>NC_052067.1:12919158-13250846 GCF_015852505.1 Tachyglossus aculeatus
GCGGAACTGGATTAGAACCCACGTGCTCTTGCCACTAGACCATGCTGTTTTCCAGCATGATTTCCAAACATTCATACATATGCATGTATATGTATGTAATTGTTCATTTTTTTTAGAATGGTATTTAAGTGTTTATTATGTGCCAAGCACAGTACTAAGCACCAGGGTAGATAAAAGATAATCAGGTTGGACATGGTCCGTATTCCAGATGGAACTCACTGTCTTAATCCCCATTTTAGAAATGAGGTAACTGAGGCCCAGAAAAATGAGGTGACTTGCCCAAGGTCACACAGCAGACAAATGGAGGAGCCAGGATTAGAACCAGGTCCTTCTGACTCCTAGATCTGTGTTCTATCCACTAGGTCACCCTGCTTCTAGGATTCTTCACATTTTGGTGATGACACCACTAACAGTGACATTCACCTACCAGTGTGTGTGGCTGAAAAGACCAATTTAGAACTCACAGTTCCAGCCACATTGTACACACAAAAAGGCTAACCTTTGTTGTCTTTTTACCTTCGTGTTTGCTGTGCCTGGAGCTGTTTTCTCTTTTGCCTCCTTACAGTATGTGAGCATTTAACTGCTAAAAACTTCTGATCTTTTTTCTACAGTAGAATTAGTGAGGAAGTGTGAATTTGAGCCAAAGCCAACATTGATGAGTGTCTGTGGTGGTGAGTTACATTTTGAATATGATTTTGAGAACTTGCTAAATAAAACAAATTCCATCAACTTAAAAACGCAAAGCCTTTTTCCGCAGTTAATAAAGAATGATACAACAAATATGTTTACTCTGCACTATGCCAGCAACTAAATTAACCAGTAATAATTGTTTTCAGTGTTACCAATCAACAGCTGAGGAAAAAATATAATCGTGGGTCATCTTATTTGTGGAAATTAACTGTGGCTTTCATTTCCCCGTACAGTAGTTACTTGGACATGCAATATTTCAAAGAATGGCTAATTCCTCCCAGTGTGTTGGTCTTTTGGGGGGGAGTTTAATGAACTTTGCTGTATCTGAGATCTGGATGATAATAGATGTTTTATTGCTACTACAGCCCTGTAATTTACTCAAGAGGCTACACTCATGTCATCATCCCACACAGGTTGTGGACGGTAACAGAACTTCCAAGGTTGATCCTCTTTGGCCCCTTTCTGCTGCTACTTATTGCATGTTCTTATTAAGCCGATGAAGTAGCAATTCAGGGATTCCTCTGCAGGACCATGGCAAACGGACCTGATTTAATAAGGTGTGGCAATATAGCTCTCCTACCCAAAACCCAACAAAAAAATAAAAGTCTCTCTCTGGCCATGTTCCTCCTTACAAAATCCACACTGTTCTCTTGTACTCTGTTATCATTGACTAATCCTCATCCTCCGAATTTATTGAGGGCTTGCCTAATGCCCTCCCTGTGCCAGACACTTAAGAAGCATACACCAACTGTGTAGACACAGTCCTGCTATTGAGAAGTAACATGGCGTAGTGGATAGAGCATGGGCCTGAGAGAAGGTCATGAATCCTAATCCTGGTTCTGTCACTTGTCTGCTGTGTGACCTTGGGCAAGTCACTTTACTTCTCTGTGCCTGTTACCTCACCTGTAAAATGGGGATTGCGACTATGAGCCCCACGTGGGACAGGGTCTGTGTCCAACCTGATTTGCTTGTATCCACCCCAGCTCTTAGTACAGTGCCTGGCACATAGCAAGCGCTTAAGAAATCCTATTATTATTTTTATTTAACATCTCTGTGCCTCAGTTACCTCATCTGTAAATGGAGATTAAGACTGTGAGCCCAATGTGGGACACGGACTGTGTCCAACCTGACTAGCTCATATCTCTCTTTATTGCTGTATTGTACTTTCCCAAGCACTTAGTACAGTGTGCCACACACAGTAAGTGCTCAATAAATACGATTGAATGAATGAATGAATCTACGCAGGGCTTAGAACAGTGCCTGGCATTTAGTAAATGCTTAACAAATACCATAAAAAGATGGATGGCACAGGCCAAAGTTAATGTCACCAAAAATGTCATCAAGAGGATGATCCCTGTCACTGTGGAGTGAATGTAGCATTGAGAGAGGCTTCATCACTTGGTGACCCAGGACTGATAATTGGCCCCAGCTCTCACTGTGTGTCAAGATCTCTAGTGAACAGGTGGGATGTGTGCCTCCTCTCCCCTGGACAGGCTGGGGATTTAATTTCACCCAGTGCTAACTGGCATAACAGTTTTGACTCCAGAATCACAAGTCCCCAGTCAGAGGCTACCAATAAAGTTGAGTCATAAAGGGTATGTTATTAGTATTAATAATAATAATAATGATGATGATAGTGGTATTTGTCAATCGCTTACTATGTTCCAGGCAATGTACAAAGCACTGCGATAAATACAAGAAAATCAGGTTGGACATGGTCCCTGTCTCCCAAGGGGCTCACAGTCTTCAAACCCATTTAACAGATAATAATAATAATAATAATAATAATAATAATCATGGTATTTGTTAAATGCTTACTATATGCAAAGCACTGTCCTAAGCACTGTTCTAAGTGCTGGGGGGATACAAGGTGATCAGGTTGTCCCACGTGGAGCACACAATCTTAGTCCTCATTTTACAGATGAGGGAACTGAGGCACAGAGAAGTTAAGTGACTTGCCCAAAGTCACACAGCTGATAAGTGACTTGTACTTCCCAAGCACTTAGTACAGTGCTCTGCACACAGTAAGCACTCAACAAATGTTATTGAATGAATGAATGAAGTGGCGGAGCTGGGATTAGAACCTATAACCTCTGACTCCCAAGCCCAGGCTTTTTCCACTGAGCCATGCTCCTTCTCTAAGATGAGGGAACTGGGAACCACAGAAGTTAAGTGACTTACCCAAGGGCTCACACAGACAACTGGCAAAAATTCTTCACCCTCAGCTTCAAGGCTGTCCATCACCTTGCCCCCTCCTACCTCACCTCCCTTCTGTCCTTCTACAGCCCAGCCCACACCCTCCACTCCTCTGCTGCTAATCTCCTCACTGTGCCTCATTCTCTCCTGTCCCGCCATCGATCCCCGGCCCACATCATCCCCCTGGCCTGGAATGCCCTCCCTCTGCACATCCGCCAAGATAGCTCTCTTCCTTCCTTCAAAGACCTACTGAGAGCTCACCTCCTCCAGGAGGCCTTCCCAGACTGAGCTCCCTCCTTCCTCTCCCCGTCCTCCCCCCATCCCCCCACCTTACCTCTTTCCCCTCCCCACTGCACCTGTATATATGTATATATGTTTGTACGTATTTACTACTCTATTTTATGTGTACGTATTCATTCTATTTTATTTTGTTAATATATTTTGTTTTGTTGTCTGTCTCCCCCTTCTAGACTGTGAGCCGGCTGTTGGGTAGGGACTGTCTCTATATATTGCCAACTTGTACTTCCCAAGCACTTTGTACAGTGCTCCGCACACAGTAAGCGCTCAATAAATACAATTGAATGAATGAATGAATGAACTGGCAGAGCCAGGATTAAACCCAGGTCCTTGTGATTCCCAGGCCTATGATCTACCCACTAGGCAATACTGCTGCTCTATGTTCTCTTTCAGTAGTGTGGATACGAAGATAGCTAGCAACAGTAGTACCAGACCAGAATTCTTCTCATCAATTTTTGGCCAGTTTTTTAGGGGGCCCCTTCACTGTCAGTATCTAGTCTTGTTATGCCCATGAAGCTAAAAGCATTTAAGCAAATCTATTGCAGTAATAATAGTTTACTACTAGGCACTTGCATAGTACACTTGGAATAATACATGTGTTTCTTCACTACCAGCTCACAACAGAAAGGATTTGCATTTAGTTGTGAAAACCACAGAAGATTTGCTATTTAAGCAGGCATCTGGACAACCTGCACTCTTCCTGTTTAGCAAGTGAAGGTGCCGGGATGTATGGTTTGCCCACTGGACATTTTGTTCTGGAGAGGAGAGTGATGCTCAGGTTTTCTGATACTGTTCTCTTCACTGAACCCTCCCGGTTCACAGAGAAAGAAACCATTACGTTTTCACAATCAGCCAATTCTCCTTAAACCCTGACAAATGCATATTGACTCTAGGCATGGGAGCCACTGCACAAGATCTCAATTACTTCAATGGCATCTTGAGCTTTGGCTGGGTTAATATCGATATAGACACGTAATAGTATCTGTGTCACCAACCAATGCCGAGGGAGTCTCTTCAGGTACCCTTTAGGATTCGCCTCTGAGTTGATCAAACAGGCCCCAAGCACATACACTTTACCTCAGGCAGCAAAACAACGTTTGATATAAATCTTGAACATGATTTACATTTGAAAGCATCAGATCAATAGTTTAGTTCTTTTTCTCCCCCCTCCTCTCTCTCTCTCTCTCTCTCTCTCTCTCTCTCTCTCTCTCTCTCTCTCTCTCTCAACTTGGCGATAATGCTCTGAAATATAGAGTTATTTTTAAATGTTAAGAGCTGCCACACACACATCGGCAAAGAACGGAATTGTAGAAAAGAGTTGGGGGGGGGAAATTTTGTGTTGACATAATCCAGGTTAAGTCTAAAAAAGAAAAATACTTACTTTTGTCAAATGAGAGGCTATTTTATCACTCAGAGAATGTCACATCAATTGTAAAGCCATCAGCCCCAAGGCTTGTTGGTGATTGCTTCATATTTACTGTTAGTCCAGCAATGGAGATGGTACTTTTACAGTCTTTGGACAGACTAGTGAGTGTGACATTTAAAGTGTTGATTTTTGCAGCACTTATGTTAATTGTTGTAATTTTCCTGATGAACCACCATTCTGGTTCCCTGATGCAGCCAAGATAGTTTTACATTTTCTATGCAGGGCCTCTTTGCCATTTGGTCTGTGTAGTGTCAGCTTCGAGTGCTACTGAAAGCAGACAAAATTGCAAGCAAATTGCATCAGATTGCCAACATTGTGAAAAGGTAAATTGCTTGCAAATCTATTTAAACCACTGCCCTATTTTCATCAGCTTCAGTACTTGGTATTCATGATTGCTTAATTGGCGACCTTTCCTATTGTGTAGTGCTTTATGGTGTAATGGAAAGCGATCTTTACCAAACCAATTACCCTTTTTTTCTCAGCACTACATTATTGCTGTGATTGCAACTGCCAGTCCTTTGTAAATGAACTTTCTGATTTCAATGATGTTTTTAAAATGTAAGATAGAAAAAAGTGGCATTCATATTGTGTGATGTTCTATTTTGAAGCCTCTTTGTAGTCACCATTGTCTGGGAAAATGGACTGAAGGGTTACACAGTACCTACAAATATCCATGTAACTATTATTAATATTATTATAATGTCTTCCTTTGTACTGCAGCTCAATTAGGAAAGGATAGGAGAAATATTTTGTCACCCTGTCAAGTGCACAGGAAGTGCTTTTGAGGCTTCTTTTTTGACACATATATTATCTCTAGCAATAATACAAGATTCTATTTAGGGAGTGAAGATGAGGATACCCAATCTATTTAAGTGAAATCCAGGTTGCCAGCCATAGGTTTGAAGGGGTGAGAGGTTTGGGTGGGTGGGAGGCCGGGGAGAGGGGAGAATTGAGGTGGGGAAAAGAAAGTTATAGAATTACCAGCAAGTCCTATTTTGACAACTTTTTGGGGGGGAAGTGAAAGACTAGAACATGTGGATTCTTTCCTGTGCTCATGATATGGGTACCAGGGCATCATTAAACCTTCAAGATGCTAAACAGCAAAAGACACTGAGTGTTTGTCAGGGTACTGGGACAGAATGCCAAGGAGCATAACCCAGGACAGGATTAAAGAAGTTCAAGTTTTTTATATTGCTTGAGAATTGTTTTGTACCACTGACTGTCCATGTATAGCCTCATGAGTCATGAGGGAGAACATAACCAGAGAGTTCAGTTTATCTATTTATTTATGTGCCTTGGGAAATTATATCGTTACTCATAAGTGTCAGGGCAGAAAGGGATCTACAAGTAATTTAGCCATTTCCCAATACGGTAAGTGGAAAGAGATGCATCATTCTACCCCCCACAGTCAGGAATTCCATTATAGGAGGGACATTTTGCAAAGATTTCTTTGTCTGTTTTCTCTTTTAATTGGGACAAGGAGGACAGTGCAGCTCAAACTCCCGATGATTGTTGATTTGAGCACTTTTGAGGTAATGTCATGATTTTATTAACAGCGTGGCACCTTAGTCTTTGAGAGCAGTGTGTTTACCAACTGAGGCTTATGGAGGTATTGCTAACAACCAATTTTCACTAAGATGTGAGAGCTGGAGTCCTTTAATATTGCAGATAGCAACCTGTATCCTCTTGAAACAATTAGGCAAGCGGTTGTAGTTGCCAGCCCTATATCCCCATTCACCTTGTATGAATTGAAGAGCCTGGAAATCACCTGGATGTTTATTAAAATATGACTTTCTGGGTCTTGAAAGGCCTTTGGAAGTGGGTAAGCACAGTACTAAGTGCTGAGGTAAAGAAAGATAATCGGATCGGATGCAGTTCTGGCCCAATACCAGGCTCACGGTCTGAGAAGGAGAGAGGGAGGAAAGATATTTTTATCCTCATTTTACATATGAAGAAATGAAGGCACAGAGAAGTGACTTGTCTAAAGTCATACAGCAGGCAAGTGGCAAAGCTGGGAGCCCCATGTGGGACAGCGATGGTATCTAACCTGATTACTTTCTCTACTTTTATCTACCCCAGTGCTTAGAGCAGTGTTTGGCACTTCGTAAGTACTAAACAAGTACCAAAATTATCATTATTATTATTATTATTTTTGTTGTGTTGTATTCTCCCAAGTGCTTAGTACAGTGCTCTCCACATAGTGGAGAAGCAGCATGGCTCAGTGGAAAGAGCACGGGTTTGGGGGTCAGAGGACGTGGGTTCTAATTCCGACTCTGCCACTTGTCACCTGTGTGACTTTGAGCAAGTCACTTAACTTCTCTGGGCCTCAGTTACCTCATCTGTAAAATGGGGTTTAAGACTGTGAGCCCCATGTGGGACAACCTGATTACCTGTACCGCTCCCCCCACCCCCACCCCCAGCACTTAGAACCGTGCTTGGCACATAGTAAGCACTTAACAAATACCATCATTATTAGTATAACAATAAGTGCTTATTAAATAAGATTGATTGATGAAACAATAAAACTCTACAGCAATTCTATAGCAACATGACCTAGTAGATTGAACATAGGCCTGGGAGTTGGAAGGACCTGGATTCTAATTCCAGCTCTGCCACTTGTCTGCTGTATGACCTTGGACAAGTCATTTAATTTCTCTGTGCCTTAGTTCCCCATCTGTAAAAAAAAAATGGGGATTAAAATTGTGAGCTTCATCTGGGACATGGATTGTGTCCAACTTGATTAGTTTATATCCACCCCAGTACTTAGTACAGTGTCTAGCACATAGTACGTGTTTAAGAAATACAATATAAAATAAATGACAAAGGCAAATACACAGATAAAAGCAAAAGTCAGTAGGGTGCTGTGGCTAGAGGAGCAGAATTTCAGGCTTCTTATGGCTCAGAGTCCAGAGCACACACATAGCCACAATCAGTGGAATGGAGCATTTTTTTAAAATGTTATTTGTTAAGCACTTACTATGTGTCAAGCATGGTTCTAAGTGCTGGGTTAGATAAAAATGTATCAGGTTGGGTACGTTACCTACCCCACATGGGCTCACAGTCTAAGTACAAGGGATAAAAGGTATTGAATCCCCATTTTACCAATGAGGAAACTGGGGCACAGAGATGTTAAGTGACTTCTCCAAGGTCACAAATTAAACAATTGACTGAGCTGGAATAGAACCTAGGTCTTCTGATGCTCAGGCCTATGCACTTTCCACTAGGCCATGCTGTCTCTCAGTGCATGCTTAATTGTGCAGAACACTGTACTAAGCACTTGGGAGAGGACAACAGAGTTGGTAGACATGTTCCCTGCCCACAAGGAGCTTACATTCTAAAGGGGGAGATAAGCATTGATATAAATAAATTAAAGATATGTAAATAAATGCTGTGATGCTTAGGGTGGGGTGAGAATATTGTGTTTAAAGGATATAGATACAGTGCATAGGGGATTCAGAAGGGAGAAGGAGTAGGAGAAATGACGGTTTAGTTGGGAAAGGCCTTTGGGAGATGTGATTTAGACATGAAGGGGAAGAAAATGCCAGGTCAGAGGGACAAGGGGTCAGTGGTGAGATAGACGATGAGATCAAGGTACAATGAGTAAGTTGGCTTTAGTTGAGCCAAGTCTGCAGGCTGGGCTATAGTAGGAAACCATTGTTTCCTACTATAAGTAGTAAGGTAGGAAGGGGGTGAGCTCACTGATTGCTCTAAAGCTGATGGTAAGGAGTTTCTGTTTGATATGGGAGGGCAACCATTGGAGATTCTTGAAGTGTGGGAAACAGACAACTCTTTTTAGAAAAATGATCAGGGCAGCAGAGTGAAGCATGGACTGGAGGTAGGGAGAGATGGGAGGCAGGGAGGTCAGTGAGGAAGCTGATGCCGTAGTCAAGGTGGGGTGGGATAAGTTGTTGGATCAGCATGATACTTTTTGGGTGGAAAAGAAGGGTCAGATTCTAAACATGATGTAAAGGTAGAACCGGTAGGAGTGTGTAACACTGAATGTATTAATTGAATGAAAGAACTGAGTCGAGGATAATGCCAAGGTGACTGACGTGAGACAGGGAGGATGGTTGTGCTGCCTATAGTGAGGGGAGATGCAGTGAGAGGACAGGGACAGGAAAGATGAGGAGTTCGGTTTTGGATATTTAAGTTCGAGGTGTTGGCGGGACATCCAAGTAGAGCAGTAGCTATTGCAGCCACTAGTCATGAGAAGCAGCCTGGCCTAGTTGAAGCACTCAATAAATACGATTGAATGAATGAATGAATGATAGAGCACTGACCTGGGAGTCAGAAGGATCTGGATTCTAATCCTGACTCGGCCAGGTGTCTGCTGTGTGACCTTGGAAAAGTCACTTGACTTCTCTGTGCCTCAGTTATGTCATCTGTAAAATGGAGATTAAGATTGTGAGCCCCATGTGGGACAGGGACTGTGCCCAACCCAATTTGCTTGTATCCACCCTAGCGCTTAGAGACAGTTATGCTGGCACACATTGAGCACTTAACAAATACCACCATTATTATTATTAGCCTCCTCGACCGCGTGGAGGAGAGCCAGTGCTGCGCCCCAGGGAAGCAGCATAACTGGCCCTCCAGCAATGATGATGATGATGATGGCATTTATTAAGCACTTACTATGTGCAAAGCACTGTTCTAAGCACTGGGGCAGTTACAAGGTGATCAGGTTGTCCCACGGGAGGCCCACAGTCTTAATCCCCATTTTCCAGATGAGGCAACTGAGGCCCAGAGAAGTGAAGTGACTTGCCCAAAGTCACACAGCTGACAAGTGGCGGAGCTGGGATTTGAACCCATGACCTCTGACTCCAAAGCCTGGGCTCTTTCCACTGAGCCACGCTGCTTATGGGGGTGGAAGTGAGAAGACTTAGCAGCAGCTCTTATCCCTGTGGCCTGGAGTGCATACAGCATGTTGGGAGCAGTGGCTTTCAGTAGTGGGGAAGAAAGGCAGTTGGTTTGATTTCAGTGGAACGTGTCCTCAAAGGCTCAGCTAGAGCCCTTATCCCTGTGGCCTGGTGTGAGAAGCAGCGTGGCAAAATGGATAGAGCACAGGCCTGGCAGTCAGAAGGTCCTGGATTCTAATCCCGGCTCCACCACTTGTCTGCTGTGTGACCTTGGGCAAGTCACTTCACTTCTCTGTGCCTCAGTTGCCTCATCTGTAAAATGAGGATTAAGACTGTGAGCCCCCTGAGGGACAGGGACTGTGTCCAACCCAATTTCTTTGTATTCATCCCGGCTCTTAGAACAGTGCCTTGCATATAATAAGTGCTGAACAAATGCCATAATTATTATTATTATTCCCCAGGACCGGTTTTGTAAGAATGCAGTGTCTGCATTGTAGGAAAACTGGGCTTCTGTCTTCTGTGTAGAGCAGAACTCAGACTCTAGCTTTCAATCAAGGCTCTTTCCCCAACCCGAAGCCTGTTTGCGGGATCTACATCTGAATTTCCTGGGGGAATTGGCTAGCTACGGTGTAATAAATGGGGTGACCCAATTTGAGTTCATCTAGAGTTTTTCATCCCGAGAAACAAGCAACAGTATGAAACATGGATCACCCCGCCACCCCCCAGTCACCTTTCACTTGGCATGTTTGTGACAGTCAACCCGTGTTTTACAGGCAAGCTTCTAAGGCAGCTTGGATGGCAGAGCTTGCTTCTGACCTCTGGTGACTCTGCATGCATAAATGAGGGGTTTTTATGAATGTCTGCACACACTGGGGTGGCGTGGGCTATTTCTCATGCTGCTCTTGTTTTCTGAAGCTCTGCTGTGGAAAAGGGAGACTCTTGAACATTATTTGTAATAAATGTGCACATTTGCAAGTATAGTAAATATCAGATCAATCTTGTCACCAGGCTTCTGCTGAATAATGTTCCTCAGGACTTGCTGTTGAAACCATTGGGTTTCAGTCCCGCACTGATTACTCTTAATTAAAACCACGTTCCATGAAAGTGATGATCGAATCTCTACAGCCAGGCAGTCTTGGTGATTCCAATACAGAGAATTCACCCCATAAGTCCTTAGATACCTCCCCCTGACCCCCCCAAACCCTTGCCAATATTTACTACATATCTTAATAATAATAATAATAATAATAATAATTGTGGTATTTGTTAAGCACTTACTATGTGCCAGGCACCGCACTACGTGCTGGGGTGGATACAAGCAAATCGGGTTGGACACAGTCCCTGTCCCACGTGGGGCTCACAGTCTCAATCCCTATTTTACAGATGAGGGAACTGAGGGCCAGAGAAGTGAACAGACTTGCCCAAGGTCCCACAGCAGACATGTGGCAGGCAGCATGGCTTGGTGGAAAGAGCCCGGGCTTGGGAGTCAGAGGTCATGGGTTCGAATTCTGACTCTGCCACTTAGCTGTGTGACTTTGGGCAAGTCACTCGACCTCTTGGTGCCTCAGTTACCTCATTAGTAAAATGGGGATTAAGACTGTGAGCCCCACGTGGGAGAACCTGATTACCTTGTATCTACCCCAGCGTTTAGAACAGTGCTTTGCACATAGTAAGCGCTTAACAAATGCCATCATCATTATTATTATTGGAGAAGCAGCGTGGCTCAGTGGAAAGAGCCCGAGCTTTGGAGTCAGAAGTCATGGGTTCAAATCCCGGCTCTTCCACTGCCAGCTGATTTTGGGCAAGTCACTTAACTTCTCTGTGCCTCAGTTACCTCATCTGTAAAGTGGGGATTAAGACTGTGAGCCCCCCGTGGGACAACTTGATCACCTTGTAACCTCCCCAGTGCTTAGAACAGTGCTTCGCACTTAGTAAGCACTTAACAAATACCATCATTATTATTATTATTATGTGGAGGAGCAGGGATTAGAACCCAGGTGTTTCTGTTTCCCAGGCCTGTGCTTGATCCACTAAGCCATGCTGCTTCTCAAAACTCAGTTTCTTTCCCTTATCTGTAATTATTTTAGGGTCTGTTTCCCCTTCTAGATTGTAAACTCCTTGAGGGCAGGGATTCACACCTGCCAACTCTGTTGTACTTCTATTGCTTAGTACAGTATTCTCTGCATGTACTAGGATTAATAATTTTTCTCTGAATTCCTGTGTCAGGCTGCTGGGTAAATGTCTGTCTCCCCCTCTAGACTGAAAAGCTCCTTGGGGGCAGAGAATGTGTCTATTGTATTGTACTCTCCCAAGCACTAAGTGCAGTGCTCTGCACACAGAGCCCAATAAATACTATTGAGTGACTAACTGATATATGATTAAGACTGTGAGCCCCATGTGGGACAGGGACTATGTCCAAACTGATTAGCTTGTATCTATCCCAGCGGCTAGAATGTTGCTTGGCACATAGTAAGCTCCTAACAAAAACTAATATTATTGTTATGATTATTAATATTGTTATTATACTGGTTAATCTCAACTGCACTTCTGGGCTTGGAATAAATTCCTGGGAGTTAGATTCTTTACTCTGAGGTCTGGGGGAACCCCCCAGCTACCTGCTAAGTCTTTATTTTTTTATTTCTTTTTTTTTTGGTATTTGTTAAGCACTTACTTTGTGCCAGACACTGTCCTAAGCTCTGGGGTAGAACAAGCAAATTAGGTTGCACACAGTCCACGTCCCACGTGGGGCTCACAGTCTTAATCCCCATTTTACAAATGAGGAAACTGAGGCACAGAGAAGTGAAATGACTTGCCCAAGGTCACACAGCGGGCAAGTGGCAGACGTGGGATTCAAACCCAGATTGACTCCCACATCCGGGCTCTTCCTACTAGGCCACAATGCTCCCAAAGTTACTGACATTTGGATAGTCAAGAAACACCTTTAATAATTGTCTCAACTCCCCCAGTCATATGATCCCAGTCACCCTAAACTAAGCCCTCTTTTCCTCAGTTCCCCCTCCCTTCCGGGTCACCTCACCTTGCTCCCTTTGCTCTCCCCCACCACCCCCCACAGCATTTATGTATATATGTATATATCTAAAATTCTATTTATTTATATTGATACCTATTTATTTGTTTTGATGTCTATCTCCCCACCAACCCCCACTAGACTGTAAGCCCCCTGTGGGGAGGGATTGTCTTTATTGCTGTATTGTACTTCCCAAGAGCTTAGTACAGTGCTCTGCACACAGTAAGCCCTCAATAAATACCATTGAATGAATGAATGAATGAATGTGATGCTGTGATACCAGGAAAATAGGTTTTACTTTCTTCCCAGGTTAAGCGATAAACTGAATTTAGAACTTCCTGTTCCTGATGATGTTTAGCACCACAGATCACAGACTTAAGGATAAACTTTGAACTAAAAAATAATCGCCCCAGTGCAAACCCACCCTGCTTAGTATAGAGCTCTTCACCCAGTAAGTGTTCAATAAATACGATTGAATGAATGACTCATCAGTGGTTCTAAATTTCATATGCAAGTGTAGTATTCATTTCTGCTGCTGTAGTATGTTGCAGCAATTTTATATGTGTTAGATCTACCTCCAGTAACTAGTACAGTACTCTGCACACAGTAGATGTTGATAAACCCTGATGGTGAGGATGACTAGTGTGATTGAGCTGCAATCTGACACCTGGTCAATCCTAAGATCTGATAACCCTTAAACCTCCTACTGTCCTTCCCAGATAAAATAGCAGGGTAAAAAAATGTAAATTTGATATCTTTCCTAACAATAATTGAGGTTATTTTAGTGTTTACTATGAGTCGAGCTCTGTACTAAATGCTGGGGTAGATACAAGATAATCAGGCCAGACACAGTTCTTGTCCCCATTCTAGAAATGAGGAAACTGAGGCCCAGAGAAGTTAAGTGATTTGCTAAGGTCACACAGCAGGTAAGGGATGAAGCTGGGGTTAGAACCTAGGTCCTTTTGACTCCCAGGGCTGTACTCTTTCTATTCGTCTGTGTTGCTTCTGTAAGCAAATGAGGGCTCCTTTTTCCCACTGGAGGGCAACAACTAAATATTTATGCTTATTTTGCTAATTTCCCTAGAGGTGAAATAAGCACATCATTTCCAAGATGAATCCACAGTTGATTTGCTGTCCAAAGTAATCCAGCTCCGGTTCTCTGACATCTAACAAGCAAGAAATACGAAGAACCTTGCGCAAGAGAAGCAGCATGACCTAGTGGAAAGAGTACGGGCCTGAGAGTCAGAAGGTCATGGGTTCTAATCCAGACTCCACCACATGTCTGCTGTGTGACCTTGGGCAAGTCACTTTACTTCTCTGTACCTCAGTTACCTCATCTTTAAAATAGGGGTTGAGATTGTGAGCCCCACATGGGACCGGGACTGTGTCCAGTAGATTTGCTTGTATCCACCCCAGCGCTTAGTACAGTGTCTGGCACATAGGAAGTGCTTAAATAGCATTACCACCACCACCACCAAGACTACTGTGTGCTATTGCCCTGGAGAAGTGGTGTAAAGAAAGAATGAAACTCTAAAGGGACACTGAGGGGCTCGATCACAAAGGCCTTTTCCAGTGTGGTGGTTTCTCCTAAATATATGTTGGCTGGTGAATCTAGAGACATTTCAGAATGGATGGCCCCGACTATGGATGTGCTTCTTGCTAAGTAATCGTGAAATCCTCAGTGGGCCAGTTAAGAGTGAGGACAAAAGTGCTTCCTGTAGGCTTCTCCTGTCTCCCCATTTTTCCCCCTCTTTCCCCTTCTCCCTTGTCCCCCCTCTCCCTTCTTGCCCCCTTTGCTCCCCCTTCTCCCCTCCCCCCCTTTTTCTCCCTTCTCTCCCCTTGTCCCTCCCCTTTGGCCCCCCCTTCTCCCCTTTCCTCACAGTTTAGTCATTTAAGGGACTGCTAAGGGGCTTCCTGATGGAAACAGGTTACCATGCTAATCAGGCTGAGAATTCAGCCAAGTTTGCTGCATTACAGCAGGATCTTTGGCATAAATAGCTTTTCCACCAAACTCCCATTTTCATGGTTTTCCTTAATCCTTGATGAGCAAAGGCTCCACAGACTAACCTTTCCAACCAGCACATGGAGACCAGAACCTCCCAAAGGCTTTAAGGAGGGAAGACTCCCCTGGCTTTCATTCTAGAGCCTGAAGCCAGTTCACCCACGGTCCCCAGTTACAAGATAAATGGTAGTATGGAAGCAAGTCAGCTACACCAACAACTGCCTGAACATCACAGTCAGTGTCTTTCTGTAATTATTGCATTTAATACAGCTAGTTACTTGCACAAAAGAGCTTCCGGATAGAGCAATTTCCACCAGGGACTGTTTAGGAATGTACAGGCCCATCATTTAGTTCTGATATTGTTGAGTTGTCAGAATTGATCATAGCCTTTGACGGAACACCTCTAGCTTGGTTTTCTTCTTCTTTTTTAATGGAGTGCTTCAGAGTGACATTTCACATTGTTTAAGTAGGAGTGATCTGTTAGTTTATATTTTATCTAAAACTGCAGAGCAGATGACCTCCCCGAGGGCCTAAATACATGAATCCTCTACACATGTTATAATTAATAGTGCAGCGGAGAGAGAAATTCATACGAAGGGGCCGAAGGAGCTGGGCAGAGCGACTTGTCAAAAAGAAGGAAATTCCACTACAGATTAGCTTATTTTGAAGATGTCAGGCTCTACATACAAACATGATCCATTGCTTCCTTGTAATGTCTGCTCAGGCCTGGTGCTCCAGGCACTGTCAGGAGGGGCTGTAAATTTTGTCTGAGTCAGGGCAATTCTGATTGATCTCTGAGTGTAAAATCGATAAGAAGACACTGTCATTTTCTTAAAGGATGAGCTAGAAAAGGAAAATAAATTAAGACTCTACTGAATGTCTATCTCCAGGGCTCATTAATTCAGTGTGGTCTGTACTTTGTTAATGTTATGTCCACAGCTTTAATCTTCCAGGTGCTCTTCCTGTGGCTGGCCCACAACAACCCTGTGTTACGTTATGTATATTTCATCAGCACGTGGTGGAAATAAAATGTCGGCCCTCTGCTTTCCCTTAGCGACTGATTAATCCATTTTATTATTTGGGAGAAATGCATCACTAGGGTACTGATTAACTTAAAAATGGAAAGAGCCATTGTCTCCCTCACCCGTCCTTCATCAGGACTAACACACCAACTGCCCTCATTTGTCTTGAGTTGTTAAGGTAAATAACGTCCACCAAGCATTTCCCCTTATGTAATATACTCTAGAAGATTAATTTACTTCTCTCTCTCTCTCTCTCTCTCTCTCTCTCTCTCTCTCTCTCTCCCCCTCTTCCCCTCTCCCCCTCTCCCTCTCCCTCTCCCCCTCCCCCTCTTCCCCTCTCCCCCTCTCCCCCCCGCGCCCCCCTCCTTGTTTTGTCAATTCAGACTTTGTAGACGTGTTTTAACTGGTATTTCTTTTCCTCTCTTGAACTTAAAAAAAACTTATTGCTTTTCTAAAACTCCATGTGTCTTACTTAAGGAATGTTGACTGTACCCCAGAGAGGTGTGTACTACAAAGAAGTCTGAGGTTCTTGTCTCTGTTTGAACTGCCCTGGGTTTTCTGGATTTTTTTGTTGTTGCTTCAACAATTGCTTCTATACGATCAATGTGAAAAATTCAGAGTCTTTTCTATAAACACACAAGAGGGTATTTTATCCCAATTTGTGATAACTATTAGTTGCTGCAAAATCATTATTTCTTTCTCCGTTTTTGCTGCTAGACTGTGAAAAGACTCAGTCGTAATGGTTGAAACTATTCCTATTGACTCAAATGTTCTATAAGAATACCTGTTTTCTGGAGCCATGTAGACACTTTTCTATATAGCAGCACTGCCATTTTTCAGCTGTGTGACCTTGGGCAAATCGCTTAACCTCTCAGTTCCTGTTTTTTCATCTTTAGAATGGAGATTCAATATACATTCTCCATTCTATTTACTTTGAGCCCACTTTGGTACAGGGATTGTGTCTGACTTGGTTACCTCATTTCTACCTCAGGACTTAGAATGGTTCTTGGCACATAATAAGTGCTTAATACACACTACACTTATTATTATTGTTATTATTTCTACTACAAATAAAAAAGACTGTGAAGAACTTCTGTATGCTTCCTAGAGGCACCTAGTCCATTAAAGAAAACAATGCTAGGTTAAAAAATTGAAACTTCCACAAACATTTAATTTCTATTGAGGAAGAATTCTTCCCTGAGCAGAACACAAAACATGTCAATTAATTAATTCTCTATAAGAGGTCATATAGCTTACGGAATCTGTCTTCTTCCCAGTTGAGATTGCCAAGTGAATAGATGTGAGTTTGATCTAGTAGAGACTGTTTTCCCTAGAAACTATCCATCAGTTTTAAAAATTCAAAGTCTATAACTTCAAATTCTGTTCCATAGAACATCTTGATATTCCATCATGCTGCATTTACAAAAAAATAAATATTTGGTAGGAAAGCGATCATTCTCCAGTGAATGATATTTATTGAGCACTTACTGGGGTTATGGAACTGTACTAAATGCTTGGGAGAATGTAATAGATTAAATGGACATGGTCCTGGCCCTTAAAGCACTCACAGACTAATGGGGAATCAAAACACTAAACTAGACTGTAATCTTCTTGAGGGCAGGGTTGATGTTTACCACCTCAATTGCATTGTACTTTCCCAAGCATTTAGGAGAGTGCTCTGCAGACAGTAAATGCTCAGTAATTACCTTTGATAATTTACAGACCTGAGGAAGAAGCAGGAGGGAAGCAGTGTGGCCAGGTGGGAAGAACCTGTGCTTGGGAGTCAGATAAACTGGGTTCTGTTCTATTCCCAGCTCTGTCACTTGTCTCCTGTGACCTTGGGCAAATCACTTAATTTCTCTGTGCCTCAGTTATCTGTAAAAGGGGAATTAAAATTATGAGCCCCATATGAGACATGGAGTGTGTCCAATCTGATCAGCTTATATCTACCCCAGCATTTAGTACAGTGCCTGGTACATAGTAAGTACAAAACAAATACCACAAAAAAAGAAAGAAAATGGGCTTCTATATATGAGTTAATAAAGCTTTATGGATAGGAATTGTTTAAAATATCAGGAACCATGAGGTAAAGCAATTTTTACCATGGGATTTATAGGAACTAACTGATGGAAGGTTTTTCAGGACTAGAATACTTTTTTATGGTATTTGTTAAGAGCTTACTATGTACCAAACACTGTTCTAAGCACTGAGGTAGATAGAGGTTAATTAGGTTGTACAAAGTCCATGTCCTGCATAGGGCTCAAAGTCAAAGTAGGAGGGAGAATTAGAGAACTGAGGCACAGAAAAGTTTTGTGACTTGCTCAAGGACACACAGCAAGCATTTGACAGTCAGGATTAGAACTCAGGTCCTCAGGCTCCCAGCAGACCTGATGCTCTTCAAGATTGTCCCCTGGTTCCCAAGGGCTTTGTTTCAAATCCTCATATTTAAAATGCTGTCGGTTACAGAGACCTAAAAGAGAACTCCTACCTGAAACTTTCAGTTTGTATTAATTCCCCCAGTCTTTCCAGTCATCCCCTTCTAAAAATGATCTCAGCCTCCATGTATTTATTCATGCTGTCATTATTTATTTCTCCTTATACTTTTGCCTACTGCTAGAGATTCTGCTAAATTGAAAGGTCCTTGAGGGCAGGTGTGTCTATTAATCAATCAATCAGTCAATCGTACTGAGCGCCTACTGTGTGCAGAGCACTGTACTAAGTGCTTGGGAAGTACAAGTTGGCAACATGTAGAGACAGTCCCTACCCAACAGTGGGCTATTACTTCTATTGTACTTTCCCAAGCTCTTAGTACCGTGCTCTGAACACAGTAAGTACTCAAATGCCCTTGTTGGATAAGAGGCACATATCTTGTCTCTCTTGATGTTACAGACGGCCCGCCCCTTCCACTTCCCATTTCCCATCTCTCCTCAATACCACTAACCTCCTACTCCACCCCACCTCATCCACTCATCAATTTGGACGCACTCTCAATTCCATCATCTCTAGTCATTGTATAATCTTTATCCTCACCAACTCTGAAATTCCTTTCTCTGATCACAACTTCCTTATCTGCCTTTCTTCCCCCACAATCCCTCACCGCAAAACTGTCCTATTCCCCAACGGAGATTTCCTATATCTCAACCCTTTCCAGTTTTCCAAAGTTATCACGTCACATCTGGTCTCCGTGCCCAACTTACTCTCTCGATACATGAATCCACACCTTTAACTGCACCCTTTCCACTGAACTCAACTCCCTTGTTCTTCTGTCCATCTTTTGCCACCACCCCACAGCTCTGAATCACTTCCCCAGTACACTTCCTCTGTGTTTGTGCTCAAGCTGCAGAGTGCTCCTGGACGAAATCTAGACATCGGCTGACCTCATCCATCTAAAATTCATCCTCGCATGCTATAACTGCCCGGCCCATGCTTCTAACTTCCTCCCCCATATGTTATCCCTAACAAACCTGCCACATATTTCGTGGATAAAATTGAAACTATCAAGTGCAAGCTCCCTAAAATCTCCTCTGTACCTCTCCAGTGCCACCCTCCTCCTGTCCCCTCTTCAAGTCTCCCATCCTTCTCAGCAGTAGCTCAAGAGGAGATCTCTTGCCTCCTCTTAAAATCTACTCCTTCCTCCTGGGACTCTGACCCTATCCACTCACACCTCCTTGCCTCCCTCCTTTTTTCCCTGACCACCTCTTTTAGCCACTCGGTCCCCAGTGTTTCCTTCCCAACTGCTTTCAAACACATCATGCACCCCCTGTCCTTAAAAACCCTCCTTTGACCCTACAGCATCCTCCAGTTGTCAACCCTTCTCCCTCCTGCCATTCCTCTCCAAACTCCTTGAGTAAGTTGTTTACTCCAAGTGCCTCTGTTTCCTCTCCCCAAGTTCTCTCCTTGGCCCCTTGCAGTCTGGCTTCTTCCCCTTTCACGCCACAGAAACTGAAACGATCTCTACTCCATCCTAATCCTCCTTGACCTTTCAGCTGCTTTCAAAACTGTGGACCATCCCCTATTTCAACAAACACTAGTTAACCTTGGCTTCATTGACATTGTCCTCTCCTGGTTCTCCTCCTTTCTCTCTGGCCACTCCTTCTCAGTTTCTTTTCACAGGCTTCTCCTCTGCCTCCCCACCTATGTGAGAGTCCCTCAGAGTTCAGTTTTGAGTTCCCTTCTATTTTCCATCTATACTCACTCCACTGGAGAACTTGAAGAAGTTCTCCCTTAAAGAAGCAGCATGGCTTAGTAAGAAGCAATGTGGGTTAGCGGATAGAGCACGGTCCTGGGAGACAGAAGGACCTGGGTTCTAATCCTAACTCCTCCTCTTGTCCGCTATGACCTTGGGCAAGTCACTTAACTTCTCTGTGCCTGTCACCTCATCTGTTAAATGGGGATAAGAGTGTGAGCCCCATGTGGGACAGGGACTGTGTCTAACTTGATTAACTTGTATCTACCCCAGTGCTTAGAATAATAATAATAATTATGGTATTTAAGTGCTTACTGTGTGCTAGACACTGTACAAGGCACTGGGGTGAATACAAACTAACTAGGTTGGACACAGTCCCTTTTCCAGATACGGCTCACAGTCTCAGTCCCCATTTCACAGATGAGGTAACTGAGGCACAGAGAAGTAAAGTGCCTTGCCTAAAATCACACAGTAGCCACATGGCAGATTTGGGATTAAAATCCAAGGCCTTCTGACTCCCAGGCCCATGTTTTATCCACTGTGTTTAGCACAAAGTAAGCACTTAAAAAGTACCATAATTATTAATAATTATTAGAACTAATTTTCTCCCACAGCTTCAACAATCATTTACATATATAGATGAATGATTCGCAAATCTACCTTTCTTCCTCTCAAGTTTCACATTTCATCCTGCCTTCAGGACATCTCTACTTCTATGTACTACAGCCACCTTAAACTCAACAGGCCTAAAACTGAACCCCTCATCTTCCCACCTAAACTCTGCCCTCACCCAGACTTTCCCATTATTACCACCATTCCCTACCTCACAAACCCGTAAGCTTGACATTATCCTCGATTCATCTCTCTCATTCAACCCACATATTCAGTCTGTCTCCAAATCCTGTAGGTTCTACCTTCACAACATAACTACAATCTACACTTTCCTCTCCATACACTGTAATCATGCCGATCCAAGCACTTATCATATTCCGTCCCTACTACTTCATCAGTCTTTTCGCTGATCTCATCTCTGATCTTTCTACTCTGCTGCCCAGATTATTTTTCTTAAAAAATATCACGTCAGTGTCTCCTCACTCCACAAAACCCTCCAATGGTTACCCATCTATCTCTGTATCGAGCAGAAATTCCTTACAATTGGCTTCAAAACACCAATCAGTTTTCCCCCTTGTACCTCATCTTGCTGATCTCCTACTACAATCCAGCCTGAGCACTTGATCCTCAAAACACAAACCTACTTACTGTACCTCGATCTCATCTTTCCCATCACCAACCCCTTGCCCACATCCTCCCTCTGGCTTGGAACTCTCTCCCACTTCACATCCGACAGATGAGCGTTCTCCTCATCTTTAAAACCCTACTAAAATTATCTCCTCCAAGAAACCTTCCCCGACTGAATCCTCACTTCCCCATCTTAGCTCTCCCTTCTGTGTCCCCCTTAAGGACTTTGATATTCACCCCTCTCCCAGCCCCACAACACTTGTGTGCATACCCATCTGTGATTTATTTTAATGTCAGTCTCTCCTTCTAGTCTGTAAGCTCCTTACGGACTGGAACTGCCTAAACCTACTTTTTTGTATTGCTCTCTCCCAAGGGTGTAGTTCAGTACTCTGCAAACTGACATTGATTGTATTCAACTGAGTTCTTCCTGTGTGCAGAACAGTGTATTAATTGCTTGGAAGAGTCCAATGCAACAGAGTTGGTAGACACGTTCCTGCCAACAATAACCTTACATTCTACAAGGTAAGACAGGTATTTAAAATAAATCACGGACAGACAGATATGGACGTAAATTCTGTAGGTCTGGGAAAGTGGTAATTATGAATATTCAAAATATCTTCCTATTCCATATTGGAGTCATCATTTTATTCATGTACCACCTCTATTAGACTGCAAGCCTTTCTAGAGCAGAGATTTTATTTTTAATTTCCTCCCACAGTAGAGTGCTTTTCATTCAGTAGTTCCCCAATCAACACTGACACTAATATTTTTTCATATTTTTTCATATTTTTCTGAGAATAATAGTAACTGTATTAAATGCTTACAAGATTTACCAACTTTTATGTGTCTAAGCATTCAGAACATCCACTTCCACTGTAAATACTTTGAATATTATGTAAATATGAAAACAGTATTCCAACTTGTAATCAATGACTGACACCCATTTGAAAGGGTTGCTTGCCAGAGGCTTTTGCAAAAACAAAGGTCCAGGCCCCTCTAATATTTGCATCATTATTTCCATTTAAGCTGGTATTAATCTCCTTTTAGTCATCTGTTGTTCACTTTGAGCTTTTTAAATCGAGTGGGGGCGGGGGGGAATATGCTGAACCACTATGTGCCCCAACTCAGTCTCAAAGGAGCCTTAGTCTGTGGAGAAGCAGTGTGATCTAGTCAATCAATCAATCAATCAATCAATCGTATTTATTGAGCGCTTACTATGTGCAGAGCACTGTACTAAGCGCTTGGGAAGTACAAATTGGCATCACATAGAGACAGTCCCTACCCAACAGTGGGCTCACAGTCTAAAAGGGGGAGACAGAGAACAGAACCAAACATACCAACAAAATAAAATAAGTAGGATAGAAATGTACAAGTAAAATAAATAAATGAATAAATAAATAGAGTAATAAATATGTACAACCATATATACATATATACAGGTGCTGTGGGGAAGGGAAGGAGGTAAGACGGGGGGGATGGAGAGGGGGACGAGGGGGAGAGGAAAGAAGGGGCTCAGTCTGGGAAGGCCTCCTGGAGGAGGTGAGCTCTCAGCAGGGCCTTGAAGGGAGGAAGAGAGCTAGCTTGGCGGATGGGCAGAGGGAGGGCATTCCAGGCCCGGGGGATGACGTGGGCCGGGGGTCGATGGCGGGACAGGCGAGAGCGAGGTACAGTGAGGAGATTAGTGGTGGAGGAGCGGAGGGTGCGGGCTGGGCAGTAGAAGGAGAGAAGGGAGGTGAGGTAGGAGGGGGCGAGGTGATGGAGAGCCTTGAAGCACAGGGTGAGGAATTTCTGCTTGATGCGCAGATTGATCGGTAGCCATTGGAGGTTTTTGAGGAGGGGAGTAATATGTCCAGAGCGTTTCTGGACAAAGATAATCCGGGCAGCAGCATGAAGTATGGATTGAAGTGGAGAGAGACACGAGGATGGGAGATCAGAGAGAAGGCTAGTGCAGTAGTCCAGACGGGATAGGATGAGAGCTTGAATTAGCAGGGTAGCGGTTTGGATGGAGAGGAAAGGGCGGATCTTGGCAATGTTGCGGAGCTGAGACCGGCAGGTTTTGGTGACGGCTTGGATGTGAGGGGTGAATGAGAGAGCGGAGTCGAGGATGACACCAAGGTTGCGGGCTTGTGAGACGGGAAGGATGGTAGTGCCGTCAACAGAGATGGGAAAGTAAGGGAGAGGACAAGGTTTGGGAGGGAAGACAAGGAGCTCAGTCTTCGACATGTTGAGCTTTAGGTGGCGGGCGGACATCCAGATGGAGATGTCCTGAAGGCAGGAGGAGATGCGAGCCTGGAGGGAGGGGGAGAGAGCAGGGGCAGAGATGTAGATCTGGGTGTCATCAGCGTAGAGATGATAGTTGAAGCCGTGGGAGCGAATGAGGTCACCAAGGGAGTGAGTGTAGATTGAGAACAGAAGGGGACCAAGCACTGAACCTTGGGGAACCCCCACAGTAAGAGGATGGGAGGGGGAGGAGAAGCCTGCAAAAGAGACTGAGAAAGAACGACCGGAGAGATAAGAGGAGAACCAGGAGAGGACGGAGTCTGTGAAGCCAAGGTCAGATAACGTGTTGAGGAGAAGGGGGTGGTCCACAGTGTCAAAGGCAGCTGAGAGGTCGAGGAGGATTAGGACAGAGTATGAGCCGTTGGATTTGGCAAGCAGGAGGTCATTGGTGACCTTTGAGAGGGCAGTTTCCGTGGAATGAAGGGGACGGAAGCCAGACTGGAGGGGGTCTAGTGAAAAGAGCATCTGCCTAGGAGACAGCAGAACTGGGTTCTAATTTCACCTTCACTTCTTGTCTGCTGGGTGACCTTGGCCCAATCACTTAACTTGTCTGGTCCTCAGTTTCTTCATCTGTAAAATGGGAATTTGCTACCTGTCTCCCCCATATGGGGCAAGGATTGTGTCTGATCTGCTTATGTTGCATGTTCCTCTGTGCTTAGAACAGTGCTTGTCAATAAGTGCCTAACAAGCAGCACAATTAATCTTGTTAAGAGAGCTCCCTCCGATCAGTGGAGCAATCTGGAGGTCAGACCTGCTGCCTCCGAGATTTTAGCAAGTGCCACAGTGCAGCTGGGATTGCTGGCAAGGATTCTTTTACCACTGGATCATCCTTCTGAAAGCGTTTGCATTTCTATAGTGAGTGCAACTCATGATGTTTGGAAGATTTTAGGAGAGTGGGCTTGGACTTGAAACCCAGGCTGTCATCGTCTGTTAGAGGGGCTGAGTCCTGGCCTTGGATCCCCTTGTCTGTGCTCTAATTGACAGTTTTGGGTTGCTCTACCATTGAAAACCCTGACACGGGTAGTCCTGATCATTTCACTGACACCAGCAGCTAATATCGGCCAAGGGAGGAGACCTGTGATAGAGAGGAAAAGGGATGGGGAGGGAGAAATCAAGAGGGAGGGAGGGTGTATTATGTAGTAGGTGGTCTGAGTGAGCGGGAAATACAAAACAGGGGCCAGATCGAGCAAGAGATGGGAGGGAAATTTACAAAGGAGGAGGTGGGGCTTGGAAAACAAAATGAGCAAAGAACAGACAAAGGCGGAGTGGGGGAGGAAAGATGAATGGATGTAACTTCTTCACATGGAATCAGACTTAAGAAATCTTGCACTGTGGTTTGCTCATTAAGTTTTAGGTGAAATACAGCCCAAGCTATATTTTTCACTATTTCAGAGCTGGCTTTTTTTTTTCTTTCTTTTTTTTTCTTTCTTTTTTTTTTCTTTTTTCAGCATTGGCTGTTGTGCAGATTTCCAGACTCAGCGGCAGGGAAAATGAACTGCGGGCAGCTCCCCGAGACAATCCTAATCCCGTTACTGGGGAGAGTTTATAAACCATTTGAGGTAGCATTAATCCTGAAGTAGTAAATTTTCATCATACTGTGTGGGGATTTAACCATGAAAGTCCCACAAATGTTAATAGGAATGGGGTTAATCCCCATGAACTGCACTGACCATATATCTAGAGATCTGTGAAACTCATTCGTTTTGGTGGGCAGGGATTTGTACAAACTTTTTTTTTTTTGTAGTTCCTCTTTTCAGTTTGGGTGGGATGGCCCCCTACCAGTTTCTAGATCAAGTAAACCCGAAACACAAATTGGAACTACACAAAATGAACTTCATTTTTGCTAGGGCTTCCTTACACTGAGATCTTACACTAGTTTCCCTTCCCCTAAAACTGCCTAGGATGGGTAGGTGGGTCCCTCAAATTTTGGTAATCAATCAATTGTATTTATTGAGTACTTACTGTGTGCACTTGGGGGAGTACAATATAACAGAGTTGGTTTGAGGAGCTCACATTCTAGAGGAGGAGAAGGACATTGATATAAATAAATTATGGATATGTATGTAAATGCTGTGGGGTTGGGAGTGAGGTGAATAAAGGGTGAAAATCCAAGTGCAAGAATGATTCAGAAGGGAATAGAGTAAGGAAGAATGAGGGTTTAGTTGGACAAGGCCTCATTTTTAATAAACACTCCACATCTGTCCTCTTTTCCCTTAAGAGAAAGAATAGATCTTTTGAGGGAAGAAAAAATAATTATTATGGTACTTGTTAAGAATGTGTCAAGCACTATTCTAAGCACTGGGGTAGATGCAAGTTAATCAGGTCGGACACAGTCCCTGTCCCACATGGGGCTCACAGTCTTAATCCCCATTTTACAGATGAGGTAACTGAGGCACAGAGAAGTTAAGTGACTTGCCCAAGGTCACACAACAGACAAGTGGCACAATTGGGGTTAGAACTCAAGTCCCCAGACTTCCAGGCCTGTGCTCTTTCCACTAGGCCACGCTTTTTCTCCTAGACTGTGAACCCACTGTTGGGTAGGGACTGTCTCCATATGTCACCAACTTGTACTTCCCAAGCGCTTAGTACAGTGCTCTGCACACAGTAAGCGCTCAATAAATACGATTGATTAGACCATAGTAAGAGCTAAATAATGACATTAACAGCAGCATCATGGGGATTAAGACTTGGATTTGCTTGTGGGACATGCACTGTCTCCAACCTGATCAACTTGTATCTTCTTTATGTAGAGAAGCAGCATGGCTCAGTGGAAAGAGCATGGGCTTGGGAGTCAGAGGTCATGGGTTCAAATCCCGGCTCTGCCAGTTTTCAGCTGTGTGACTTTGGGCAAGTCACTTAACTTCTCTGCGCCTCAGTTACCTCATCTGTAAAATGGGGCTTGAGACCGTGAGCCCCATGTGGGACAACCTGATCACCTTGTATCCTCCCCAGCACTTAGAACAGTGTTTTTTGCACATAGTATTATTATTATTATTGTTATCCCAGTTGTTAATACAGTATGTGGCAAATAGTGTTTAATAAACACCATGAAAAAAATAAATGGTAGGATAGATACAATTGAGTTAGGTCAGACACAGTTTCCCATTTTACAGATGAGTCAGTCAGTCAATCATATTTAATGAGAGCTTACTGTGTGAAGAGCACTGTACTACGCGCTCGGGAGAGTACGATATAGCAGACACATTCACTACCCACAATGAGCTAACAGTCTAGATGAGGAAACTGAGGCAGAGAGAAGTTAAGTGACTTGCCCAACATCATACAGCAGACAAGTGGTAGAGCTAGGATTAGAACCCAGGTCCTCTGACTCCCAGACCTGTGCTCTTTATTATAATAATAGTAATAATAATAATGATAGCATTTATTAAGCACTTACTATGTGCAAAGCACTGTTCTGAGCACTGGTGAGGTTACAAGGTGATCAGGTTGTCCCACGGGGGGCTCACAGTCTTAATCTCCATTTTACAGATGAGGTAACTGAGGCCCAGTGAAGTGATTTGCCCAAAGTCACACAGCTGACAATTGGTGGAGCTGAGATTTGAACCCATGACCTCTGACTCCAAAGCCCATGCTCTTTCCACTGAGCCATGCTGCTTCTCTTCTTCTCTTTCCACTAGTCTACTCTGGCTATCCTAAGCCACACAAGCTGAATCAGGTCTATCAACACTGCTGTGCTCAATAAATGCTATTGATTGACGTAGATTCTGTCTCCCACAGAGTGGGACACCCTCTGGGTGGCACTAAGGATGCAGGGCTGAATTTGGGAATTTCTGTTTCCTCAGGCTTCCAGGGATCTGGAGTGAACTGGGCCGTGCTGATCTTTGGAACCCATCTGATCACACTGGGCCTCCAGGCCAAAGCCGTTCTGGCCTGGCTTCCTCTCCTGTTAGGTATGGGCCATTGCCACTCCCATTCATTCATTCATTCATTCATTCATTCATTCATTCATTCATTCAATTGTATTTATTGAGTGCTTGCTGTATGCAGAACACTGTATTAAGCTTTTGGGAGAGTACAATATAACAATTAAGAGAAGCAGTGTGGCTCAATGGAAAGAGCATGGGCTTTGGAGTCAGCGGTCATGGGTTCAAATCCTGGCTCTGCCAATTGTCAGCTATGTGACTTTGGGCAAGTCACTTAACTTCTCTGTGCCTCAGTTCCCTCATCTGTAAAATGAGGATTAAGACTGTGAGCCCCCTGTGGGACAACCTTCACCTTGTAACCTCCCCAGCACTTAGAACAGTGCTTTGCACATAGTAAGCACTTAATAAATGCCATCATTATTATTACTAATAAGCAGACACATTCCCTGTTTACAACAAGCAGGCTGCAGCCCAGACTGCAATCACTGCACATTCTGGGGGGTCAATCAGTCAAATGTGTTTGTTGAGCACTTACTGTGTGCAGAGCACTGTACTAAGCACTTGGGAGAGTACAATATAACAATAAACAGATACATTCCCTGTCCAAAATGAGCTGCTCCTGGGAAAGGTAGCAGGTCAGGAAGTTCCTAACCAGCCAGCAAAAGTAACATTTGAAGTAAGGAATCGGGATGACCGCATAGGCCATCCCACTTCCCTGTGTCCTCCGGGAAGGGCACCACCACTGGGCCCCTGGAGACCCAAGGAGAATGGGCTGGATTATGGAACCTTGTTTTTCTCCTTTGCTAGGGAACATGGCTGTGGAGTGGCACCAGCAATTCTGACTTGCCTCATCCAGACCTTAAGATCTTTCCTGACCTTTGCCAACTTTCTTTAGTTGGGCCAGAGCCCAGATACCCTTGTGGTGTCCAGTGTTTTTGTAAGATCATGGACCTTGCCTCCTGCTTGGCACAACAGCCCAAAGTGGCTAGGGTTCCCAAGCCCCAGAACTCGCCAGTGATTTGGGGCATTCGTCAGATCCAAAATACCATTCAGCTTTCCAGTCTCAGCCAGTAAGAAATAGTTTCAGCCCAAGAGACAGGGAAGAAAGCAAGCTGGTTGTTCAGGCTCTCCACACTTGGATGTAAAGCAATTTGCATGGTTTTCAAGAACAATTGTCTACAAAAAAAAAAATCTTTCATGTAGGAGCTCAAATCACCCTACACTCATTGACTTGCTAGGAGGAAAGTAATTGATGAAAAACCATGTTTTCAGTTGGAGAAACTGAGGCACGGGATGTCTAAGTAACCTTCCCAGGACCACCCAGGATGATTGGAATGGACCGAGGGGCAGGGCTGCTGTACTTGACTCTGTTATTTCAGCCATTTCTGTCACTCAGACAAAGAGCTTTAGCAAATTGTAATTTTCCCTCCTTGTCAGCCTTCTCAATGTGGTGAGTATAACATTTTGTGAATTATATCCAAGTCACTCTGAATGAAGGTATCGAGGCTAGGTAATTGTTCAGCTAAAATTTCCATGAATCCTTTTGAGTCCTTTTTCATAGTTTTTAGGGCTAGTAAAACTCTGCACAAATTTTTCCAGATAATACATTGTCTATATTTTGTTTAAAAAAACAAACCCAAGAATGTCTTTCTATGAGCCTTCCTGTTATTTTGAAGAATTTGGGCAAATCTGAATTAAAAATAACACTCATGGGAATCAGGGAGAGAAACTCTGTGTTCTGAAAGATGGATATTTTTAATCATCTCAAGTTTTCCCCAGAATGCCATGTCTCTAGGATGCTAAGTGGAGTTTTGTTTTGGGATTGTCATTAAGAAATTTGAGTCTTGATTAACAAATACAGGCAATAAATGTCCCATCCACATATTCTGAAATAGCAACCAAAGGCACTTCCATTTCCATATATCAGTGGTATTTCTTGGTGAAATCAATCAGTCAATCAATTGTATTTATTGAGCACTTACTGTGTGCAGAGCACTGTACTAAGCGCTTGGGAAGTACAAGTTGGCAACATATAGAGACAAAAAACCAAGACACCCAGCTATTGCTTTAGAGAACTTTGCTCACAGCTCCGAGGATAATATGAAAGAGCAGCCCAAGGGCTGGAATGAGAGATCAAACAAGGAAAAGTGACCTCTTCAGCAAACCCCATGGTTAAAAATATTCAACAGCAAATAGAGGACTTGGTAATTTGTTGCCTCTATCACTTTTATTGCTCTCCGACTTCCTTACCTCATCCCTTCTGTACTTTATCTTGGCTTTCAGAGCGTCATGGTGGATGACTGATCGCTCACACAGTAAGCTTCATTCACAAAATGAATCCTCTTGAGTTGGTCAGTATCAAGTGACTCCCCGCTGGCCAAGACCGAACAGCTCATCTTTGCTACCCCACCCGGTTTTGCTCTTTCCAAGGAGCTGTGAGAAGATGTGGTGAAGCCCAGGCATGCAGGCACTTTCCTTAGCTTCACTGTCTGAGCTGGCCATCTCTTGGTCCCTCGTGGTCCGGGCTGATCATCTTTAGGTCCATCATGCCACCAGTTTCAGTCACCGTAACTTAGTGGTAGTGCAGAGGGGCTGGGCAATGGCAACTCCTTTACTGCGTGGCTAGGGAGTGAATGCCCCTGAGCCTTAGGGAGCCTCCTCAAATGCACTGGGTTCAATTCTCTGAGGTTCATTGCTAAGGGAAGAAAAAACTCACTGTGTTATTGGAGAATGCACAAGACGCAGAGAGACCAACGCACATCGCTGAGGTTGTGAGTCCCCTCCCATTTGGGATGTAAGGTCTCTCCTCAGGGAAAGAAAGAAGCAGTGGACTGGCCTAGTGGAAAGAGCACAGGATTGTAAGTCAGAGGATGTGGGTTCTAATTCCAGCTCCACCACTTGTTTGTTGTGTGACCTTGGGCAAGTCACTTAACTTCTCTATGCCTGTTACCTCATCTGTAAAATGGGGAGTAAGACTGTGAGCCCCATGTGGGACAGGAACTGTGCCCAACCTGATTACCTTGTATTTACCCCAGAGTTTAGAACAATGCTTGTCACAAAGTAAGCATTTAACAAATACCACAATTATTATTATTATTTATAATAATTATTGCATATAATTATTGATAAATAATAAATAATTACTATTTATAATAATAATAAAGAACATGAGCTAGATCAGCAAATGCAAATACAAAAAGCAGCATGGCCTAGTGGAAAGAGCTCGGTCTGGGAAATCAGGTGAACTGGGTTATAATTCCAGCTCTGCCACTTGCTGCAAGTCACTTTAACTTCTTTGTGTCTCAGTTTCCTTATCTGTAAAAATGGGGATGAAATACCTGTTCTTCCTCCCTTGTGGACTACGAGCCCCATATGGGCTGTGTCCAACACAGTAAGTGCTTAACAAATATCACAATTATTACAGCTCTACGAAGTCCAAGCAAGCTCAGGGAAAGTGTGGCACATAATTGTGAAAAAGAAAGGCAGTAATAGTATTTGCCATTGCTTACTGTGTTCCAAACACTGTGCTAAGTGCTGGGGTAGATACAATATAAACAAATCAGACACAGGACCACTCCCATATGGAGCTTACGAACAAAGTAGGAGGGAGAACAGGTATCAAGTCTCCATTATATGAGGCTCAGAAAAGTTACGGGACTTGCCCAAAGTCACACAGTAGACAAATGATGGAGTAGGGATTAGAATCTGAGTGTCCTTACTCCCAGGCCCATTATCCTTCCTCTAGGCAATGCTACTTCCTTGGAAGGAGGACGCTGGACGGGTTTTTAAAAGTTTGGCACAAAGAGATAAGCCAAAATCCAACAGAAATTACACAGGAAATCTGGAGAACTTGCAAAGCACCATTGTGCCTTACCTGTTCGTGGCAGAGTAATAGATGCTTTTGGATTTCTGGCACCAGGATTTTGCCCAACTCCCATCTGATACCCCATGGGTAACTGCCAGCCTCCATCTCCCCACGGCACGGATTGGTTTCCCTGAGCCATCCTCCAGATCGTCGATACCCTCACTGGGTTTCGCAGGGCGAGGCACATTTCACCAGAGCTGTGGATGACCCTCCCCTTTACTTCTGGTCTTGCGGCTGCCGTGGAAGCCTTGGGTAGGGCTCTGCTGATGATGCCCAATGCCAAAACTACTTCCATGACTTCCTCCTTCCAGCCCCTCATGACTGACTCCCGCCACATTGCCGCTGGAGTCAACACCACCGGTGGAGAGTGGTTCTGAGCCAGTTCAAAGATGAAAACTTCTCTGCCGCTAGAGCTTCCATGAAACCCCCATAGCGGCTGTGAGGCGCGAAGGACAGGGGTCACCGTCTGTCCACTGTAGTCTCTCAGCCTGCAGGAGCCTCTTAAAAATTCAATAGTGACCTACGTACTTCATGCTTATGTTATGGACATGGATGAGATAATGTCTGTGCTGTGCTTAGAGTTCCTCAGAAGGAAGGCTCTACATAATTACAAAGGAAGATGATATTATTATTATTACTACTACTACTATCATTATTATTAGTGTGTTATTAAATGAAGTGCCAGGGGACACAGCTCTTCCAGCAGGAAGTGTTGGAATGAATCGAGCCATTCAACTTCATGAAGGAAATGGGAGGGGCTCTTCACCAGTTATGAGCTTCCAGTTTATAATTACAACCCTATGGGATTCTCTGTGCAGCCCAGCTCTTCCCTGAGGGACTATCCCCTAGTGCACGTGTGACCAAGGCCGAGTCCTACTCGGGACATCCGGTTCTCCTGGAATCTGTGTTTTCACTAGACGTTCTGGATGGAATGCTGTTAATAATGATAACAACTGTGGTATTTGTTAAACATCAGGCACTGTACTAAGTGCTGGGGTGGATACAAGCAAATTGTGTTGGCCAAAGTCCCTGTGCCACCTGGGGCTCACAGTCTTAATCCCCATTTCACAGATGAGGTAACTGAGGCACAGAGAAGTTAAGCAACTTGCCCAGGGTCATACTGTGGACAAGTGCTGAGTCACAATTAAACCCCAGGTCCTTCTGACTCCTGGGCCTGTGCTCCAAAAATCATGCCAAACTCTGCCCCTACACATTTCCCCTCTCTCACTAAGTAATGAAGTAGATACAAGATAATCAGTTTATACACAGTCTTTGTCCCATAAGGGACTCACAGTCTAAGAGGGAGAACAGGTATCAAATTCCCATTTTACAGTTGAGGAAACTGAGGCACTGAGAGGCTAAGTGACTTGCCAAAGGTCTCACAGCAGGCAAGCGGCAGAGCCAAGGTTAGAATCCAGGTCCTCTGACTCCCGGGTTTGTACTCTTTCCACTAGGCCAAGCTAAAAATTGTTTTCTCCAGAAGGGAATAGGAGTGGCTCCCCCACATTCTGTTCCTGATTCACTCGCTCCACCTCATCACCATCAGTGAGATTTGAGATCCTGTTTCAGCCTCCCTTGCTGCTCTATCCAGCAGAAGCCCCACCTTTGCTCATTCCCTTCCACTCTGGGGAAAGGTAGAGATATTGGCTTACCCCTGGACCACTGCTGGTTGCTACCACTATCTCCAACACTCACCTTGGAATCATTCAAAGCCCTAGTTGTCTACCTATTGGTGCAGCAACAAGTTGTTATCATCTACCACTCTTCCCTTCATTTCTGAAATTATGAATTTGCTGTCTTTCTCCCCATCCTCCCCTCAACCCTACAACCTGCGTTGAACCTTGGAAATTTCAGTCTCCATGATGATGATTTCATCGATCCTCTCTGTCAGCTTCCAACCTCAACCCTCCTTGGCCGCGCATTAATATGTTCACAGCCCAAACCCTATAATTAGTAAGTGCTAATTCGACAATATATCCCCACTCTCTATGTCTTAGAATCTCCATCATTTCTCACATTTTATTTCCTTCTCCCCACTCTTCTATTTTGTAATGCCTCACTTTCATTCATTCTTTCCATTGTATTTATTGAGTGCTTACTGTGTGCAGAGCACTTTACTTAGCACTTGGGAAGTACAAATCGGCAACATACAGAGATGATCCCTACCCAACAATGGGCTCACAGTCTAGAAGACGGGCTCACAGTCTTTCCTCTACTCCCTCAGCCTTAAATTGAGCCCAAGGCTTCCCTAAATTAAAATATCATTCCTCAACCCCACTCAATTCACCTGGAGCCAGTACCTCATTTTCTTACTCCCATTTCTGTCCACCCCACTGCAATGTGGATTTTGCCATCTTCTCTCTATTGGGGCTGTGCTCCCCAAGTTCCCTGATGACTTCTTCCTGCTCAGTCTGATAGACAATCCTCAGTCCTAATCCTCCTTGATTTCCTTGTTTTTTTTTTTTTTTTACTGCCGACCACTCCCTCTTCCCCTGGAAACTATTTCCAGGATTGGTTTTACTGACTGAATTCTCTTGGTTTTCTGCTCCTTCTCAGTCTCCTCTGCAGGCTCTTCACCCTCTCCTGACCCTTTAACTATGTGTGTGTGTGTGGGGGGGGGGGGGGCACAAGGCCCAGACTTCTGGGTCCTCTGTTCTCATTTTTAGAGGATGTATCTGTTACCATGGTTTGAGCCCATCATCTCTAGGAGGGTGACTTCTCCCTCACCTGCTTTACAATCTTGCATCTCTTCCTGCCTCCAGGATATCTACTCTAATGGATACAAGACCAAATAGATAATGATGATAGTAATGAAGTGCTTACCATGCGCCAAACACTTTGCTAAGATAGATATGAAATCACTGGATACAATTCCTTTCCCACATGGGGCTACCGATCTAAGAGGAAGCCTCCTGATGCTTCCTCTCTACCCTGCAAGCTCCTTGTAGGTGTGGAATGTATCTATCAAATCTGTTGTAGTGTACTCTCCCAAACACTTAGAACAGTGATCTGCATGCAGTAAACATTCAATAAAAATGATTGATTGATAGGGCGAGCAAGAATCATTTTCCCATTTTACAGATAAAGAACCCAAGGCACAGATATCTTAAGCAAATTGCTTAGGAGGAAAATGGAGGAGCTGGAACTAGAACCTAAGTCTAATGACTACCAGTCCTGTGTTACAGTGGTGGTTGAGAAGAGATGAAAGGATACAATAGCTGGGGAAGATGCTCTAGGGGGTAATGAAAACTATTACTCCACCTCTTTTGTCGGTGCAGTTTTCCAGAGGAGGCTTCTCCATTAAGCTTTCCCTTCACCCACGAGATAGATGCAGATAAAAATTCAAGTGGGCTTAGCCTGAAAGTTCCACTGCCTCCATATTGAAGAGTTTCATATTGTTTGACCCCCTAGATACATAATAGGGCTAGCAACTCGATCTGAGAGGTTTCACATTTGTTCCCATCCATAACAACTTGCTTAATCAGAACTCGGGGGATACTAAATAGAGGTATCGAAATCGTGATTCGGTGTCTCTCCCTGAATCAATAGGGATTTCCCCATCACAGCAATACAGACATCCCCATTATCACCAAAAGCCATATGAAACTTGATCTATAGGATTTTTTTCCAAGTGGGCTTCTTTTCATCAGGTCCCAGTCACACTATGCATTTCACGTGTCGCTGAAAAATAATGTTTCAACCCTCCTTCCTTAGAGTTAGCTATTGCATGATAAATTCTTGCACCAGAAGTAGGGAATAATGGTGGTTTGAGGTTCCACCCACTTCTTTTGAACTGGAGACCCGTTTGAATTTCTTGCTTATTTCCAGTGGTATTTTTAATCACCATGTCACTCAATACCGATGAGTATTGATTTGACACTTTAATATTCTGGATTTCTTCCCTCACAGGAGCAGCACAAATGGTAGCAGCCTGCTCCATTTCTATCAGAGGAGGTGGTTGAGGAGGATGCAAATTCCACAGAAGAGCTGATTGGTGTGGGTGAGTTGCTTGCTGGGATCGGTACCTCCTCCCTCAGTTCATGTTTTGGCTCCAAGAATTCGTGGTGAGTCCCCAAACTGAACAGAATGTGTAATGTGCAGAGCTGCGGCTCATTTCTCGCCAGGAGCACTTGCTGATTTCCGAGACTTTATCCACCCGCTCTTAGATGGGAGAAAGCAGTAGCATGAAAAGAGACTTTATAAAGGAAATGCTGATGCCACTTTATTTTGAAGTGATTATGACTATCATAAAGGAAATAATCTCCCTAAACATCTGATTGCTTTTCTGAAATCCTTAATTAAATATGTTCCCTTAAAAGGGATGCCTGAGTGCAGTTTCTGTTGCCTGCTTCAACAAACAAAACCATTATCAATTGGATGGAAAGTACCAGCTCTAGGGTACTTTCTGTCTTAAGCAACTGAAACCTATCTTCCTTTTCAGAATCTAAATGGGCACACAACAGTAATCATTAAGGTCTCGGCTGCCTTCCTGGCTGATGCAGTCTGTGTGGAAGAAACCTCAGGAAGATGATGATGATATTTATTAAGTGTTCAAGTGTTCAGATCAGGTGTTCCATCAATCCACCACTCCAGAGTCCACACAATCCCCCAAATGGAATGCATGCAAATTGTCTATGGTATTGTCAACTTTGATTGACTCAATCATTCATTCAATTGTATTCACTGAGCGCTTACTGTTTGCAGACCACCGTACTAAGCGCTTGGGAAGTACAAATTGGCAACATATAGAGACAGGCCCTACCCAATGACAGGCTCACAGTCTAGAAGGGGTGACAGACAACAAAACAAAACAAGTAGATAGGTGTCAATACCATCCAATACCACCAAAACAAATAGAATTATAGCTATATGCACATCATTAATAAAATAAATATAGTAAATACCTACAAATAAAATAAATAGAGAAATATGTACAAATATATACAAGTGCTGTGGGGAGGGGAAGGGGGTAGGGTAGGGGGGCATGGGGAGGGGAGGAGGAGGAGAGAAAAAAGGGGGGGCTCAGTCTGAGGAGGCCTCCTGGAGGAGGTGAGCTCTCATTAGGGCTTTGAAGGGAGGAAGAGAGCTAGCTTGGCAGATGTGTGGAGGGAGGGCATTCCAGTCCGGAGGAAGGACGTGGGCCGGGGGTCGACGACAGAACAGGTGAGAACGAGGCACAGTGAGGAGGTTAGCGGCAGAGGAGTGGAGTGTATGGGCTGGGCTGTAGAATGAGAGAAGTAGGGTGAGGTAGGAGGGGGCAAGGTGATGGAAAGCCTTGAAGCTGAGAGTGAGGAGTTTTTGCTTGATTCAAAGATTGGCAGGCAACCACTGGAGATTTTTGAGGAGGGGAGTGACATGACCAGAGTGTTTCTGTACAAAGATAATTTGGGCAGCAAAGTGAAGTATAGACTGAAACAGGGAAAGACAGGAGGATGGGAGATAAGAAAGAAGGCTGATGCAGTAATCCAGTCTAGATAGGTTGAGAGATTGAACCAAGCAAGGTAAGCGGTTTGGATGGAGAGGAAAGGGTGGATCTTGGCGATGTTATGGAGGTGAGACTGGCAGGTTTTGGTGTCTGATTGGATGTGTGGGGTGAATGGTAGAGTGGAGTCAAGGATGACACCAAGCTTGCGGGCTTGTGAGATGGGAAGGATGGTAGTGCCGAAGTTGTAGATTTTCCATATTCGGAATTTGTGCAACATTTGGCATGATGTTTTGGACAATTTTCCTGAGGAAACAAATGATAAATTCATTGCTGTTGAGAAGCTTGACCTAGTGGAAAGAACACGGACCTGGGGGTCGGGGAACTTGTGTTCTAATCTTGGCTCTGCCCTTTCATGCTATGTGATCTTGGACAAGTCAGTTCACTATTCTATGCTTCAGTCACCTATAAAATGGGGATAATTCTCCCTCTCTCTTAGATTGTGAATCCCACATGGGACAGGGACTGTGTTCAATCTGATTGTGCTGTATCCCCAGCTTGGCACATGTGAGTGCTTAACAAATACCACTATTAAGTTAAATCATGATTCTATTCAAGTATATCTAGGTTCTTGGAATGATGGGAGTCCCAGAATATTCAAGTTCCATTCAGAGCATCGTGGAACACTTTAAATAATTCAGTACTCAGGTTCCTTAGTGGCAGGGATCGTATCTACTGATTCTACATGGCTTAGTGGAAAGAGCACGGGCTTGGGAGTCAGAGGTCGTGGGTTCTAATCCCAGCTCTGCCATTTGTCAGCTGTGTGACTTTTGACAAGTCACTTAACTTCTCTGTGCCTCAGTTACCTCATCTATAAAATGGGAATTAAAGCTGTGAGTCCCACGTAGGACAACCTGATTACCTTAAATTTACCCCAGTGATTAGAACAGTGCTTGGCACATAGTAAGCACTTAGCAAATACCATTACTATTATTCTCTCCCAAGCGTTTTGGTCATTGCTCTACAAACGGTAAATACTCAAAAAATTCCACCGATGGATTTTTTTCCCTGCACCACCTTTCTTTGAGTTCTGCCTGAAGTGAAAGTGAAATTAAATGATAACGCTTTGATCACTCTAGCTTGGTTAACATTTGAATTAAGCAAGTAACTTTAAGAACAAGGTTGTTTCTTGAAATGACCTCCCTGCTCCCTCTGTTTGATATGAAAAGATAACTGGCTGCAAGTGGCCCAGCCTCCTCTGTGAGTCAAGATATTCTTTCATGTCCATGCTCAATGGGCACTTTTGTTTTCCTGTTTCAGTATGCGGGCTTTCCCCAAAACAGCATCCTCCATGTTCCACCATTACAGCTTCTGACAAGAAAATAACCTCAACCCGATGAGTTTGCCATAGAAATCTTCCTTTTTTCATCTGGAGTGTTGAGCAGCAGTGATTTGGGTGGAGTTTTTTCCTGCTCATTGTTGTCCTTGCCTGGGGAAGGAAAGGCGGGCAAAGTGAACTTAATATTTGAAAGGTGAAGATTTGCATTGGGAGGCAGGATGCCGCCGCCACCCCCCTTTCTCTTCTCAGTGGCTAGTTTTCTGCGAAAACTGAAGCAGTGACTTTATTCAGCACCTGCATCTTTAGCAGCCAGAGCAGTGTAATTACCTTTCTTGAATATTCTATAGAATTGTCAAACAGCAATTTTCTTTTAGAAGACCGGCTTTTGAACAATGCAGTTTACATACAGAGCTTAACATCTCTTTCTTGGAAACTCTAATTACAAGTATCTTAAATTTACTGCATGTTTGCTCTTTCATAATTCGATCTTTGTAAGACTGCTCAAACAGAGCACTTTTAACAAATTCTATGAGACTGAAAAATATAAGTCCAGAGTAAGATAAAATTAATGCTTAAGGATTTCTTGAGTACTTTTTCATTACTGTTATTGTACTTAATCTATTCAGTGTATTCCTGATTTTCCTAATATGTCTTGACATATATGCATGTGTGTGTATGTATTTAAGGGAATATATGTGTCCATATGCCTATATGCATCCTCTCAGAAGTAGTTCATGGAGTGGGGATGGACGGGAGGGGAATTATTTTTTTAAATGCCATTTAATATCTCTTTCCAATCTTACTTAGGGCCTGAAGACAAAATGTTAGATGAAATGACAATTTCCTCCCTGTTATGTCTTAGGTACTTAATTCAAGAAGAGTCAGTAGATTTGATCCGGTTTAGAGATAATGGGCCACAATTAGCTGCAGCAAATCCTGCCTCAATTGCGTCCTGCTTACACACTTATCAATTTAGTCAGGTGGATTATATAACATTTGAAATAGAAGCTGGGGAGGGAACTATTTAAAGCTGCAGAACTTAAAAACTCTATTAAAAGGGGATGTGTGAATGGAAGAATTAACATATCATTTCATTCCAGTGCAAACTATAAATTAATGTGATGAAATGTTATGAACATATCTATAAAACTGCCGCTTACAAAACCAAATGAATATCTTTATAAGCTTCCAATTGTCATTCTAGGAATTCCTCTGTTAACCCCACATTAGTCTCAGAGTGCCTGGTATATCACATTTCCTTCTCCGTTACCTCTGTTCAGGATTTCTGTGCTCTATGCCAATTTGGTCTAAGGAATCTGTACCTCTTTTATGCCTTTTTCTAAGCAAATTCTACTCTAAATAGCTATTCAGTCCAGAGCCTGAGGTAAACTACTTTTACGCTCTTGTTTGGTGGCACACTGTACTCTCTATAAAAATATGCACATCTCAAATGTTTGTAGAGCTCTGTTTTGAATTTCCATCAAGTGTCTAGATAAGTGTAGTGTTGGCTTCTCAGACAAACCTAGAGAAATAGAACTGTCAAGTAAAATCCTATCGGTGCTGCTTACACCTTGCCCATAAAAATATTTCCTTTTCTGTTGGAAATCTTAAACATGCCAGTGAAATCACAAGCCCTTAGGGTTTTGAATTTATCCCTCATACTCTGAGAGGCAGTTTAAGAGTCTGACCTTTTTTTTTTTTCTTGAAAGGGAAGCTTACCTCTGAAAAAGAAAATATTTAACACATTCCACCCATTTCAAAGCACCATCAAATGGCCCTGTCTTATTCAGACCCATTAAAGGATGATATATATATATATATATATATATATGTAAATATATATATCACATTATACACACACACACACACACACACACACACACACACACACATGTCCTGGGTGTACATGCATGTGTAAATATGCATGCTTAGAGGTAAGTATATAAGGGTATTTTAAGGCATTATAGAAAGATTTCCTCTTTCCTTTATTAAGAGATTGTGCTGTTTTACCCATATCCAAATCTAAATTTTTGGTCTCCTCCAGCAATTGTTTGACATTTTATGTGGTTTACCTCATAAGATCTTAACTGGATTAAAGAGGAAGAACAAGTTTTCTCCATTACCAAATTCTCATTTAATCCTTCTCCACCCTTACAGATTAAATCAGACACGATTGATGCTGGGGCTTTTTAGGCCGGACATCATGTGTAAAATCGGCGGACAACAGATTTTAAAGGGTGCCCACCATGACCTGTCACATCATCTTTCTGCAGCTTCAGCTGTTCTCGCCGAGACCTATGCGGGGTCAGGATTCTTCTTGGTGTTTCACTATGGACTGCTGCAGAGAAACAGAGCTGCTACACAATCTCCAGCAGAGTTACTTATTACATCCCCAGCCCCCTTCACCTGCCCCAGCCATTCAAAATAACATCACACCATAAAATATTCATGAACAGCCCAATGTTCCAGCCAAGGGCTCTGCTTCTGCAGGTGGCTGTTACATCAGTAATTGTCCAATACTTCCCTCCACAGCGTAAAATTGTTTTCATTATGTGTCATGAACACAGAGCCAAGCAAATCCCTCTTGAGTGGTTTCCCAAGGGCTAGAGGGAGGTGGTACTTAACTTAAACAGGCGCTTTTGGCTTTAGATTTAAAAAAAAAAAAAACACCAGTGAAAGCTCATCATTAACTCTACTCCTTAACTGCAACAAAAAGCAGAAGCTCATGCAAAACTCTCATAAAGATTATCCTAAATGTCTCAGTTACTAGGAAGAGCTTTGGTGGCTTTAGCTGTTCTGTCGATACTTAAAGCGGCTTCAGGCAGAGAAGAGAATGACTTTCCACCTGACTGAAGTTCCCATGGTTTACTGGGCAAGGCCATAAGCAGGTTTCAGCAATAAACTCCTGCATTGTGAGGCAATAATGCACAGTCAGGTCCCCCCATTTTGATTCAAGGGTGCCTTTTTCTTCCCCCCCTGTGGTGGACTAATCACAGCTCCACTTTGTTTAATTGCAGCAAAGAGAGAAATGTGTTTAAGAAGTCATTCTGACCCCCTTTAAATGAATGCCCAGGCTCTTCACAAACAACAAACAGGATGCATAATCAATAAGATGGCATTTTTAGATCAAAATAGGCCAAGGAAAAGATTCTTATTGAAAGATGTGGGGGAGAGGCTCTTCCGGAATGGAGATTTGAAGCCGGATCCCGGAAGCAACAAGTAGCCATAAACATCTTGGCTGTCGACTGCAGAAAGTGCCTTCGCAGATTGGTGGGAGGGTCGACATCAGAATCAACCTTTTTTCCAGAATCAGCCGTTGGGAGCCCGACTCTGGCGAAGTCCGCCAAACCCTTGATAATTGACATGGTTTGGCACACCGTCATTTTCAAGCTGAGGCTGAAGGACACTGTTTGCCGCAGTGTGTTCTAAATGATGGCCTGGAGGGGTCGTGAACTCCAGGACGGGAGCTGGGTGGAGAAACATTTAGCAATTGTCCGCTTTCCCTATTGAGTCTGACCAAACTAAACCAAAGTCCAGCTGATGGGGAAGAGATTCTTCTTCCTTAAGTTAACATTAATTTATCTCTTCCACTCTGGCTCTTGTCCTCAAAAATGACTTGCTTTTCACCGGGAGACCCAAATTTGACTCAACTGAAGTTTTTAGCTTGTTCTTGGGCAAACATTCACCCCAGATGGCCACTGGAACTCACAAAAAAACAATTTTTTTTTTTTTTAAGCATTTGTTTCAAAATAGCCGTCAAGACCTCTCTTCCAGATGGGTTTTGCCCCATTTAAAATCATGGAGAATAAGTCACCTTGGCTTTACTTTTTTCCGGGTGAAATATTCTGGGCCAAGTTAGGACATTTCCTTATCAAATCGAAAATCTGTAAGAATTTCTTAAGGCTTTATAGCTTAAAAGATGTCTTCCTGTTCATAAAATTCTCTATGGTCAGTACTGGGAATGGCAGACTGGGTATTTTTGAGAGGCCATAAAGCAGCTTTCATGTCCACTGATGGTTTTCTTTTGGTTAAAGTGAAGATGCAAGGTAATTCAGGGTGCTGAAAAGCTATGGCCAGGAAATATACATGTACACGGATAAAGGTATGTATGCCCAAACGGAATGATGGAGTTCCTTTCTGCATCTGGCAACTATAGGCCTTTTTTGAACACAGCAAATGACTGTTTCAAAATGAAAACCACTATGCGTTTGAATGTTGTATTATGCTTAGTTGCTTTTTGAGTGAAAGGCGGCTTTAAAAAGTTAGGTATATCATTGCCAAAAGGAGGCTAAATGGGATTGTCAGCATTTTGAGAAGGAATAGCTCCTTTTTTCCCCCCCTTCTCAAACCCCATTCTGGACAGCTGTTAGTGACTTACCAAACTTTTCATATGGATATGTATGTTAATGGCAGGCAATGAACTGGAGATGAAGAGCCCCCAACACAGACCCGATCTCTTCAGTGCACATCAAAAGCCTTTACAAAAGGAGCCGTAAAAGAGGCAGCGATGGTGCAGCCTTCACTTTTGTACACTGAATTAGTTCTGCAAGCAATGAAACTGATCTTTTCTCCTTGCCAGAAAAGTCTGGTGATTTTTGTGAGTGCTCATTAGCACAAGAGGCATTTGTGAAGATAATTGACTGACGCTGATACTGCTGCTTGTCACAACAGCGCCAGCAGTGGATGTGCATTTTAATAGTTGTTTTTTTTTTCTTTCTTCGACTTCATGTTTATAAAAGATACCAGCATTCTGGAGCTCTACAATCCCTTCCTCAGCAGAAGATTTAAAAACGCTTACTCTGAGAGCCTGACAGCCCAACATCTTTTTCTCCTTCATTAAGGTTCTGTACTCCATATAGAGGAGTGTACAGATAAGGACCCGACTAGTAAATCTAGGCAGAGAGGATGTGCACATGTAGATGGATGTCTCTACATGTATGTTAGATCCACTATGTGTCGGATCGATATCTGGGTGCCGGAGGACGGAACCGATGGTAATGATGAACAAATGATAACTTGTATCTCACATTATCATAAGGGCTCCCTGCATTCCTCATCTACTACACCGTAGTCCCTGTGTAGATTTCAACCAAATGTAAAATATACAACTTTGCTTTTGATTGAGAAATCAAAGAAAATATTTCAGCCAAAGGAAAAGTCACGGGACTGGCAGTCAGGATACATGAGCTCTAGTTCCACTTATCTGCTGTGTGCCTCAGCCTCTTCGTCTGTTAAATGGGAATAATAATAATAATGATTATGGTATTTGTTAAGCACTTACTATATGCCAGGCACTGTACTAAGCACTCGGGTGGATACAAGCAGATTGGGTTGGACATAGTCTCTGTCCCACGTGGGCCTCACAGTCTCCATCATCATTTTGCAGGTAACTGAGGCACAGAGAAGTAAAGTGACTTGCCCGAGGTCACGCAGCAGACAAGTGGTGGAGCTGGAATTAGAACCCATGACCTTCTCAATCCCAAGCCTGTAGTCTATCTGCTATGCCATGCTGCCTCTAAAATACTTGGTCTCTCTTCCCTTTAGAATATGAGCCCCATCTGGGCCAGAGATTGGTCTGATTTAATTATCTTGTATCTTCCCCAGTGCTTAGTATTGAATAAATGCCATGATTATTATTACCCTGTGCCATCCGTCCCTCTGGGAGCTCTTTAGCAACTGCCCAGAGAAGTCTCCGGGGTTGGAAGGAGAGGAAGAAGAGGATGAGGAGGAAGAGAAGGAGGATGAAGAGAAGGGAAGGGGAGAGGAAAAGAGGAATGGGGATGTACATTTTTCTGAACACGGTCTTTGAATCTCACTCTTGATTTTCTTGCTAGGACAGATGGCTGCTTTCTGGCAAGCAGCTAGCAGGTCTCTGTTATCTGAAAACCCGAAGGCAGGTCCTCGTGGTAATTGCTACATGCCAAACACTGTATTAAACTCTGGGGTAGACATAAGATAGTGAGGTTGGCCACAGTCCCTGTCCCATATAGGGTTCACAGTCTACAGTGGCAGGGTCAACAGATGTTTAATTCCCATTTTACAGATGACAGAACTGAGGCCCAGAGAAATTAAGGGTTTTTCTTCTGGTGAGTATTATTGTTATTATAGTATTTCTTAAGCACTTACATTGTGCTAGGCCCCGTACCAAGCGCTGGGGTGGACACAAGCAAATCGGGCTGGGCACTGTCCCTGTCCCTCGTGGGGCTCACAGTCTCAAACCCCACAGAGAAGTGAAGTGATTTACACAAGGTCACCCAGCAGACAAGGGGCAGAGGCAGGATTGGAACCCATGACCATCTGACTGCCAGGCCCGTGCTCTATTCACTCTGCCATGCTGCTTCTAGGTAAGTGGCAGAGCTGGGATTAGAATGCAGGTCCTCTAACTCCGAGGCCTGGGCGCTCTCCTTCAGGCCATGCTCCTTTCCAGTGGGAGCCTGATGGCTGTGCCTACATACACAAGGCCGGGCCTTACACCACTAGAAACACTTCAGCTAGGAATTCAAATTCCAAGAGCATCTTCCCTTACCAACTTGTCTTCTTCCACGATGTGTGAGGAATGAAATGCCAGCTCTTGGTCCTGACTGCAGGGGAGTGGGGAGGGTCTCCCTTTCACCTCCTGGACCAAATGACTATAAAGAGGAGATGAAATGACACATCAACATTTCCTGGGCGGAAATACCATGTGAAATCATTTTGGAGAAGAAGCGCCTCATAGCATAATAATCAGTGTGTGTTAAAGGGTAAGAGTCCTAGGGTGAGAGACAGGGGATAATTAGGAAAAGGTTGAGAGTTTCTGCTTCCATTGTGAAAGTCATCCAGACCTGTAGCTGGTGAGGGAAATCCCACTGGTCTGATTGTCCTTAATTATTTTGTTGATTCTTTAATAATAGTGGTATTTGTTAAGTGCTTACACTGTGCTGCGTACTTGGATAAATATCAGATAATCAGGTTGGTCATAGTCCCTGGTCTGTATGGGCCCTACAGTTTAAGTGGGAGGAAGAACAGGTATTGAATCCCCATTTAGCAAATGAGGAAACTGAGTTCTAGGGAAGTTAGGTAACTTTCTCAAGGTCACCCGACAGGTAAGTGGTGGAGTTGTGATTAGGAGCCAGGTTCTCAGAGTCCCTGGTCGGTGATCTTTCCACTAGGCCTCAATTCTTTCTTTCCCTTTAATTGGCCAAGCACAGAGTAAAAGTCCAGGGGCTGGGAAGTGCACTGGACTAAGGCCAATCCCCTGGTCTGAGGGGAAGGAAGTGAGGAAGATGCTCTTCCGGAGTTTGAGCCCCCACTGGGTGCGAGGCACTGTACTGACCACTTGGGAAAATAAAGTAGATGCATAAGATGCATTTCATGCCCACAGGAGCTTCCATTCTAACAGAACAGACACATAGATATTTTCAAATGGATTAAACATTTATTATGGCATTTATTAAGCACTTACTATGTGCAAAGCACTGTTCTAAGCACCGGGGAGGCTACAAAGTGATCAGGTTATTCCACGGGGGGCTCACAGTCAATCCCCATTTTATAGATGAGGTAACTGAGGCACAGAGAAGTTAAGTGACTTGCCCAAAGTCACACAGATGACAATTGACGGAGCTGGGATTTGAACCCATGACCTCTGGGAGCCCATGGTCTTTCCACTGAGCCATGCTGCTTTGTGAACTCTTCTGCTGAACAATTGACTGCTCAGTTGATTTTGAGAAAGATCATGGTGCGTGACCTGTTTAGATTTTGGATGCTAGGTTAGGGACCAGCTTCCCCTTGGAAACACATAACTCTGGCCCATCTGTCCTTATAGTTTACATGTTTTCCGGGTGAGGAAATACAAAGAGCCTTTTTAGATGTGGCATCCTTTGTTTAGTGGGCATTTCGGTGCCCCTCTACTAGGGAGAGGGTTGACTGACACGCCATATGGCATCAAGAGTACATGGCACGAGGGGCTTGGTTGGTCATTGCAAGTGCCCGTCCTTATACTGTTTTTTTTTTCAGGTTCATCCCACCTTATTTCCAGCACTGAAGCAATTATAACGCAGTAAGTCATGGGGAGGACCTCTGGGAGTCAGAAATTTCCTGGAGTGTGTTAAAATATGAAAATCCTGAAGCATCACCTCAGATTTCCCCATTGGTTGCCTCCCTGTGGATGCCCGCTGGCTCACTTTGTTAGTGACAGAGGACTAATAAAGTTTCTGCCCTTCAGCTCCAAGTGTGTAATGTCTAGGTTGTATTGCAGAAAGACAGTCACTAATCTGGAATCGTTAAGGGAAAGGCCCTTTTAATGAGCTTTTGATTTGTAGACTAAAACGTTGTTGCTGACACTGAATTCTCTGGTTTCACTCAACAATCAGGATTTTTTGCTCCCATGCAGCCTGAAGGACTTCCAGAGGCTTGGTTTTCTTTTCCAAATGCCAGAACTTTGACTCAGATCAGGGAAATACCCCGGCACTGCCTACCTGATGCCGTTTAGGGAGATATCAAGTCCATTCTTGGAATTTCCCACAACCAAATACATTTCTAGATAATTTCAGTTGTAGCAGTAACCCTTCACTGTCTATGAGGAAGATGCGCATTTACCTGTTTTTTCAGTTGGTCAGTGCTTTGTTTTTTGTTTTTTTTTTCTTTATGGCATTTAAGTGCTTACTACGTGCCAAACACTGTACTAAGTGCTGGGGCAGGTACGAGATAATCAGGTTGGACACAGTCCCTGTCCCACATAGGGCTCACAGTCTTAATTCCCATTTTACAGATGAGTTAACTGAGGCACAGAGAATTGAAGTGACTTGCCCAGTCACACAGCTGATGAAAGTGGCAGACCTGGCAATAGAACCCAGATCACCTGTCCAGTACTGATGTGATACCAGATTCTTTCATAGTCAGTATTTTTGTTTTAATCCTCTGCTTCTTCTTCTAGCAGGTCCCATGACTTGAAAGTGGCATTTTCTGCCAGCAGGGAAGGAAACTTGGGAACTCTGGAGTGAGGAAAGGGGCCTAAGGACCCTCTGACAATATATTCTAAGTTCTGTAGGTTTCTGCAAAAGGTTCTGTATGAGGCCATTATCTGCACGGCACACATGGATGGGTATTAATTCATTCAATCACATTTAGTGAGCGCTTACTGTGTGCAGAGCACTGTACTAAGCACAGGAAACATGCCTGCTAATTCTGTTGTACTCTCCCAAGAGCTTAGTACAGTTCTCTGTACATAATAAGTGCTCAATAAATATGATTAATTGATTGATATGTTTGCTGCTCCTGGAACAGGGAGAAGGTGCCATTGTCTTTGAGTGTCATAAGTGACCACCCTACTAAGTATTGCAACAACACTCAACGAGGAGGCCTTGCTTGAACATTTTGAAATTGTGTACTTATAACGGACTATTGATAGCATTTATTGAGTGCCCACTTGGTGCGGTGCACTGTACTAGGCACTTGGGAAATACTGAATAAAGAAATGACTTGATCCCTGCCCACAAGGAGCCTGAACTCTAATGAGGGCAACAAATATAAAAATATCTACAACTTGAGCAGCAGAAATAAATGATTGAATGCATATATATACATGAGCGATAAGGAGGGTATAAATAAATAAGCAAATACAGGCCCTGCATTTTGTATTTTTGAAAGCAAACTTTATAGACATAACCTTGTCTTTACCAATCTTTTGGATAGTATGAGCTTTTTTGGAAAGTGACTGATTAGATTGTCTCCCTCTGTTGGTTGTGACTGAAGGTCTGATTTAATCTTGTTTTGAAGTAATTTAAAATTAACAAATATTAAATGTTTAAATTTAGCATGCCCCCGTCCCCGCACCACCACAGAGTGGTATATGAATGCAGTAGTCTAAAATTTTTCAGTTTTACACTGCTGAAGGGATAAATGAAAATATGCTTGAAATGCAGTTTGTACGTGGATATTTAATTGTCCTTTCATTAAGAGTCAGTACAATGCTGATTACCCAAAATAATTGGGACCAGAGGTCTCCGGATAATCAAAAGTGTGGATAACTGCACCTGTCAGCTGAGCAGTCTCTCTCCTCGATTCTGTCTTTCCTTATCCCCCTCCAACCCCCCTCAAGTTGCTCCATCAATTCCCACAGGGAGATAGGGCTGGGAGGCTGTCCGACTGAGCAGGGGCATTGAGAATTAACATCTTGCTTAATATTTATTGAGTGCTTACTGTGTGCAGGAAATGCACTTGTTATATTGTACTCTCCCAAGCTCTTAGCACAGTGCTCTGCACACAGTAAGTGTTCAATAAATAAGACTGCAGAGCACTGCATTAAACACTTGGGAGAGTACAATACAATAGAGCTGGTAGTTATGATCCCTGCCCTCAAGGAGCTTACAGGTTAGCTAGCGGGGCTCCCACCCAGCAGCTGGGCTTCCAGATGTCCCTCCATCTGAGGACATAGTTACTTTTCCTGTGGCCAGAAGCATCCCCAGCAGAGCCTCTTTGTGAGGCTGTCAGCTTGTTGTGGGCAGGTATCGTGTCTGTTCATTGAGCGCTTACTCAACAGTCATAATTATTTCTTCCTCCATGGCTTTTCCAGGGCCTTCTCCTTCCTCACCATCCAAATGGCCATGCTGGGCCAGACACTTATCACGTCCAAGCTTGACTGTGACATCTGCCTCCTTGCTGATCTCCCTGGTTTTCAGTCTCTCCCCTCTCCAGTCCATATTCCACTCTGCTGCCAAGATCATTTTTCTAAAATGTCATTCCACCCACGCCTCTGAACACCTCAAAAGCCTCCGATGGTTGCCATCCATCTTCATTTAAAACATAAACTCCTGACCATTAGTTTTAAGTGCTTAGTACAGTGTCTGGCACATTGTAAGCACTTAACAAATACCGCAATTATTGAATATAGTATTTGGTGACTAAGTGTGGGGGTTTGAAAGAGAAGGAGAAGTCAAAGCTAATGTCAAGACAAGGAGGATGGTGGTAGTAACAAATGTCATTGCAGAAGTTTGGTGAAGAAGGGGATTTGGGAAGAAGAGGAGTTCAGCTGGGGATATTTTGAGCTTGAGGAGCTGGTGGGAAGAAGGTGGGGGTGTAAGTATTTTTAAAGGTGACGAGGGATGGAGGTGTTTATAATGTCCTTGTTATCCTTAAACTGATTGCTTCTCTGATTCTGTCCTCCCAGCAGTCACCCAGACACAGAGGAGAGTGGTTTTGGGCAAGGTAGGACCAGAGAGAGCTGAGGATGATGAAGTGGCTATTATCATTATCATTTATTACATTGGTGAGGTGTTGACTCTGTATAGCCCTATACTAAGTGCTTGGCAAAAAGTACAAAGATTTGGATTCAGATATTGTCACTGGCCCAGAGGATGCTTACAGTTTTAAATGGGAGAGGGATAATAATGGGATTCAAATAGAAAAACTAAAATTAACAATTTCAATAAGTGCAACCTGGTATGAGTGGTAGAGAATGTTTTCAGACTTTGGGCTGCTTTGGCTGGGTCAGCTCCAGGCCAACAGGCCCAAACTTTCCTAATAATAATAATAATGATGGCATTTGTTAAGCGCTTACTATGTGCAGGGCACTGTTCTAAGTGTTGGGGAGGATACAAGGTGATCAGGTTGTCCCAAGTGGGGCTCACAGTCTTAATGCCCATTTTAAAGAAGAGGTAAATGAGGCATAGAGAAGTTAAGTGACTTGCCCAAGGTCACACAGCTGACAATTGGTGGAGCCGGGATTTCAACCCATGACCTCTGACTCCCAAGCCCATGCTCTTTCCATTGAGCCACACTGCTACTCTACAAATCATTCCTCCTACAAATCAGCCTGCACACTTCTCTCTTCTAAGGTCAAGCTACTTACCGTACTGCCATCTCATCTATCTCACCACCAACCTCTCACTCATATCCTAACTCTGCCCTGATACGCCCTCCCTCTTCACATTTGACAGAGGATCACTCTCCCTACCTTCAAATCCTTATTGAAGGCATGCCTCCTTCAAGAGGCCTTCCCCAACTAGGACTTCATTTCCTCTTCTCCCACTCCCTATAGCATCACCTGTGTACTTGGATTTGCACCCTTTATTCACCCCTCTGTCAGCCCCTCATCACTTATGTACATATCTTTAACTTATTGATGTATATTAATGCCTGTCTCCCCTTGTAGACTGTAAACTCATTGCGGGCAGGGAACATTAAACTGTACCCACCCAAGCACTTGGTATAGTGTTATACATACAGTAAGCACTCAATAAGTATGATTTTTTTTTAAAAGCCTTCCCAGCCTCTGACAGTGGTCACAGATGTTGTCCAGCAACATGGCATAGTGAAAAAAGCATGGATTTGGGAGTCAGACAATCTGGTTCTAATCCCGGCTCCACCATGTACCTGCTGTGTGACCTTAGTCAAATCACTTCACTTCTCTGTGCCCCAGCTTTCTCTTCTGTAAAGATGGGATTCAATACCTTTTCTCCCTCCCTTTCAGACTGTGAATTCCATGAGAGACAGGGACCATGTCCAGACTGCTTATATTGTCTACCTCAATCAGTCAATCAATCAATCATCCAAGCATATTTGTTGACTACTTACTGTGTGGAGAGCACTGTACTAAGCACTTGGATGAGTACATTATAATACATATACATATAATACATATTTACTATTCTATTTATTTTATTTTATTTTGTTAATATGTTTTGTTGTCTGTCTCCCCCTTCTAGACTGTGAGCCTGCTGTTGAGTAGGGACCGTCTCTGTATGTTGCCAACTTGTACTTCCCAAGAACTTAGTATAGTGCTCTGCACACAGTAAGCGCTCAATAAATACGATTGAATGAATAAATGGAGTTGGTAGACATTTTTCCTACCACAACGAGCTTACAGTCTCGATGGAGTGACAGACATTAATATAAATTATAGATATGTGCCTAAGTGCTATGGGACTGAGAACAGTGCCTGGCACGTAGTAAGTGCATAACAAATACCACAATTGCTATTATTATTATTTCCTGTTCCATGCCAGCAGACAGAGCTGGAGGTAATAATAATAACAATAATAATGATGACATTTTTTCAGCACTTACTATGTGCAAAGCACAGTTCTACGTGCTGGGGAGGTTACAAGGTGATCAGGTTGTCCCACAGGAGACTCACAATCTTTAATCCCCATTTTACAGATGAGGTAACTGAGGCACAGAGAAGCTAAGTGACTTGCCCAAAGTCACATAGCTGACAATTGGTGGAGCTGGGATTTGAACCCATATCCTCTGACTCCAAAGCCTGTGCTCTTTCCACTGAGCCACGCTGCTTCTTTATGTTTTCATTCACCTCGCAGAACAATAAGGAGGAGATGGAAGTATTTGGCAAACTTGCACTGATTTTGGTTACTGCTGCCACTGGGAAAAAGACTTATTTTAACTGCTTATAGTAAGAATAATAACGATGATATTTGTTGAGTGCTTACTGTGTGTCAAGCACTGTTGTAAGCGCTGAGGTAGATGCAAGCTAATCAAGTTGGACAGAGTCTCTGTCCCACATTGGGCTCACAGTCTTAATCCTCATTTTGCAGATGAGGTACCCGAGGCACAGAGAAGTGAAGTGACTTGCCCAAGGTCACACAGCAGACAAGTGGTGAGCCAGGATTAGAACCCAGGTCCTCTAACTCCCAGGCCCGTGTTCTAACCACTAGGCCATTCTGCCCTATTAAGTAAGATTCAAAAGGAATTTCAGCTTTTCCCTTGGTTCTTCTCTCACCATCTAGTAAAAGTAGGGTGATCTGGCAGTGTTCAAAGTGTAGTTCAGACAGAGGCCTGGATGGCTTTTATAACTCTGGAATCTCAGCAAAGGGATAATAACTTTGTTTTCACACTTTAAGGAAGAGGAATTGGGGAAAATCCTTTAGCTTCAAACACACTTGTCCTTTTGCCCTTCCTCATTCAAGTGAAAGTTTTTGCCCTGGAAAAAATATCATCATCACCTAAACTGGTGGTAGCAAGCAATAGAAGGTGGGCAAGCGGTCACCATATAGTGGATCCATTCAATTGTATTTATATAGTGCTTACTATGTGCGGAGCATTGTACGAAACTCTTGGGAGCTTATATTATAGAGTTGGTAGATGTGTTTTCTGCTCACAACGAGATTACAGTCTAGAGGGGGAGATCCAGAGACTATACCTCTGACCCTCCCTTATCAACATTAAAGTCATCAAATAATTCTCTAGAGACTTTTGAGAAATCATCCCAAATGCTTTCACCATTAGTAGGTAAGGTCCTCAAGGGCAGAGATCTTGCCTATCACCTGTATTATTTTCTCCCAACTGCTTACTAAGGTTTTCTGTACACTGTAAGCACTCAATATATAACCATGATTTAGTCTGTGGTGTAATCCTACTTTCCACTTCAGTTGAAAAACAGCCCAATCACCAAAGCATCCTGGTAATTGTTTCAAGGGGAGACCTGGCTTATTGTTCTGCTTGTAGGTTTCCCACTAGGGTGATTGGGGTATCACTACCACTCCAACTTTGAAACTTGGTTGGAGTTTGTGCTGGAAGGGTCATCATGGGAATGACTCTCTTTTTGACACTTCACCCCGACTAACTCCAAACGGGCGCCACTGTGGTAGAGTTGCCCCTCATCAGTTTCTAGCTATATGGTCCAACTTTCAAGTGGATTCTCTTCTAGATATTTCCACCTCTTTAGTGGAAGAGTGACAACCAAAGTGACCATTGAAAGAGCAGATACGGCCCAGACAATCCCGTTGTGTTTGGATTTGAGTGGCACTATTTCGTAAAACACTTAACTTTAATGAAATGAGCACCAATGGGATTTGTAGCTAATGTTTGGAAAACAATTGTTTCTGGTTTGTGCTGTCTATTTTCCATTTGAAAGCAAAATTTGAAAAGTGTAACTTTATTAAATGGAATTAATTTTATCACAGTCAAATAATTTAGGGAATAAAAAGGCAAAGAAAAAATATTGAATTTTAAGAGTTCTAACCTGCAAGCAGTGTTTTATCTTGCTGCTGCTGCTGCTGCAGGGGCCAGTAATTGCATCAGTCTAGACAGAGGAACAGATGCAAAGTAGAGCTTTATTAGAGCAGACATTTGCCCTACTATGATACAGTCTAATTGCCCAGAAAATATATTTCTACGTGAATTATTCTTAATTTGATTTGAAATACACCAACTGTTGTATTTTATTGAACTTTAGCAAATGGGAAAACAGAATGCTAAATTTCAGAACAGTTTCTTTTAAATATCCCCACCTCACTGAAAACGTGACATGAACCCTTCAGAGGGCACAATGATAACTAACTTTCAAATATAACAGACTCATTAGTCTGCAGTGTCAACAGAGTTTGGGCCATTGTTTCAAAGTCAGTTTTAGAGAATAGTCAGACTTGTTTTAAAAGGAGTTGACGAAAAGAGGCAGCTCGGTTATTTCACCTCTAGAAGAGTTATTGAAATTTCAGCAGTATTGAATGGGAACAATTTATCAGAAGGAAATGTGACCTGTATAACCAGTTTTCTTTGTCAGTTTTTAAGGTCCATTAGAGGAGAGTAATTCTGGGTTCATGTAACTTTATGCCAGCATTTTCCAGAAATTCAATTGTGTCTCCCCCTCCCGCCCCTCTCCGCCCCCACCGGCCCAACACTGAGTTGGGAAAGCCTAAATCATCCCCCCAACATCCCGGGGGATTTAAAGGAAAATTATAATAGTAACCATCCCTCTCCCCTCCCCCTCTCCTCCTTAAAAAATAGAACTACTGAAATTATTTAAATTGACTGAGCCTTTTAAGCAAGTAAACACATTTTAACTAGTTTTTTTTCCCAATCCCCCCATTCATGCCAACTATAGAAATTAGCCTTCACTCTTCCTTCGCTTACACATGGATACACACACTTGCATGGACACAAGAAAAATTTCTTTTCTCCTGTCAGCATTCCTAATCAACAATAGTTAGATTAGTGGAAATGAGGGCCTCCGCAGAGAAAGGACATTCAACCACATAAGGCTCCCCACAGGAACAGCTGGTAGGGGTTAATGGAAGAGGAACCTCACAGCCAGAGCCTATTCTCTATTGTGTGTTCAACTCCTGGGAAGGAGGGAGACTTGTGACAGCCTCTGGGGTGTAGAGGATCAGAGGCACAGCAGCTAGGTCAGAGGTAGTGTTCAGGGGGAAAAGGCTAGTTTCGGATTGCGAGAAAAATGAACTCTGAAACATCAGTGGCAGCGCTTCTAATCTGCACCAACGTCCCACACTCGCCGCCCGGAACATAAAGCGTTATTTAGTAACATGGCTTATAACCTTTTAATTCATTTTGCGGTAGTCACAGGACAAAATTGGACGGAGATGTTGAATTATTCATACTGGAAAGTGGACGAAATTTGAGTCAAAACTACACACGTACGGCTAATGTATGTCATTAAAGTTTGTATGTTAATGTCTGGGAGTTCAGGTCTCCGTATGGCGTGAAGGCTGCATGTGCCAGACACAATGGTCAGAGAGAACAAGGGATCTCTTCACAAATAGCAGGTTGAAGTGTAAGGAGAGAATGAGTAATAAGTACATGTTTCCAGAAGAGTAGGGGTGTGTACCGTGCCGTGTGCAGTGAGCGCTCAATAAATACGACTGAATGAATGAATGAATGAATGCATGCCTCCAATGGAAGGACTTCTCTGGATTAAAGGAAGTCAGGGGACCTACTGCAGAAGCCATTGTTTGTAGCTCCTGAAGTCAGTTAGTCAATGGTATTTATTGAATGCTTACTGTGTGCAGAACACTGTACTTAACACTTGGGAGACGACGATAAACCGACCCATCCCCTGCCCACAGTGAGCTGGTCCCCATCCACCTTTCAGTTAGCTCTATGCACGGAAGTCCAAAAACTCCACCAAGGATACAGGTCTGACAGATCACTGCTTTCTCCACTTCAAAGCCCTAATAAAATCTCACCTCCTCCAGGAGGCCTTCCCCGATCTATTTAATTTCTAGTCCCCTCGACTTACAGCCCCACTCTCAACTGTCTTTCCGTCATTCCTGTGCCACTTAAGTACTCCTACCACCTCATGTTCTTTATGCACTGTTACTCTGTCCTAGCTGCAATTTATTTTGTGCTTAGTAAAGTGCACTGCACAAAGTAACACACAGTAAAGACCATTGATTGATTGATTTTAGTGTCTGTCTCGCGGGTTAGATCAAAAACTCCTTTAAGAGTAGAAATCTGTTGTACTCTCCCTAGCACTTAGTACACTGCTCTGCACATAGTAGACAATAAATACTCTTGATTGATTGAGAGGTCTTCCATTCATTTCAGCTCAAGCAGAGATCTGTCATTCAGTTTCAGATAAGTGGAGTAGATTTCTTGCTTACTTGCCAACACTTCTGAGTCTGGCCCTTTACTAGACCAATAACTCACTTCTGGGCCATTGAAGTCACTTATTTGACTGCAGAGTCTATCTAGCCAATGAAAATTAGTCATTAGCATGTATGAATAATGCCCAAGTAATACCACCAGATTATGTCTCCCTACTATCAAAGTTAATTATTTAATAGGAGGCTGTTGAATCAATTCCTTTCCAGATAACTTGAATTCACTGGGATTTTTTTTAACATAAACCTGTACTTAGAAGCTTGCTTACTTATACCTCAGCGCTGAAAACTCTGCTGTAGTTTACCTAATTTAAAGTGTAAAGTTATCTGATGAAAATTTGAATTGCATGTGTACTTTTCCTTCCTCAAACTGAGTTACTTATGATTATGGGGAAAAGTAAGGAGGGAGAGTGAGAGAGAGAACCAATTAAACCACGAGAATTTTACCTGCAGCATAAACCTGAGACATTGTCATTGAAGCCACAATAGGTCTTTCAGAAACAATGCAGTTGCAATGAACTCATTAAAGTTGTTTTATTTTGGTTGTAATGGCTCAGTGGAAATGTATGAGCCAATGCCTGAGGTGTTGAAAGAATTCTTTAAGGTGCATTGAAGAGTGCCCTGCCTTATTGCACCTTGAAGTGTCTTTGAAGTGTCTCAGGAAGGATTGACACTACTCTAGTATAAAAATCTCCTTGGGTCTTGTTGTCTATTAGTTGTAATCAAAGAGGACAATATCCTTAATTACCTTCAATACACATTTACCCACCACAGAACAGGCACAGCTCAGATCCTTTGAGTGTCCAGAAAAAGAAAAGGAATTAGAAAACTGGCAAATTGTGGGCTTAAAATTTCACATTATTTTCTCATGTGAAGTTATGAACAGTCGTATGCCAGATTGACTTCACTGTTGAATCTCAGGAATTGTTCATCTTCTTCTAATGCATTTCACCACAGTACAGGACTGTGGTGCTCTCAATCCCAGTTTCCTATCTGCTGGGACTGGCCAGGAAAATGAAAACACAAAGACTTCCCAGGTGTTAAGCAGTAAGCAGTTAAGAGAAGCTGCATGGCTCAGCGGAAAGAGCGTGGTCTTGGGAGCCAGAGCTCATGGGTTCTAATCTCTGCTCCACCACTTATCAGCTGTGTGACTTTGGGCAAGTCACTTAACTTCTCTGTGCCTCAGTTACCTCATCTGGAAAATGGGGATTAAGACTGTGAGCCCTGTATGGGACAGCCCGATTACCTTATTTCTCCTCCAGCACTTAGAGCAGTGCTTGGCACGTAGTGAGCACTTAACAAATACCAAAATTATTATTATTATTATTATTATTATTATTATTATTATTATTTTATTTAAGTCGGTGGGAGAGCCAAGAATGGAATACTAAACTCCTGACTTCCAAATCCAGTCTCTGACTTTCCTTCTAGGAAATTTCACCCCAAGCAATCGGTGTGGATGACACTTTGATTATCATTCTGTCATCTGTGAGGTAATAAAGGTTAAAGTACAGGTTCCCTCTTCAAAGCTCAAGGCCAGGATTTGGCCCATAGCTTAAAAATTCTTGTGTGGGTACATGTTTGTGAGTACGCATGTGCTTGTGCCCCTGCACTTGTTTCTTTTCTATTGGGAAAAAGAAGAATAATCACACACCTGGACAGAAATTTTTGTCTGCCAAGGTTCAACTCCCAGTGCATTTTTATGACTGAGTTATTATAAATCCCTGAGGTAAATTACCACAACCTGATAGAGAAGGAAGCTTGCAGGTGCCAGTGTAATAAGAAACATTTGCATTTCCCATTTCTTTTAATAAAAGAGAAGGTGAGAATGGGGGAGTTTGTTGACCTCATTGCCCTGTTACTGAGATTAACAGTAAAAAGAGACAAAGAAATATAAAATTAAGAACTCAGAAAGAATTGACTCAAATGATAGACTTGCACATTGGGGTTTTTTATATTTAATAAATGCCTGATCTCCCTGGAGTTAAGCAATTGATTCAAATAGTTTGTTGTCACAGTTTTAAATGTAGGTAATTCCATTTCCTAAAACAAATTTACCAGAAGATGCTGTTTACAAAATCACGGCGCTGTTTTTAAACCCCTCTTTCAAACATAGTGTGATACAACTGTACAGGATGTGCTAGTGAAAGGGTTAAGCTTTTCTGACTTTCAGATACAATGAAATTATGACAGGAAGAAAATTGTGCCATTTTAGCATGAAAATGCTTGTACAAATACTGTCGTTTCTTCCTTCTTACTTTCTTTATAATGCCTCAGCCATAGCTAAGATGACAGACATTTGACAGGTATCTGTAAGCATACAACCCAGGCAGCTCATTAAAGTTTTTCTTTATATGCATCAGCTTTCACAAAGGCAAAAACCCATTAGCATTGACTATTTTGCAGATTAGAAGAATTAAGGGCTTCAAACGTTGGCTTATACCAAGCAATGTCATTTGTGAAGGGATGTTTGCTTTATTATTTCCCTTTCTCTCCCTCTGAAACCAGACTGACATGACTTTAGCTCAACGTAGGGCATAATGTGCAAACCAAAGGACACGGCGCATCGATGAAAAGAAACACATTCCCTTTTATACATGACTGGAATGGCAAGAAGGGGAGACTTTCCATGTACTATTTAGGCTCATTAAAGTCCTGATTATGATAGTTCTCCGGTGTAATCTTTAATCGACTTTGACACTAGATTTGCCCCGTTACAAATCCTGTCATGCAAATTAAGTCATTTGTGGTGTTTGATATGGAAAGATCGGCTATGAAATGAAAGATTAGTTCACAGATGAGGCACCAGAGACTGCTGCCCTTGTGCACCGTGCAACTGATTACGAGGCTGAGAGCATCCATTTTTACACTGCTGTTAACATTTAGGAAAGAAGATTAAATTAATGTTGCTTTCCGTCTTTGTGCCCACAGATACTTGAAAGAGCCTTTTGGGGCTTCTGAACGATTTGCTACCGGGCTCTACGAAACAGGGCGTAGAAAGTAAGACCTTACTTCCCAATTACAGGCACCGATTTCTCGTGGGTGACAGTGGTTTGCGCCCAACTCTCGGTGAAATTCAAGCCTTCTCTGGACAGGCAATCAGCAATGGCTGACAAAGTGACATATGACAAAGACTCCCGCCCTCCCAAGTGCCATTTAAACGAGCACCCTTTTCTCCTCCCCAGGCCCTCTCTAACCCCTCCTCGTCCCCCACCTGCACCATCCTACATCTCACCATCTTTTGATGGCATCCCTTAGTTGTACATGTAAGGCAGTGGTAGGTGCATCTGACTTGACGTGGTGAACCAAAGGAGTTAAGTCGGAAGTGTTTCTCAAAATTTTTCTATAAAAATATAGGGTCAGACAAATATTGTTTAAATGACTCGATGACACTAATTTTGTTGGCACATGATTTGGGACCTCTGAGTCCCCCTTGAGCTGTTCACAACTCACAATTCACAACTGCCTGTGAATTTCAATAGAGATGGGGGCCACCATTTGGGGGAGGGGAGAGCTCAGGTAGATCTCACGTCCTTTTAAATCGTATTTGTTCTACAACTGTATCAGATGCATTGGGTTTGCGTGCTTGTTTATTTCAAGCTTCAAGTGGTTTACACATAACAGACAGGCAGAGGGCCACTCGCTGGCTACATTTGATGGGACTGGTGAACAAAGACATATGGGCAAGGTACTTTGCACGATGGGTTGAAAGTGGGCATTAGGCAAATGGAGAGAAAAAAAAGAATCAAGGCAAGGTTAATCCCACAGTCACAGGTGGAATTTAAATGAAGCCCCAAATAGGGCTGTAGCCACCTAAGCATAAGGCTTAATACACTGTTCTCTAGCCACAGATTAAAGTTCTGGAGGGCTTGACTAGATTCTTCTTCCTTCTTCCTATTGTTGGACCTATCCTCTAAGACCTTATTAAACTGAGGCCCCACTCTTCTGCACAGGGACTGAAATACCCCAGGGCACCCTGGGAGAGAAGGGGATTACCTTGGTGTCAGTTCCCGGCCAAATTTCTGTGGACCCCCATGTAAACATTGGAGAAACAGAACTCCTGGCCTATCCCTAGAGATTCTTAGTGTCCCGATCGCAGTGAAACGACTCAACCCCACCATATTTCAGGTATCACATTGCTACATTTGGCTAATAAAGAAAGGTATTTTCCCAAGTCCAGATGAGCACCCACCACCCACCCTTCCACTTATCATCTTTGACTTTTCATATTATTTCTCTGCACCAAGAAATTGTAGAGAGGAAACAAAACTATGGATACCGAATTGCCAGTAAATGAACGGGTTGAGTGCTGTTACAGTTCATCTGCTTATTGGAAAATATATAAGATACGCTGTATTTCAAGTGGAGCATAAATACTTCAAGTAATGCTGGGGTTGTCATGGAAAACTTCTTTGATTGAATACTCATGTAAATAGTCATTTAAAATCCCTTAAAAATGATCATAACACAAGTTAGAGTGGCCTCCAGCAGCTTTAACTAACACATCCTCTTTCCTGAATATTTTAGACATGTTTTTTTTTTCCTCTCAAGTAAAACACACCTCTGTTTTGATTAACTCTGATCAAATTTGGGAATTTTGTTTCCTTTGGGGGTCTATATAGAATTATCTATGTAGGCATCACTGAAAATAATTTTACAGAATGAAATGATTGCAGATTTCCCTTGCAAATCCCGGGAATGGCCTAAACTAGAAGTACGAAGCCTAAGTTAACTTGAAAGTTAAAAAAGCCTTAAAATAGCTTTTGATGATCTCACACGGGAGGGGGATAATGTCCTTTCTCAGTGAGATTTTCAAAGCTCCCAATGTATACGTTTCTACAATAAGGTGACAGGGTCCAGAGCCAAAAATGAAAAATAAAAAAAAGTTACTGTCAAAAATGAAGGGTAAGCTCCATGTATTTGAAATAATGTTTTGGATATGTAGGCAATTAGTAATAATGATGGAATTTCTTAAACACTGATACGCCAGGTGCTTAAGTAGTTACCAGAAAATTGGATCAGACAAGCCCCCGTATGACATGGTAGATAGGCAAAGTCTAAGAGGGGGAGAGAGAGAGATGAGGAAACTAAGGCCCGGAGAAGTTAAGTGACTTGCTCAAGGCCTCACAACAGACAAATGGCAGAGCCGGGATTAGAATCCACGTCTCCTGACTCTGAAAGGATGGGACTGAGAATTTATAGTGTTTATTAAGTACTTAATGTGGGCAAAACATTGTGTTAAGCAGTGGGAATTAGACCTGATCCTGGGCTCATCATCTCTCCCACAATTTTTCCAGAATCCCAGCTCCTGCCGTTCTTCCTACCCCATTGCCTGGTTAGTCTTCCTACCAAAGCCTCTGGCTTTCATCATAGGAAGGTGCCTTCGTAAAGTTCTAAGAATCCAAGCTTGTGGTGAATTGATTACTTTGTAGAAGAGATGAAAGCTAAGGCCCTGGTTAAAGCAGCATGGCGTAGTGGAAACAGCAAAGGCATGGGAGTCACAACGACCTGGATTTATTTATTTATTTTACTTGTACATATCTATTCTATTTTATTTTGTAGTATGTTTGGTTTTGTCTCCCCCTTTTAGACTGTGAGCCCACTGTTGGGTAGGGACTGTCTCTATATGTTGCCAATTTGTACTTCCCAAGCGCTTAGTACAGTGCTCTGCACACAGTAAGCTCTCAATAAGTACGATTGATGACGATGATGCTGATTCTAATCCTAGCTTCACCACTTGTCTGCTCTGTGAACTTGGGCATGCCACTTCACTTCTCTGTGCTTCAGTTATTTCATCTGTAAAATGGGGATTAAGACTGTGGGACAGTGACTGTGTCCAACCTGATTATCATATCTACCCTAGCTCTAAATAGAGTGCTTGGCACATAGTAAGTGCTTAATGAATACCACAATTCTTATTATTATTCTAATATTTTGCTTCAGATCGAGCCCAATTCTGCCCAGGACTCAAGCCCTTCCCTGTAGTAAATTTGGCCTCCAGGAAGTTCATGAACTCAGAGCAGTAACAGTGCCTGCATCATTGTCGCCAAGGAGTGCCGTGTACCCTCTCTTTCCTCCCCCTCCACCACCTGTGCATTGCGGGCCTTTTAATTTGGGCACCCACTCCAGCAACTGAGAGGGAGGTTTGGTTGCATTTCTTCGTAGGCCCCCCCACATGTGATGGCTGTACTGAGTGCAGACTCACCATGGCACTGATGCTTCAGCGAGACCCGAGACTAACCCCCACCCTCCTTCACACAGGCTCAGCAAGGAGGAAGTCTGCCAGGAAGGGAACACAAAGCATCCATTTAGGAATTATTTCTGTCAAAAAAGCTAAGGAATAACTGCAGTCAATAGTCCCCCTTCTGGTCCAAAAGTGTTAATGCATTTTCTTATGTGCCTAAATAATTCATTCTCTATGGGTCAATGTATCAAACTTCAAAAGGGTGACAGTCTCAAAAACATAACAAGCTCATGGCTGCTGCATCCTTACTCCAGTATACACTATCGACATATCTACTGGGGAAAAGACTGTTGGCCTTATATTGGTCTTTTCAATCACACTTGCACACAGATTGTAATTCACTGGACAGTCATCTTTAAGAACAGCTGTACATTTAATATACTTGTGCCAGCGTGAGTTCTAGACTGTGAGCCCGTTGTTGGGTAGGGACCGTCTCTATATGTTGCCGACTTGTACTTCCCAAGTGCTTAGTACAGTGCTCTGCACACAGTAAGCGCTCAATAAATACGATTGAATGAATGTGTGTGTGTGTGTGTGTGTGTGTGAGAGAGAGAGAGAGAGAGAGAGAGACTGAAGCTCTAGGAAGAATAAAACTTAATTTATTTCATGCTACTTAAGCACTTTAAAACTCCTTTCATGGCTATCATCTATGTATGGTAGTTACTCGCATAATTGCCCCACCCAAATTTTTGAGGAAGAAATAAAAGATTGTTTTTTGTCTCACATAATCGTAAGCAGTGATAGCCATGCATACCAAAAAGGAAGAGGAGGAAGGGTAGGAACAGAAGGGTGAGAAAGTAGAGATAGCTAATTCATTGATTGCTTATTGTATGCAACTCTTTGGAAAGTGCAATATAAGTGAAAGAAGCAGGCACAAGTGCCTTCTAATCTCTCCCTTCTCCCCTTATGTTTTCCTCCTTTATTTGTGTTCTCTGTTTTTTCTTCTGCTCCTCTTAATTCTCCTCCATGTTCTTGGACTGCAAAAATTATGCAAAAAAATGGAGCAGTTATACAAGTAAATATGATGTTGGTTTCATTAAAATATGTAAGACTCTTAAAACAAAACACCTACACTTCTTTTCAAAGACACACAGTGCACCTTCACTGGCTGGTTTGCCAAGGAGAGAGTTTGTTCTCAGATTTCAGTGATGGTACACATCTAGGCAGTGAAGGGCAGGTATAGCTTTTTGCAGGTTCTGGGGTGCTCTACCTTAAACCCAACCAGAATGGGGAGTCCTTAGCCTTGAGCAGTGGGTTTGGGTAGGAGGAGCACACGAATGCCAAGGGCCAGTCATAGTGGGAAAGTTTAGGGCCGAGGAGGGAGGAGAGGAGCAAATTTTGCAGCTGCCACTCCAGATTAAGGTCCACACATGATGGTCACTGGGCTATAACTTCCCAGCCTCTTCCATGAATAGGCCCCTCAAGGAGACAGATTCTATCTACCGGATGCCTTTATCTAAATTTCTTCCATCTCACTTCCTGCATTGCAGCGAGCTGAGTTGGAAGACCAGGATGGAGAAGCACCCGCTGTTCTCTGGGACCGCAAAACCATGAATCTGTCAGAAGCACAGCCTACAGGAGATCCTCTCCATGTTGAGACTGCAGCAGGAACAGGGAAGACAGGATTTCTTTCCCAACTCTGATTTAGGGGCACAAGCACTAAATGTGATAAAGATCTTGTAATCTACTTTATGCCTCTAAAATTGGCAAAACAAATGCTGAAAATGACAGTTCTGATTCAAAATTCATATAAGACGAAATAAGTGGGATATTTCTTGATGGGCATGTCAGTGATGTGTTAGCTCTTCCACGGCTATAGAGGGGGCCAGTCTGTAATTTACTAGCTGTGTGGACTAACTGATTTCCCAGGATTCTGAACTAATTTATGGCCTTCCAAAAAGCCTATCGAGCATCAAGGGAGTGGTTTACAAGCTAACAGGCACTGTCTTGTCATGATTATAATACTTTTCTGGTCCTCTAAAGGAATCGAGTGCAAATATATTTCTGTGCCTAGTAAAGGTGCCAGTGGTCTTAGTATGCTCCACTCTATCACAAGATGGTGAATCAAAATTTGCTTTTGTTGCATCTTGGGAAAAATTTCGGTATTTCTAAGGTTATCTACTGCAAATGCAGAATGCACAAATCCCATGTTTTGTGGTGCATCAACTATTGCACCACAAGACAATGTAGTCCATAAAAGGTAATAAGAAAAAAGGTTTATTATAATTATCTAAGTAATGCTATAAATAAATTAGAATATGGATCTATATTTGTAGGTGTAATTTATATTTACTAACTATTTCTAGACTGTGAGCCTGTTGTTGCGTAGGGATTGTCTCTATCTGTTACCCAATTGTACTTTCCAAGCACTTAGTACGGTGCTGTGCACACAATAAGCACTCAATAAATACAATTGAATGAATGAATGAATTTGCATGAATTTTGCTGAGGTGTTCAAATGAGCTTTATTTAATAGACCAGGCCTGGATTTACTGGAGTATAGTACAATTAATGCTGACGAATGGGCATGAGTTTCTGCTTCACGTGGGGAGGAATGTAGCAGTCAAGCCAAGATGAGCAACTTACACATGTTTGGATGATTCAGATAATTACTTGAGTTTTTAAAGCGTGGCATACATGTGCATATCTGTTAGTTTGGCATCTCAGTCACATTCTATCCTGATTGAAGTGCATTTTGAAAGAATATTTTCTAGTTCCTCATCAGGCTTCCATCCAAAGTATGGTATTTACCAAGCACTGTTCTAAGCACTGGAGTAGAATCAAGTTAATCAGGTCGGAGACAGTCCCTGTCCCGTATAGGGGGCCTGTAGTCTGAGTATGCTGTAGAGATAGGAACTGTGAAAATTGGGTGTACTCATACTATGTCAGATGACATGTGCATGCCCATGTCTCTGTCTTCTGACCCTGGACTGTTTTCCGACAGCTGCAGGTTGTTGGAAAGATGTTCTCAAATTCTGCCATCATGCTCCATCCAGAGCATGTGAAACACAGGTTATGGCAGCGATGATCATATTTCCAAATACGTTATGTGAGGCTTCCAAAAGTGATGGAAAGGATCCTTTGGCATTTTGGCTAAAGAGATTGACCATTAGAGAGAGGAGAAGTGGTGGTGAAGGTTCATGGGCTCACCAGCCATTTATTATGCACAAAGTAGCTACCAGAGAGGAAATGGATTAATTGTGAAAGGCCTGAGTGATGAAAATAGATTGATTTTGATTTCCAGAGTCCTGTGTAAATTGGACTATGGAATCTACTTTACAAAGTAATAATAATAATTGTTATTGTGGTATATGTTAAGTGCTACATGCCAAGCACTATTCTAAGCACTGAGGTAGGTACAAATTAATCATGTTGGACACAGTCGCTGTCAGGCATGGGACTCTCAGTCTAAGTAGGAGGGAGCACCCCCATTTTGCTGTTGAGAAAACTGAGGCACGGAGAAGTCGAGACATGCCCAAAGTCACACAACAGAAGAGCCATGATTAGAACCCAGGTCCTCTGACTATGGGCTTGTGGCTTAATCTCCTGGCCATGCCACTTCCATGGAACTAATTCAGCAAACTCACTGGGAATGGGAAATAAAATAAATCCTTCATTCTAGTAGTAAAAGCTGATTATCACTTCCTTTCCAGTAGGGGTGTAGAGGTGTTCTTCTGTTCAGTAAAATATTCAGAATACAGCTTTGAACCCAGTCAAAGAGGATAGGCAGTGAGAGCAGCAGCAGCAGGTTAGCTGAAACTCCTCAAGAATCGATAAGCAGTAACAGAATTCAGAGTGAGAATGGAAGTAGGAAAGGAAGACTTAAACCGTCAGGCTTAGAACATTATTTGGATTCACTGTTCAGCTTTTTCCATTGTTTCTCACATCCCGTGTGACTTGGTTCTTCTTCTGAGCATACCTAAGGCTGTCAAAGACTCAGTTTTTAACAACCAGATTAAGGCTTGTCTTTAAAGTGGCCAAAGAGGCTCCCATTCTCTTTGCCTTGAAGTGCCAGATGAGACATTCACTCTGGGCTGAGACCTGTTTATAGACACAGGGAATCTTCTAATTTATAGGTGGTTGTAGCCATTTTGGGAAACCAAAGTTATTTTTCAATTAATATTCATAATTAAAACAGCCTGTGACCAACTTAAATCCTCTAGTTCCATAAAGACCTACCCAAGAATAGACAGGGAAGCCAAATATGTGGAAATTCCTTGTAAGCATGCTGCCTAATCTTTAATTTTTTTTTCCAGTTGGACACAAGCAAATTTGTTTAGCTACTTCCCATCTTATTAGATGGGGCTGACATATAATAATAATTCAAGAGAATGTGATTAGAGTCTCCAGAGTTTGTTTGTTTCGAGGTCTTTAGGCTGTAACCAGTGGTTGGATTTGTGTAGCTTTTGGCATAAGTAGAGAAGGGAGTCAGTTGTGAACTTTGTAAAAATATACTGGCATTGATTCAAAAGACAGGTTTCATAGCTCTGTTCCAGCACCCCTGGACCTTCAGAAGCTAGACATTTGGTTTTGAACTTACTGTACCAGTTGTAGCTCTGTCTTTCAGAGAACTCTTTGCTGAATATGACTGAGATGGAAACTTTCAATCATGCCATAGTATTTGTTGAGCATCTACTTTAGGCAGAGCACTGTACTAAGCTCTTAGAAGAGTATCATGGAATTAGTAGACATGATCCCTGCCCTCAGAGTCAGGGAGACAGGTACTATAATAAGTTATAGGAAGGAGGAAGATAAAAAGTTATAGACAGAAGTATGAAGATATGTGCATAGGTGCTATTAGTTGGAGCACGAGTACCTGAATTCTTAGGGGGCATAGAAATGGGAACGTAGCTGCTGGAAGGAAGCCTATAGGGTGAAGAAATAAATTAAACAGGGAGAACCTTCTGAAGGAGGCGTGATTTCAGAAGGGCTTAGAAGATGGGTAGAACTGTAGTCTGACAAATATGAGGTGGGAGGGAGTTTTAGACTGGAGGGAGGGTGGGTGCAGGAGACCAGCAGCAGGAGAGATGTGAATGAGGCTCAGTGAGTGGGTTGGCTTTTTTATGGTAAATATTAAGCACTTACTGTGTGCCAGAGCTGGGGTAAACACAAGATAATCAGGTTGGACACAGTCCCTGCCCCACATGAAGCTCAAAGTCTTAATCGCCATTTTACAGATGAGGTAACTGAGGCCCAGAGAAGTTACATGACTGCCCAAGGTCACACAGGAGACAAGGGGCAGAACTGATAGTAGAATCCAGGGCCTTCTGATTCCCAGGCCCGTGCTCTATCCACTAAGTCATGCTGTTTCTGGCTGAGAGGAACTGAGAATGTAAGCTGGAGTATAGAAGGATTAATGCTGATGAATGGGCATGAGTTTCTGCTTCATGTGGGGAGGAATGGGTAGCCAGTGAAGTTTTTGAGTATGAGAAATATGCAGATTGATGTTTTTGAGAAACAATCTAGACAGCAGAGTGAAGTATGGACCAGAGGGGAGAAATTAGAGGCATGGAGGTCAGTGAGAATGCTGATGCAAAAAAAAGCAGTATATGATAAATTCTACGAGCAGTGTGGTGGCCATTTGGATTTAGGGCAGATTCAGGAAATGTTGTGGAGGCTTGCTCTGCACACAGTAAGGGCTCAATAAATACGATTGAATGAATGAAAGAATTTGGTGACAGACTGAATAAGAGGGTTGAAAGAGATAGAGGAATCAAGGATATTGCTGAAGTTCTGGGCTTGTGAATAGAGGAGATGGTGATGGATGAAGAAAGGATTTGGGAGAAAATGAGGGCAGTTCAGTTTGGGACATTTTGAGTTGTAGGTGGGATGTCCATGTAGGGATGTACTGGAAGCAAGAGGAAATGTGAACTAGCAAAGAAGGAAAAAGGTCAGAACAAACTAGGTAAATCTGGGTGTCGTCTGCATAGACGTGATACATGAACCTCTAGAAGTGGATAAGTTGCCCAAGAGAGTGAGTATAGATAAGAAAAGAGGACCCAGAATGGGGCTTGAAGGGCACCCACAATTTGTAAGTGGGAAGTAGAAGAGCCAGCAAAAAACCCTTTGAAGACTGAGGATATGAGGAAGAACTAGGAGAGAATGGTCAAAAACCCAGTCAAATAGTGTTTTATGCTGAAGGAAGTGGTTCACAGTGCGATAGACAGGGGTTTGGGGTCAGATCAGAGTATGAAATTTGGTAAAACTGAGCAGAACAGTTTCAGTGGAGTGAAAAGAATGGAACCAGGATTGTAGGTGGTCAAAAAGGGAGATGGAGAAGAGGAAGTGGCTTTTAGATCTGTCAATTGGAGAATGTTAAACAGACTCACCGTAGTTTTGATTCGAGTGGATGTGTAATGGCTCCGTGGTCAGAATGTCTCTGTCGCTCCATCAGACGATCAGACTGAAGATTCCTTGTAAAAGATATTTAATTATTTGACTGCCTTTCCTTTCCTTTCCTTTCCTTTCCTGCCTTAACTCAGCCCTCTCTTCTGCCAGACAAAACTATTTCTCCTCCCTTATTGACACCCATGCCCATCACCCCCGCCAGCTCTTCCGTACATTCAACTCCCTTCTCAGGCCCCCGGTTCCTCCCCCTCCTCCTTCCCTCACCCCCAACGATCTGGCCTCCTACTTCATTAACAAAATTAAATCCATCAGGTCCGACCTCCCCAAAGTCTCTTCCCCCCTTTCTCCAACCCCCCGGCTCTCAACATTCTCTGCTACTCTCCCATCCTTCCCAGTGGTATCCTCAGAGGAACTCTCCTCCCTCCTCTCAAGTGCTACTCCGGCCACCTGTGCTTCTGACCCCATTCCCTCTCATCTTATGAAATCTCTCGCTCCATCCCTTCTCCCCTCCTTAACCTCCATCTTCAACCGCTCACTCTCCACTGGTTCCTTCCCCTCTGCCTTCAAACATGCCCATGTCTCTCCCATCCTAAAAAAACCCTCTCTTGACCCCACCTCACCTTCTAGTTATCGTCCCATATCCCTCCTACCATTCCTTTCCAAACTCCTTGAACGAGTTGTCTACACGCGCTGCCTAGAATTCCTCAACAACAACTCTCTCCTCGACCCCCCTCCAGTCTGGCTTCCGTCCCCTTCATTCCACGGAAACTGCGCTCTCAAAGGTCACCAATGACCTCCTGCTTGCCAAATCCAACGGCTCATACTCTGTCCTAATCCTCCTCGACCTCTCAGCTGCCTTTGACACTGTGGACCACCCCCTTCTCCTCAACACGTTATCTGACCTTGGCTTCACAGACTCCGTCCTCTCCTGGTTCTCCTCTTATCTCTCCGGTCGTTCTTTCTCAGTCTCTTTTGCAGGCTCCTCCTCCCCCTCCCATCCTCTTACTGTGGGAGTTCCCCAAGGTTCAGTGCTTGGTCCCCTTCTGTTCTCAATCTACACTCACTCCCTTGGTGACCTCATTCGCTCCCACGGCTTCAACTATCACCTCTACGCTGATGACACCCAGATCTACATCTCTGCCCCTGCTCTCTCCCCCTCCCTCCAGGCTCGCATCTCCTCCTGCCTTCAGGACATCTCCATCTGGATGTCCGCCCGCCACCTAAAGCTCAACATGTCGAAGACTGAGCTCCTTGTCTTCCCTCCCAAACCTTGTCCTCTCCCTGACTTTCCCATCTCTGTTGACGGCACTACCATCCTTCCCGTCTCACAAGCCCGCAACCTTGGTGTCATCCTCGACTCCGCTCTCTCATTCACCCCTCACATCCAAGCCGTCACCAAAACCTGCCGGTCTCAGCTCCGCAACATTGCCAAGATCCGCCCTTTCCTCTCCATCCAAACCGCTACCCTGCTAATTCAAGCTCTCATCCTATCCCGTCTGGACTACTGCACTAGCCTTCTCTCTGATCTCCCATCCTCGTGTCTCTCTCCACTTCAATCCATACTTCATGCTGCTGCCCGGATTATCTTTGTCCAGAAACGCTCTGGACATATCACTCCCCTCCTCAAAAACCTCCAATGGCTACCAATCAATCTGCGCATCAGGCAGAAACTCCTCACCCTGGGCTTCAAGGCTCTCCATCACCTCGCCCCCTCCTACCTCACCTCCCTTCTCTCCTTCTACTGCCCAGCCCGCACCCTCCGCTCCTCCACCACTAATCTCCTCACTGTACCTCGCTCTCGCCTGTCCCGCCATCGACCCCCGGCCCACGTCATCCCCCGGGCCTGGAATGCCCTCCCTCTGCCCATCCGCCAAGCTAGCTCTCTTCCTTCCTTCAAGGCCCTGCTGAGAGCTCACCTCCTCCAGGAGGCCTTCCCAGACTGAGCCCCTTCTTTCCTCTCCCCCTCGTCCCCCGCTCCATCCCCCCCGCCTTACCGCCTTCCCCTCCCCACAGCACCTGTATATATGTATATATGGTTGTACATATTTATTACTCTGTTTATTTATTTATTTATTTATTTTACTTGTACATTTCTATCCTACTTATTTTATTTTGTTGGTATGTTTGGTTCTGTTCTCTGTCTCCCCCTTTTAGACTGTGAGCCCACTATCGGGTAGGGACTGTCTCTATGTGATGCCAATTTGTACTTCCCAAGCGCTTAGTACAGTGCTCTGCACATAGTAAGCGCTCAATAAATACGATTGATTGATTGATTGATTGACTGGTAAAGCCTACCAGGTGTGGATTAAAGATGGCTCAGATTAAGTGTCCGTAAGGTTGTCCTCTAGATAGTAAATTCATCCTCTAGACTGTAAGCCTGTTGGGGGCAGGGAATGTGTCTGTTTATTGTTATATTGTACTCTTCCAAGTACTTAGTACAGTTTATTCATTAAGTCATTTATTGAGTGCTTACTGTGTGCAAAGCACTGTACTGTTTGGGAAAGTACAGTATAGCAGACACATTTATGCCCACAGCGAGCTCACAGTCTAGAGGGGGAGGAGGCAGACATTAATATAAATAAATAAATAGCTAAATAAATAAATTACAGATATATACAGATATATACACATGTGCTGAAGGGATGTGTGCTCTGGTACACAGTAAGCACTCAATAAATATGATTGAATGAATGAAGTCTAATTTCAAAATTAAATCCTGAAAATGTTTTACCCCAGGTTCACCTTGTGTTGATAGGCAATTTTACTCAGTCACTTAGATGGAGGTGATGTCAGGGTATGCTTAAATAAATAGTAATCAAACAAAGCAATAGATATATTTGTTTCATATTATAGTTACTTATTTTTGGAGCGTTATTGTTTTTGTTACTAAAATATCTAATTATATATCCTTGTCTTTCGGGTTAACATTATTGTTCTTGATAGTTTTTTTTTTTTAACTGGCATGAGTAGCAGATAAAATATATGGTTAAATGACAACCCCTTCCACATGACATGCTTGTAAAGAGTGCCCCATTGCTGCATGGTGGCATGTTACCACCCCAATGCTGTCTTTTTTCCTCCCTCTTGAGGGGAATTGCAATCTTCCCAAAGCCTCTGATCCCAGATAGCCTCTCCATTTGTGATGACTATCCATCCTACAGTCTAATCCCATCTCCGCCACTTGTCTGCTGTGTGACCTTGAGCAAGCCACTTAACTTCACTGTGCCTCGGTTACCTCATCTGTAAAATGGATATTAAGACTGTGGGACAGGGACTGTGTCCATCCTGATTATCTCGTATCTACCCAATGCATGGTATAGTGCCTGTACACAGTAAGTGCTTAACAAATACCATGAAAAACGGCTACCACTATTAAATCACCCAAACATTCTATATTTTCTACTACTACTTTAGAAAAGTAAAATTGTATCTTGATTGTTATCCTGCATTTACTCCAGGGACATTTATTGTGAGCTCCTGGAAAGCAAGGGCTGTGGCTGGTTAATTTTGTTCTGTAGGTCCCCAAGTTCCATTGCAGTGCACTGCACAGTGTAGATGCATAATAAATAACAATGATTATGATAACACTGATGTGTGGCACTGGGGAGCTCCGACTATGGGGAGGTAATGATTCCATCAAGATTAGTGAGGATTACTAGGCAGAAGAAAGCCACTGCATGGAAGATCTGGAATTGTAACTTTTGCTCTTTCCTTCATAGCAAAGTTACTTTCGTTTGCCATATTTTTCTTTCCGCATTCATTCATTCATTCAATCGTATTTATTGAGCACTTACTGTGTGCAGAGCACTGTACTAAATGCTTGGGAAGTACAAGTTGGCAACACAAAGAGATGGTCCCTACCCAACAATGGGCTCACAGTCTAGAAGGGGGAGACAGACAACAAAACAAAACATGTGGATAGGTGTTAAGTCATCAGAATAAAGCTAGATGCACATCATTAGCAAAATAAATAGAATAGTAAATATGTACAAGTAAAATAAATAGAGTAATAAATCTGTACAAACATACTGGTGCTATGGGGAGGGGAAGGAGGTAGGGTGGGGGGATGGGGAGGGGGAGAGGAAAAAGGGGGCAACACATTAGAATCATTTAACTAAGGAACCGCCTCTTTCTGCTTCTCTTCGAGATTCAGTACACAGTCATAATGAAGTCAAAATCGACAGCATTTTCATTAATGATGATATATTGCTTTGAGGTTTACCTTCTGTTCTATGTAGAGCCCAAGATTGTTTGTTGAATGGATCCTTCATCTCATGGACTTTAAGATAAATTTGCTCAGAGACTCCACCTCTTTACTGATGACTGTATGTAGAGTTTGTGTGTATGCTGAGATTTCCCAGCACTGAGAATTAGTGGAAAGAGCATGGAGGGGGAATTAGGAGAACTGGGTTGTAGCCTCAATCCTGCCTCTAAACTGCTGTTGCCTGTGGGAAAGTCATTTTACCTCTCAGTACCTTGGTGTGCATATAGCTATAATTCTATTTATTCTGACAGTTTTGACTCCTGTCTACATGTTTTGTTTTGTTGTCTGTCTCCCCCTTTTAGACTGTGAGCCCGTTGTTGGGTAGGGACAGTCCTATAAGTTGCCAACTTGTACTTCCCAAGCGCTTAGTACAATGCTCTGCACATAGTAAGCGCTCAATAAATACGATTCAATAAATGAATAGATATCTGTAAGATGGGGATAATATCAGCTGCCTCACCTTACCTCACTGGGATGTTGTGGGGATAAACTGAGAATTGAGGTGAAAGTGCTTTGAAAAAATAAAAGCCCTATAAATAAAACAAGGTACTATTCCCTCCAGCCTTGCGGCATTGAATATATGCAGTGCTTAACTTTAAAGCCTTTATTGTGCTCACCTTGCTTGTGATATAAATCTTGAATGTCAGTACAAGATAGATTGAAGAAGTGTTTGGATAGATTCATGGATGAGGGGGTGCATAATGGGTCATAGGGAGGATAAAAGGAAAAATTAGGAATTTTGGAAGCCCAAGATGTATTTTGAACAAATTCTGCTAGAGTGTAAGCTCCTTGAGAGCAGAGATTTACTTATTCTAGTGTGCTCTCCCAACTAAGTACACAGTAAGCATGCAATAAATACCTTTGATTTACTCAATAATATTTATTGAGTGCTTACTGTGTGCAGAGCTCTGTACTAAGCGTTTGAGAGAGTAAAATACAAAAATAATCTGACACATTCCCTGCCCACAACGAGCTTACAATCTAGAGGACTGTAATAATAATAATGATAGTAATAATAATGCTCCTTGACAGCATGGATAGTGTCTACTAACTCTTTCGTACTCCTACAAGTGCTTAGTAGAGTGCTCTGCATAGAGTAAGAGCTCAGTCAATTCTACAAACTGATTCTTTAAGAAGCAGCATGGGTCAGTGGAAACAGCATGGGCTTGGGAGTCAGAGGTCATGGGTTCAAATCCCAGCTCCGCCACTTGTCAGCTGTGTGACTTTGGGCAAGTCATTTCACTTCTCTGGGCCTCAGTTACCTCATCTGTAAAATGGGGATTAAGATTGTGAGCTCCACATGGGACAACATGATCACCTTGTATCCTCCTCTGTGCTTAGAACAGTGCTTTGCACATAGTAAGCACTTAAAAAATACCAAAATTATTATGATTATGATTATTATTCCTTGCCAAAGCCAGAGGGAGAAGGCAAAGGGTGATATATTCAAATAAACCCCTTGAGTATAACTTGTCCTGATTTTGAATGCACACAGGCAGACATTCATTCAATCATATTTATTGAGCACTTACTGTGTGCAGAACACTGTACTAAGCCCTTAATGTTTGGTGTCAACACAGTGTCCTGCCTTCCTGAGGCCCCTAGATTTCTCCCCCCCCCACCACGCTATCAATCAATCAATAAATCAATTGTATTTATTGAGCGCTTACTGTGTGCAGAGCACTGTACTAAGCGCTTGGAAAGTACAAGTTGGCAACATATAGAGACAGTCCCTACCCAACAGTGGGCTCACAGTCTAAAAGGGGGAGACAGAGAACAAAACCAAACATACTAACAAAATAAAATAAATAGAATAGATATGTACAAGTAAAATAAATAGAGTAATAAATATGTACAAACATATATACAGGTGCTGTGGGGAAGGGAAGGAGGTAAGATGGGGGGGATGGAGAGGGGGACGAGAGGGAGAGGAAGGAAGGGGCTCAGTCTGGGAAGGGGCTCAGTCTTACTACATGCTAGACTGTAAGCTTGTTGCAGGCAGGGAATGTGTCTGTTTATTATTGTATTGTATTCTCCCAAGTGCTTAGTTCAGTGCTTTGCACACAGTAAGTACTTAATAAATGCAACTGATTGACTGATGGATTGACCCCAGCCTGAGCCAGCTAACGGGAGGCAAGAAGCCCAAGCCCTAGGGGAGGCTACTTAAACCTGCTCCGGGTGCAGCATGTTGTTCGATGGTGAGGTCAGAGAGACACCCGCAGGCTGGCCTGGATGCCTCAGAGATATCCCTGGACTTTCTGCTGTTTGACCAACAGAAACCAATCTGGTCCAGACAAGATGATTATTATCTGCAATTCATTTATGTTAATGTCTGTCTCCTTCTCAAGACTGTAAGCTTGTTGTGGGCAGGGAATGTGTATATTGTTCTTTTGTACTCTCCCAGGCGTTCAGTATAGTACTCTGCACATAGTAAGCTCTCAATAAAGATGATTGACTGACTTAGTGGGGCCTCTCAATGCAGTGAACTAGTGAGCCCAGAGAGTTAAGATACTAATTAGTCAATCATTGTGTGCTTGCTATGTGCAGAGTATTGAACTAAGCACTTAGGAGAGAACAACAGAGTTGGTAGAAACACTTCCTGCACACAAGGAGCTTACAATTTAGAGGAGGAGACAGACATTAATTAATTCATTCAATAGTATTTATTGAGTGCATACTGTGTGCAGAGATGGTCCCTGCCCAACAACGGGCTCACAGTCTATGAATAAATTACGGATATGTGCATAAGTGCTATGGAGTGGAGGGTGGGGTGAACATCAAGTCCTAAAGGGTACAGATCAAAGTTCATAGGTGATGCAGAAGGGAGGGGGAATAATGGAAATGAGGCCTGCTCCAGGGGTCATGTAACTAGAGTCCTGTACTAGGTGCTTTTTTATGGTATTTCTTAAGCACTTACTATGTGCCAGGCACTGTTCTAAGTGCTGGAGTAGATATAAAGTAATCAGGCTGGACATAATCAAGTTGGACATACTCTATGTTCCACATGGGGCTCACAGTCTTAATCCCCATTTTACAGATGAGGTAACTGAGATGCAGAGAAGTAAAGTGACTTGCCCAAAGTCACACAGCAGATGAGTGGAGGAGCTGGGATTAGAACTCAGGTCCCTCTGGCTCCCAGGCCCTGGCTCTATCTATTAGGCAATGCTGCTTTGGCTTCGAGCACTTGGAAAGTACAGACTAGAACTGGTAGTCATGATCCTTGCCCTCAAGGAATTTACAGTCTGTTGAGGGAGACAGACACTGAAATAAATTGTGGATAAGAGAAGCAGCAGAGTTTAGGTACATAAGTGCTGTTGGGATAGGGGTGGGCGAATATCATAGTGCTTAAGGGGAACAAACAGAAGTGCATAGATGATGGACGCAGAAGGGAGGGACATAAACTGGGGAAAGGAGAGCTTAGGGATGGACTCTTGGAGGAGATGTAACTTCAGTAGGGCTTTTGAAGATGGGAAGAGTGGTGGTCCATCAAATATGAAGTGGGAAGGAGTTCCAGGCTGGAGGGACGACGTGGGCAATGGGTCGCTGGCGAGAGAGACGAGGCACCTCTCTAAGTATCCGACTTAGTCCCCGGAGGGAAGGAGACCATTATTTTGGCTGAAGGCTGCATAAAAGCAGGGCCACCAGGGTCTGCATTAGTCCTATTTTGTTCCAGTCACTCAGACAGAGTATGTAGATATACATTATAAATCGGCGAATAAAAAAATGTCCACTTAGAGCAAATGCGGGCTAACAATCCGGCATTTCTGTCATTCACTCAGGTTCATAAAAACAGGGCACAGAGATACTGAATTGGCCTTAATTTCCCATTAATGGCATATTATTATATACAGTAATTTTATGTCTATATAGGCTATTGCTTTCTTAGAAACTGCCCTTCATTCCCCTGCCCCCCACCTCCCAAATTAGTGGCCAGCTCAGCTCCACCGCTCCAGGCACGAGAGGGAGATAGCATCTTCCTCTGAGGCCACCTTGAATCCTGCTCTATAAATCAGCTAAAAGGTGGAGGTGGGAGTTGAGAAAAGAGGGAGTGAGAGTACCCCATACTGAACCCAGGTGAGTCATGTCTGTAACAAGGAGCAGTGAGTCCAGGAGCCCAAGATGGAAAATGTATAAAAACATCTGTGCATCATTCCGGGCTCATGTCCTCCGATTCCGCTAAGGAGATAAATGAGCCGCACTGAGCAGTCGTAGTTTTCACGTAGGTACTAGGTTTTGGTTTTAAATGTTGTGGGCAGGAAATGTGTCTTCCACCTCCATTGTATCGTACCCTCCCAAGTGCTTAGTATAGTGCTCTGTACCTTTATGAAGCCGCATGGCCTAGTGGATAGAGCATGGGCCTGGAAGCCGGAAGGACTTGGATTCTGATTCCTGCTCCACCACTTGTCTGCTTTGTGACCTTGGACAAGTCACGTCACTTCTCTGTGCCTCGGTTACTTCATCTATAAAAGGGGGATTAAGATTGTGATCCCTATGTGGGACAGGCACTGTGTCCAACCTGATTAGCTTGTATCTACCCCAGTGCTTAGTTCATTGTCTGGCACGTAGTAAGCGCTTACCAATACCATAAAAAATTAAAATAAATATCATCGATGATGTTGAAATGTACCCATTTCCTTCAAGTGAACCTTCCTGCCTGGTGATTTTCTGACATTTTTTCCCGAAACCCAGGCAAGTGATTTTCCATACTGTGCGTCTCCTCCTGAAGCACTGTATGGCCACCCTGTTCTACAGTCTTTTTTGCATTACACTATGGAAAAGGTGGATGTGGGTCTTTTTTCCTCCCCTGAAATTAGGTCCCTAGTCTTCCTTGAGCCGTCCAGTTCTTAGGCTAGTAAGGTTTTTTTTGAGTTGGAGGGAGTTACTGATTCCAGTTCATTACTCCATAAGTACAGTCCTTTAGGCTTTACTTGTCCCTCTCCAAGGAAACCATCGCTATTTGTGATCAGGTTTAGAGCCCAGAAACTAATTCAAACCTCCTTTGCCGAGACTGATGCTGTCAGTGCAGCTCCGGAGGGTGGAATTTCTATGGCAGGGAATTCTCCAAATCGATTACTAATGAAGCAGTGCCTTATTTATTTTTATTTTTTTTCTGTGTGACATTTCTTTGATGGAGCGTGTCTATGTGTTTAATTATTGAAATGCGAGCCAGGCTAGGGCCCAGGAGTACCACAGAAGTCAGCTATTATCCCCCAAAATGGTACAAAAATCAATCTTCATTCTTAAACCCATAATAAAAAATAAAAAATAGCAATTTATTGAGAAAAACTAAAGACATCCTATGTCAGAAAAGCTATCATTAGTTGTGCTAAAACTAATATGTACATATTTATGTTTTAAAAGGAGAGATGTGCGTAATTATGCCAAAGTATTTTAAGTCTTCGTTGAATGGAGTACCCACTAAATTGTCACTATCATTGGTAGTTTGACATTTGCCCTGCTTCTGCCTGTCATAGCAACGTGGGAGGCGTCTGTTATTAGAATTGTGGATGTATGTTTTAAGATAACCGCATCTACCCGTGCTCTCTGTTCCGCTCTCTTCCCTTGAAAGCTCCTTCTGGCTAAGATGATCTGCTAATGATTAATGCAGCTTGGAGCTCTCAAAATTCCCATCCATAAAACTCCCACTGGAAATGGGGGTGGAAGGAGTTGGGGATCAGGTTTTTCCAGTTGAGGAAGGAAAAAGGGACACTTCCAGCCCCCTCTGTGAGATCCAAGTCCACATTCTGAAAGCACTCGTTTTCAGAAGGCGTTCTCATAGCTGCACTGGATTTTCCATGCAGGCAGCACTGTACCACCAGGAAAGTGGGTTTCCTGAATCAATCAATGGAATTTATTTTTTTTTTTCGGTATTTGTTAGGTACCTTACTGTGTGCCAGGCACTGTTCTAAGCTCTGGGGTAATAATAATAATAATGATGGCATTTGTTAAGCGCTTACTATGTGCAAAGCACTGTTCTAAGTGCTGGATAGATACAAGGTCATCAGTTTGGACACAGTCCATGTCCCACATGGGGTTGACAGTCTTACAAATGAGGCCCAGAGAAGTGAAGCACTTACTATGTGCCAGGCACTGTACTAAGCCATTTGGGTTAGTCCACGTGGGGCTCACAGTCTTCATCCCCATTTTGCAAATGAGGTAACTGAGGCCCAGAGAAGTGAAATGACTTCCCCAAGGTCCCCAAGTTGGCGGACCTGGGAATTAGAGCCCAGGTCCTTCCAACTCCCAAGCCCGAGCTCTGTCCGTCAGGCCATGCTGCCTGTCTCCTGCTTCTTTACGATCCACAGTCTTGCCTTATTGTCAAATGTGAGATGCAGGAGCGCCTCTGGGCATCTTTGGTACTTCTCGGTGGATCTTGGGTTTTGGGTAGCAGGCCGAGGCCACCCTAAGATTTTGCTGGATCACAGTTTGGGCAGATCCTCACCTGAAAGGGCATCAGAGCATCTCAGGTTAATGCGGTAGTATTAGAGAAGCAGCGTGGCTCAGTGGAAATAGCCCAGGCTTTGGAGTGTTCCCCCCTTACCTCTTCCCCTCCCCACAGCACCTGTATATATGTATATATGTTTGTACATATTTATTACTCTATTTATTTATTTTATTTGTACATATTTATTCTATTTATTTTATTCTGTTAATATGTTTTGTTTTGTTCTCTGTCTCCCCCCTCTAGACTGTGAGCAGACTGTTGGGTAGGGACTGTCTCTATATGTTGCCAACTTGGACTTCGCAAGTGCTTAGTCTAGTGCTCTACACACAGTAAGCGCTCAATAAATACGATTGAATGAATGAATGAAGTGCCTTTCCCAAGGTCACACAGCAGACAGTGGAGGAGCCAGAATTAGAACCCATGTCCTCTGACTCCCAGGCCCGTGATCTATCCACTAGGCCATGCTGCTTCTCATTGAGCACTTACTATGTCCAGAGTACTGTACTAAGTGCTTGGGGGTGTAATAATAATAGTGTTGGTATTTGTTAAGCACTTACTATGTGCCAAGCACCGTTCTAAGCGCTGGGGTAGGTACAAGGTAATCAGGTTGTCCCACGGGGAGCTCACAGTCTTCATCCCCATTTTACAGATGAAGTAACTGAGGCCCAGAGAAGTTAAGCGACTTGTCCAAGGTCACACAGCTGACAAGCAGCAGAGCTGGGATTAGAACCCATTACCTCTATAATATACAATATAGTATATTATTATATATAATATATATAATAGAGAAGCAGCGTGGTTCAGTGGAAAGAACATGGGCTTTGGGGTCAGAGGTCAAGGGTTCAAATCCAGGCTCTGCCAACTGTCAGCTGTGTGACTCTGGGCAAGTCACTTACCTTCTCTGTGCCTCTGTTACCTCATCTGTAAAATGGGGATTAAGATTGTGAGCCCCCTGTGGGACAACCTAATCACCTTGTAACCTCCCTAGTGCTTAGGACAGTGCTTTGCAAATAATAAGTGCTTAATAAATGTCATTATTATTATTATTGTAATATAGTATATAGTTTAGTATAGTAATATACAATATAGTATACAATATAACAGTGTTGATAGATATGTTCCCTGCCCGCAAGAAGCCTACATGTTATTCAGGCCCGGAGTCAGCCGTGGCCTGAAATGAGGGTCAAAGGAAAGGTCATCTTGGAAGCCAGAGGTGCCAGCAGGCAATGTCCAACAGAGTTCTTCGACTTGCAGTTCACTACTTGAGCATCGCTTGGGTTGGAAGCAGGACAGGACTGAGGTGCCCATGTGGGTGTCCATTTGGCCAGCCCGGGCTACGTGTGTAGACTTTGGTGTTTGGCCCAATTGTTGGAGCTAGTGGCCCCTCACGGGCTCCATCTTACCCCGGACCCTCTTTCCAAGAGGCTTGAGGACCATCCCAGCCTCCCTCCTCACCAGTCCTGAGAGTGGCTGATCTAGGGGAGACCTCTCGTCTCATTCTTCGAGTCCTGGGATAGGTCCAGGTTCCTGAACGGAGAAGTGAACTTTCACAAATAGTGGGAAAGGGAGAGGTGACAGACTGCACAACTGGATAATAGAAAAGCAGTGTGGCTCAGTGGAAAGAGCCTGGGCTTTGGAGTCAGACATCATGGGTTCAAATCCCAGCTCCGCCAATTGTCAGCTGTGTGACTTTGGCCAAGTCACTTCACTTCTCTGGGCCTCAGTTACCTCATCTGTAAAATGGGGGTGAAGACTGTGAGCCCCCTGTGGGACAACCTGATCACCTTCTAACCTCCCCAGTGCTTAGAACAGTGTTTTGCACATAGTAAGTGCTTAATAAATGCCATTATTATTATTATTATTATACAAACAAGAAAGAGCCACTCTGGGACTGAATTGGGAGTCAGTCCTTTGAGTGACCTGACAGATTCTCACCTGTGTAGTCTTTCCCAGCACTTAGCACAGAGCACACAATATATGCTTAATAAATACAATTACTACCACTACTACTCCAAGAAGTAAAGCAATTGGCTAATTCCTCACCCTTCCATTTGCTTCATCTTGGCAGGCCCTGCCCACCTGCAGCCTTCCAAAATAAACTTTCAGAAAAAGCAAGCGACTCGTACTTGATCAAGAGTATTCAGTGAGTGCTCACAGTGTGGAGCACTGTACAGTAGTAATAATAATAATAATGGCATTTGTTAAGTGCTTACTATGTGCAAGTCACTGCCCTAAGTGCTGGGGGAGATACAAGGTGATCAGGTGGGGCTCAGAGTCTTAATAACCATTTTACAGATGAGGGAACTGAGGCTCAAAGAAGTGAAGTGACTTGCCCAAGGTCACACAGCAGACATGTGGTGGAGCCGGGATTAGAACCCATGACCCCTGACTCCCAAGCCCGTGCTCTTTCCACTGAGCCACACTACAAGCACTTGGGAGAGAATGATAGGGTTATTAGGCATGATCCCTGCCCCGGAGGAGTTTACAATCTAGCAGGGGAAAGACACTAAGATAAATTACAGGCCAGGGGAAGCAACCAAGTTTAAAGATGCGTACTGATGCTGTGTGTGGAGAAGTAAGGTGCTGAGGACTCAATTGTATAGGTGATGCAGTGGGGCGGAAATAGGGTGGGGAGATGAGAGATTGTCATAATATTGTTATAATTCCAGGACCTGTAATTTTGAATGGCAGCTTCTCTGGTTTTACACTGCTCCAGATACATTTATGTCCAACCTCACTGTTCCTCAGCTCCCGCCGCCGAGTTTGGCACTGGAGTCTCAGGGCGCTGGGCTGGTGGGTTGGAGAAAAGAACCCCAAGACCCTGGAGCAGGAAGCAGAGTCAGCAGCACCCTTGGAGAAATGCTGTAGATTCTGGTTCAATCAGACATCTGTGTGACTGGTGCCCATGAGCCGCTCAGCGGACACCCAACGTCTAACATGGACACTGGAAGGGGAAGATAATTTTTCCTGGCTGATTTCTAATCATTGAGATTCTGAGGGAAGTTATCAAAGTTCTATAAATTATATTTCATGTGGAAAATAATGTGCAAGTTTATTCATAGATTTCTTTTCTTCTGTTAGCTGAATAAATAATTTAAATAGTGGCAGGACCCTCTACTATCAATAACTGATTAACCAGGATGTGTCCGATCATAGTGTATTAATTCCTGCTGTGGTTTCCTGCTGTATCTGAGCTCATCCACTTATCACCAGTGAGAACACATTTTTTTGTTGTTGCATTTGTTAGGCTCTTTCTATGTGCCAGGCACTGTACTAAGCACTGGGTTAGATACAAGCTAGTCAGGTTAGACATAGTCCATGTCCCACCAGGGGCTCACAGTCTTAATCTCCTTCTTACAGAAGAGGAAACATAGGCACAGAGAAGTTATTTGCCCAAGATCACAAAGCAGACAAGTGGTGGAACCAGGATTATAACCCAGGTTCTTCTGACTCCCAAGCCCATGCGGTATCCACAAGGCCACACTCCTTCTAGAAGATATGAATGCTTGGAGGATGTGGATGCTAAAGTAGTGTTTCAACCCAAAAATATGACTATCAGGCAGCATTCTATTTTCCTTATTGCAACTTCTCAAAGATGGCAATTTGCCCTTATTTTTCCTCCTGGAAAGTAATTGCGGACAAGCCTCTCTGTTTTTAGTAGAAAATTCTGTCTGGTTCTGCATGGAGCCATCTTCCCCAAGATTGATCAATCAATCGGTGGTATTTATTGAGTTCTTACTGTGTGCAGATCACTGTTCTAAGTGCTTGGGAGAGTACCGCACAATAAAGCTCGATCCCTGCCCTCCATGAGCTTACAGTCAAGATGGCAAGATGACAGTCAGCCACTGCTGGGATTCATTCATTCATTCATTCAATCGTATTTATTGAGCACTTACTGTGTGCAGAACACTGTACTAAGCACTTGGGAAGTACAAGTTGGCAACATATAGAGACGGTCCCTACCCAACAGCAGGCTCACAGACTAGAAGGGGGAGACAGACAACAAAATGAAACATATTAACAAAATAAAATAAATAGAATAAATATGTACAAGTAAAATAAATAGAGTAATAAATATGTACAAACATATATACATATGTACAGGTGCTGTGGGGAGGAGAAGGAAGTAAGGTGGGGGATGGCATGGGGTGGACCACAGTCTTTGATGTAGGACTAAGGCCAGTGTTTTGGGAGCATCTGACGTTGTCCACGGGAGAGTCTGGAGTGTGCCATTTCTCCCAGGTTGCCTACTTAATAATGATGGTACTTGTTAAGTGCTTACTATGTGCCAAGTACTATTCTAAGCTCTGGGGGGTATACAAGGTGATCAGGTTGCCCCACGTGGGCACGTAAATCCTCATTTTACAGATGAGGTAGCTGAGGCACAGAGAAGTTAAGTGACTTGCTCAAAGTCACACAGCTGCTAAGTGGCAGAGCCGGGATAAGAACCCATGACCTCTGACTCCCAAGCCCGTGCTCTTGCCACTGAGCTACACTGCTTAGTTGCTAAGAGTCGAGTTGGAGATAGCGGGTATTTAAGTTCCCGTTCCTCTTTTTCCCTGTGATCATAGCACTTCGTTCTGCCGGGTTGCATTTAGAATGTGCTTGTTTTTACTTGTTTAACACACCCAGCCATCAACCACGTAGACATTCAGCCTATCTGTTTGCCCCTCTTTCCCACCCGGGTTTCATTCAGAAGCAATCGTCGGGACCCTGAGTGGCAAGCTTGTAAAATGATTAAACTCATTTTCTCCATTTGCCGTGGCGCCAGCCAGCTCCCTTCTTTAGAGAAACTAGCTCAGTCCTGTGGCAGGTTGGAGTACAGTTTTCTGAAGCAGCTCATTTCTCCCCCATAAATTATCCCAGCCTTAGTCAGAATTTGAGCCGTAAGTTGGCAGAAAGCATTTCTCTTCTTTGGTAACTCGCCTGTTTATTGTGGCCTGCAGACCAAGGGTAAAAAAATAAGAAAATAATAAAAAAAAAGAAACCACAGGGATTTGGAATCTTTCTAGGGGGCCATTCAGCACAGCAGCAGCTTTCTTCTAAAAATGAGTATTTGCCCAGCTTTAAAGAAAATTTCCAATTGGCCATTTTCTGCTTCTGTTAATTTTCTGAGTATGATTTCTGAAAGGGATAATATGTGGATCCCTTTCATTTTTCAATTTTTATTTGTATAGCCTCCACTACACACAGGTAACTCATTTCTAAGTTTAACATCTAAATCTGTAGGTGATTATCACATTTTCATAGATGAAGGAGAATTTGGCACCAAAACTCTGTACTTTTACAAAATCAGCCATTCATCGGGACTACAATTTTAGATTTTTTAAGTGCCAGTTTTTCTATTAATATAAGAATTCAGCAATTACCACCAGGACGGCACATTGAAATTCATCAAAATAAGATAAAGGAGACTGAAAATCTCTCTGCTAAAATTTGGGAACTGAAAGCTAGCTGCTCTGTTGTAATTCCCCGGGGAGTCTTGGAAACTGTTTTTCTGGAAGTTCTGGTTCTTATCAGGTGCTGGACAATGCTGTTTCTTTTCCCATCCAAACACCTTAGCAAGGAAAGTTTATAAACTCAGTGGGCTGGACTTGAGCAGGACTGAGCTATGTCCAGCCAGACTCCCTCTTGGGAGGGTTGGAGTCTATTATTATTATTATTTCCATTATTACATTTTTAAAGCGCTTACTGTATGACATGCATTGTCATTCATTCATTCATTCAGTGGTATTCATTGAGCACTTACTGTGTTCTTGGGAAGTACAAATCGGTAACATATAGAGATGGTCCCTACCCAACAACAGGCTTGTTTTAAGCACTGGGGTAGATAAAAGTGATTTAGGTCAGACACAGTCTCTATCCCACATGGCGCTCACAGTCTAGGTCTGTTTGGATCAAGCCTCTAGTGGAAATCAGCCATGGGTTGCAAGTCCAGTGGTAATCATAGTTGCCTTTCTGCTTGGCATATCACTAAGTCACAGACTGTTTATAAGTCTTTAATAATGGGGTCCATGGACTGCCATTCAGAAAGCCTGGGCTTTCGTTCAAAGCTCATCTGCTCTCAATTAATGGGTTGAAAATGCTCCCTCACTCTAGTGCTCTTTCCTCCTATTTCTTCAAAGCTTTTTTGAGTATGGATTTTAGAATCACAATTAAGAATAGGAATAGTGGTGATCCACCAGGCTGTAAGCACCTTGAAGTCAAGGATTGTGTCTACCTGCTCTACTTCTTTTTTTAATGGCATTTGTTAAGTGCTTAATATGTACCAGGAACTGTACTCAGTGCTGGGGTATATACAGGCTAATCACAGCGTGGCTCAGTAGAAAGAGTGTGAGCTTTGGAGTCAGAGGTCATGGGTTCAAATCCCGGCTCTGCCAATTGTCAGCTGTGTGACTTTGGGCAAGTCACTTAATTCATTCATTCAATCGTATTTATTGAGTGCTTACTGTGTGCAGAGCACTGTACTAAGCACTTAGGAAGTACAAGTTGGCAACATATAGAGACTTCTCTGTACCTCAGTTACCTCATCTGCAAAATGGGGATTAAGACTGTGAGCCCCCTTTGGGACAACCTGATCACCTTGTAACCTCCCCAGTGCTTAGAACAGTGCTTTGCACAGAGTAAGCGCTTACCAAATGCCATCATTATTATTATTAGTCTATGTCCCATATGGAGCTCACAATAAGACTCATTTTGCAGATGAGGTAACTGAGGCCCAGGTAAGTTAAGTGACTTGCCTAAGATCACAAAGCAGACAAGTGGCCAAGCCAGGATTAGAATCCAGGTACTCCTCACTCCCAGGCCTGTGCGCTATCCAGTAGTCCATGCTGCTTCCCAATTGTATTGTACAACTGTATCGTATTTTTCCAAGCATTAAGCCAAGAGCGCTGCATAGAATAAGTGCTCAATAAATAGCAGTGACTGACCGATGCAGGTAGGAGAAACAAGAATAGTCTTTGCCTGTATTCTCATGCTATCATGCTACTTCAGAGATACTAGCCATGTACAGCCTACCCCAGGCCCCTGACAAACATTTCCTTAGTGAACAGAATACACTGAAGCTGTGAAAAGTGTTCGTTGCTGAAAACCACTGTTTCTCACTTCATTTCACAACATTATAATCTATTGGACGTCCCTGCCTTTAACCTTCAGTAAAGATCTGAGGACACAGCTGAAACCAAACGTGATTTTCCCGGATTTCTCTTCATTCAATTAAACGGACCATTTTCTTCCTGTAGATTTTCCAGAGCCCTGCTAACTGTTGCTTGTGCCTTTCACCGTGGTTGTCGTTTCCTATCACAGATGACTCTTACTTCCTTACTCTAATTCTGTCAGGTTTAGTGCTAATCACTGTCATCATAATCAGTCCCCTCTCTGTCAATCAATCAATGCTTTGTATTGAGAGCTTTCTAAGTTCAGAGCACTATTAAAAGCACTTGAGAGTACAATGCAACAGAATGTTGACCGTGCACTTGTCTGTGTACTCCCTAAGCATTTAGATACCCAAATCAGACCCATAGCACTTAGGTACATGTCCTTAAACTCTACTATTTCCTCTATCTGTACTATATTTTAATGTTTGTCTCCCCCCTATATACTGTAAGCACCTTTTGGGCAGGGAGAGTATCTAGCGATCTATATTAAACTTTCCCAAGCACTTAGCACGATGCTCTGCACACAGTAAGTGCTTAATAAAGACCACTGATTGATCATAAGATGTTTAAACTACAGTTTCTTGTGGCAGGTCAGCCTGCCTAAGTCTCTCTGTGGTCTTTTTTGTAATTTATTTATATTACTGTCCGTCTCCCACTCTAGACTGTAAGCTCAATGTGGGCAGGGAATGTCTCTCTTTATTGTAATATTGTACTCTCCCAAGTGCTTAATACAGTGCTCTGGACCCAGTAAGCACTCAAGAAATACAATTGACTGAGTGACTTCATCCCCCATTTCCCTTTCTATGCATGGTAAACCAGAAACCACTTTTCCAGACAGGCCTTAGTAGTAACAACAATAATAATCACAATGGTGGCATTTGTTAAGTGCTAAGCAGTGAGGTAGATACAGTCAGATTAGAAACAGTCTGTCCCACACGGAACTCAGTCTGAGGGGTGGGGAGAGAGAGAGGGAAAGATAGCAGGTATTTAAACTCCATTGTCATGGATGACAAAACTGAGGCCCAGAGGAGTCAAATGGTTTACACACCAGGCAAGTAACAGAGCTGGGATTAGAGGTCCTGTCTCACCGTCATGCTGTTTTTCCACTAAGCCACCCTGCTTCCCTCTTGCCTTGCTCTGCACCTTTCCATTAAACAACAACCATGGCCCAAGCCCTGCATTTGCAGCCCCTCCTCTAGGGAGAGCAGTATTGCTGCTCAAATGGGAGAGGGGGTCCAGATATGAATGGTGCTACACTCCTGCTCCCTTTTTCCCTCTCCAACTCCTATCTAGTTTCGTGGGTGTTTGTCCTTTACAACAACAAGAATGATAGAATAATCATGGCATTTATTGTGCCCACTACCTATCAGTCAATGATATTGAGCACTTACAATGTGCAGAGCACTGTACTAAGTGCTTGGGAGAGTTCATTACAACAGAATAAGCAGACAAAACCAGCTTAGAGTCTAGAGGGAGGGACCGGCATTAATATGAATAAATAAGTAATTTATGACATGTAATTTAATGACAGGTACACAAGTGCTGTGGGGTTGGGGGTGGTGCAAATATCAAACATCCAAAGATCACAGATCCATAAGCATAGATGCTGCAGAGGGGAGAGCGAACCAGGGAAGAGAGGGCTTAATCAGAGTAAGCCTCTTGGAGAAGATGCGACCTTAATAATGCTTTGAAGGTGGACAGAGTGATGGTCTGGAGTATGTAGATGGGAAGGGAGTTCCAGGCTGTGGAGAGGATGTGGCAAAGGAGTTGGCAGTGAAATAAACGAAATCCGGGCCCAATGAATAAACTGGTGCTAGAGGAACAGAAGGAGATTAGAGAGGTGAGGTAGGAGGGGGCAAGGTGATTAAGGGCTTTAAAGCCATTGGTAAGGAGTTTCTGTTTGATGGAGAGGTAGATGGGCAGCCATTGGAGGTTCTTGAGGAGTGGAAAGACCTGGACTGAACATTTTTGTTGATGAAAAACTGCATCGTAAACCGTGGAGTTAGATATAAAATTATGAGATCAGGAACAATACCTAGCCCACACAGGACTCACAGTCCTTTAATTTTATCTCCAATCTACAGATGAAGAAACTTGCAGAGAGAAGCCAAGAGATTTACCCAAGGTCCCACAGCAAAGCAGGGGCAGAGCTGGGATCAGAACCCAGGCCTCCTAACTCCCAGTGCTGTGTTCTTTCCGCTAGGCCATAGATCAAGGCCACCTCACGATATCCACTGAGTACCTAATGTGAGCAGAACACTGGGGTAAGTGCAATAGAGGCAAAAAAACCTACTAAGGGGCAACATGGTCTAGAGATAAGAACATGGGTTTGGGGGACTCTGCCACTAATTTGCTGTGTAACCTTCAGTAAATCACTTAGCCTTTCTGTGCTTTAGTTTCCTCACCTGAAAATAGGGACAAGATTCCTGCTCTCCCTCTATCTTAGATAAATAATAACTGCGGCATTTGTTAAGTGCTTACTATATACCAGGCACTCTACTAAGCCCTGGGGTGGATGCAAATCGGGTTGGACACAGTCCCTGTCCCACATGGGGCTCACAGTCTTTATCCCCATTTTACAGCTGAGGTAACCTGAGACCCAAAGAGTTCATTCATTCATTCAGCCCTATTTACTGAGTGCTTACAGTTTGCAGAGCACTGTACTGAGCACTTGGGAGGGTTCGAAGTAACCATAAACATATACATTCCCTGCCCACAATGAACTTACAGTCTCAACAGGGTGACAGGCATTAAATAAATAAGTAAATTACAGATGGGTATATAAGTGCTGTGGGGCTGGGAGGGAGAGAAATGTAGTGACTTGCCCAAGGTGACACAGCAAGCACGTGGGGGAGCCGGGATTAGAACCCAGGTCCTTCTGACTCTCAGGCCTATGCTCTAGCCACTAGGTCACGTTGCTTCCCTAATTTTGAGATTGTGAGACTTACATGGGACGGCGACTTGCAAGGCTTAGAGAAGCAGCATGGCTCAGTGGACAGAGCCCGGGCTTTGGAGTCAGAGGTCATGGGTTCAAATCCCGGCTCCACCAATTGTCAGCTCTGTGACTTTGAGCAAGTCACTTAACTTCTCTGTGCCACAGTTACCTCATCTGTAAAATGGGGATTAAGAGTGTGAGACCCCCGTGGGACAACCTGATTACCTTGTAACCTCCCCAGTGCTTAGAACAGTGCTTTGCACATAGTAAGTGCTTAATAAATGCCATTATTATTATTATGGCTTAGTGGAAGGAGCCTGGGCTTGGGGGTTCTAATCCCAGCTCCACCACTTATCTTCTCTTAACTTCTTGACTTCTTAACTTCTTGACTTAACTTCTCTATGCCTCAGTTACCTCATCTGTAAAATGGGGATGAAGTCTGTGAGTCCCACATGAGAGAACCTGATTAGCTTGTACCTACCCCAGTGCTTGGAACAGGGTTTGGCACATAGTAGGTGCTTAACAAACATCATCATTTATTATTATTATGCATACACCTGTGCTTAGTACTCAGCACATATAAGTGCTTAACAAATGCCACAATTATCATTATCTACCCTAAACCTTAACGACAGTGCTTGGCACATAGTATGTGCTTACCCGGTACCACCATTCATTCATTCATTCAATTGTATTGAGCGTTTACTGTGTGCAAAGCACTTGGGAGAGTACAATATAGCAAACAGCCACATTCCCTGCCCACAATAAGCTTACAGTCTATTGTTGTTGTTATTATTATTGCAGTATGATATACATAGAAAGTGCTTCATTGTTGCCATTATTATTATGACAAAAGAGAAGGGGCAGAGGGGCTCCTGGGATTTGCCCCCCTCCCAGCTCACATGAGGGGGCTTCCCCACTTACCCCCCAATGAGCGAGGGGGTGCCACGTGCATCCTTGGCACTCGTCTGCTTCACTGCACCCTGTTCTGGCCCAGATTTCATTAACATCCTCCTTATATGCCGGATTAAGATCCTGGCTGCTCCAGCTATTTGAATAGATTGATGCTCGCAATATTCTGGAAGCCATCGAGGACTCGGTAATTAAATCAGCCAGCAGGCCAGGCCACGTGGCTAGATCAAATAAGTTCAAGGCAGCCTCCACCCTCCCACTCCGGGCCGGGTCAGGACCTGTCCTTGAGTTTATGTCCGGGGTGGGATCGCGGACGCTGAGGGGATGGAGAGGGGGCGGGTGGGTCTGTCTCCTTATCAGGGTGGGAATATTTGCGGGGTCACCCGAAGGTGACTGATGCTATCACGGACTTCCTACAGCAGATGATAAATTATGAAGAGAGGCCCCGGCACGGACCTAGAAATGTCAGCCGCCCGCAGCCAAAGCAGGTTGTGTGGGCCACTAAACTCCAGGAAAAGGCCTTTTTGATGCAAGCCAGCTCTGAGCGACTGTTCTCAGCCCACCCGCATCTCCGGGCAAAACGAATCCAACCAGACTGATACTGGCTGTGAAATTTCACAAATCAAATAGGGGGCTGGAAATCTGGCTGGCAAATAAACAGATATCGCCTTCAATATCCGCAGTCTTAGGGCCGCTATTAACAACAGGCTGACGTACTGTAACTTGATTTTCGAAACTGCACGGAAAACGCTTAAATGTATAGATTTATGATCCCATTTGGCATATATTATTTATCGCATAAGAAAGGTGAAACATCCTGCAGCATTGCATGTAAAGATTAGGATTTATTGTCCAGGAATCCTTGAACAATTTTATCAAAAGCCCATTTCTAGGTGGTGTTTTTCTGCCATAAATCATACAGCAGGAATCTATCAGTGGACACCGGGAGGAGATAAATGAGAGTGGAGGAAAGAGGGTCATCACAAATTTTTTTTCTGTACTATGACCTGTCATTGGCAGAAATCCATTTATTATAGTTCACAGATGATTTTTTTACCGACTTGCTGGGTTTTCTGTTCCTGGGAATGTAAGCTAAGAGAGAATGAAAACTTGGCTGAATAGAAGCTATCAAAATCCAGGAAAACAGAAATAACTTAAAGAATCAGAAACACAAAGAACATCGCTTTTTACCCTTCCCCAGTATCTGTTCCTCTCTTCAAAATGCCTTTTGAAAGTGCAATTATTTCCTTAATGTTGGCTGATAGAATATGCAAATACAATGTTAAAATTATGGAAATATATAGTTAATGAAAGCCAAATAACGATGTTGTTTAAAAACTGCCCAAAGAGAAGTTTAAAACAGAAATTGCAGCAGTGTTTAAGGGCAAAATATATTCTGAAATGCAACTTGCCAAAGCTAAATGGCAAATAAACCTGGTGAAATTACCACTGGAAATGTACTCATCTGTGGTTAGAACAAAGGAACTTATTAAAACCCAGAAACTATATTTCTTCTCTTTCAATATTCATTTTTAGAATATTAGAAGCAATATTTTTCAGACTCAGTCTCCTCACAGACTAGAACTGTCATATTTGGGTGATTCTTACATGATTAGATGAGAAAATTAATTCAGAAGAAATATCAACTTTCCATAATTTGTCATCAGTCTTAATACATTTATGTTGTGTCTACCACAAGGACAATAGGGCACTTTTTTGGCATTTTCCTATCCACCTTCATCTCTTCTGAGGTTGGAAGCTTTCAGACTTTATACTCCCATTTTAAAGCCTTATTAAAGGCACATCTCTTCCAAGAGGCCTTCCCTGACTAAGCCCTCCTTTCCTCTACTCCCACTCCCTTCTGCACTGTTCTGATTTGCTCCCTTTATTAATTCCCCCTTCCCGGTCCTATAGCACTTATGTAGATCAGTGCTTATTACAGTGCTTTGTACATAGTAAGCGCTTAACAAATACCATCATTATTATTATTATTCCTGTTATTCATTTATTTATATTAACATCTGTCTCCCCCTCTACACTGTAAGCTTGTTGTGGGCAGGGAATTGTCAGTTTATTGTTATATTGCACTCTCTCTAGCGCTTAGTGCAGTGCTCTGTCCACAGTAAGTGTTCAATAAATATGGTTGAATGAATAAAGATGAACAAACTGAGGCAGACTAAGTCCCTCAACGAGTTGGCAGAAATATCAAGACTCAAACACTGCTGCCTTCCATCCTATCCACAGGGCTATCCCCTATTAACTATTCATTCATTCATCCAATCATATTTATTGAGTGCTTACTGTGTGCAAAGCACTGTACTAAGTGCTTGGGAAGTACAAGTTGGCAACATATAGAGACAGTCCCTACCCAACAGTGGGCTCACAGTCTAGAAGGGGGAGACAGAGAACAAAACAAAACATATTAACAAAATAGAATAAATATGTACAAATAAAATAAATAGAGTAATAAATACGTACAAACATATATACATATATACAGGTGCTGTGGGGAGGGGAAGGAGGGGGAGAGGAAGGAGGAGGCTCAGTCTGGGAAGGCCTCCTGGAGGAGGTGAGCTCTCAGTAGGGCTTTGAAGGGAGGAAGAGAGCTAGCTTGGCGGATGTGCAGAGCGAGGACATTCCAGGCCAGGGGGAGGACGTGGACCGGGTTTCGACGGCCAGACAGGCGAGAACGAGGCACAGTGAGGAGATTAGCGACAGAGGAGCGGAGGGTGCGGACTGGGCTGTAGAAGGAGAGAAGGGAGGTGAGGTAGGAGGGGGGCGAGGTGATGGACAGCCTTGAAGCCGAGGGTGAGTGTGGTGTTTTAGTATTAAATATTGCATTTTGTTTTCTTTTTTTCAAGTGGGATTCATTCTGCTCTGCTTCTGCAAATGTAGCCCCTTTTGAAATGGGGGCATTAACTAAGATGGGCACTAGTGACCCTTTGGATGTTGAAAACTGTAGCTCACGTGGTTTGTGCATTATGTTGGGGCATACAGTGAAGTAATAGTAGTAGTAGCAGTATTTATTGAGCACCATCTTGGTGCAGTGCACTGTGCTAGGTGCTTGGGAAAGATGGAATAATTATCACATTCTGGGACCACAAGGAAGTGGACTGTAATGGAGAAGACAGACCTAAAAGTATCTATAATTAGAATGGTCAAAATAAATAATTTGAGCAGTATATATACATGAGGGTGTAAATAAGTTCATAAATGCTGTCTTATAAAGCATAATGTGAAAGCATCATATGCTCTGTTTTGCAGTTGATCAAATAATTCCCCACTTCAAAGCTTTTTTGTAGGCACATCTCCTCTAAGAAGCCTTCCCTGACTAAGCCCTCCTCTCCTCTTCTCCCATTCCCTCTGCATTGTCCTGACTTGATTGATTGAATGAATGATTGTACTAAGTGCTTGGGAGAGTACAATATAATGATAATCACACATTCCCTGCCCACAAAAAGCTTGCAGTCTAGAGCTTACACTTATACAGTGTTCTGCACACAGTGAACCCTCAGGAAATACAACTGAGGGATTGATTGGGTTTGTTTAGGCCAAGTGGTAAATTTGGTCCTGATATCAAATTCAGGCTAAGCCATCTCTAGGGTGAGGAGAATGGGGAGAAATTGCCACAGGCCAATTGCCAGCCATTCAGCTCTTCAGTATGAACGTGGAGGTCCAGATCAGCCCCTGGGACTAGTTTGCTCATTGGTTAGGTCCGGGGGGAAGGAAGAAGGCGGGTCAAGGGCAAAGGGGCAGAGGTATGGCACTGAAGGGGTGTCTCTTCCTTTTTGGATTCCACCTCTCTGGACCATGCCCAGAAATTGTGGCCCAACACTAACAGATTTGCCTCCGGGATTACATTTGTTTGCTACAGCGGTGTTGCAAATGGAGCTACCTTATAATTTCCCCTGTTTGGAGTGTCCTCTTTTCATCGTCTCCGTAGTGTTGTTTAGGAAATTATTAACTTCTGCCCTTTGCAATCATGGGAAGAAAGTGAAAGACGATGTGAACCTCTGGTGACATTTGCTGGACTTCGAGTCTCGCACCTCCCGCTTTTCTGATGTATGAATTTGAGCCTGTCATTTAACTTCTCTTTGCCTTAGTTTCCTCATCTGTCAAATGGGGATTGAGTACTTATTCTCCCTCCCTCTTAGGCTGTGAGTCTCGGCTGATTGAATTATATCTACTCTGGTGCTTGGTGCATAGTAAATGCTAAACAATACCTTATTATTAGTCAGTAGTAGTAATAATATTAGTAATAGTAGTAGTAATAGTAATAATGATATTTGTTAAGCACTTACTATGTGACAGGCACTGTACTAAGCATTGGATGGATACAAGCAAATCGGATTGGACACAGTCCCTGTCCTACATGGGGCTCACCATCTCAACCCCCATTTTACAGATGAGGTAACTGAGGCCCAGAGAAGGGAATTGACTTGCCCAAGGTCACACAGCAGACAGATGTTATTATTATTGTTCAGGTGTTTCACTCCTGAGGTAATCATAATGGAGGCAGATACTAGAGAAACCTCAGCTTCAGTCCCTGTGGTCATCAGGCATCCACACTGGTTCTTATTTAAAGAGAGTTGGGCTGAGATACCACACAGGCAGTTAGGAAGGCAGCTTCCCAAACTCTTGTCAGCAGCCTGGCATTTTAGATCACCTCTGTGACATTCCCGGTGATCCATCCTGGGAAAGTAGCATGGCTTAGCGGAAAGAGCACGGGCTTGGGAGTCAGAAGTTGTGGGTTCTAATCCTGACCACCACTTAGCAGCTGTGTGACTTTGGGCAAGTCACTTAACTTCTCCTTGCCTCAGTTACCTCATCTGTAAAATGGGGATTTAGACTTTGAGCCCCACTTGGGACAACCTGATTACCGTGCATCTACCCCAGTGCTTAGAACAGTGCTTGGCACATAATAAGTGTTTAACAAATACCATCATTATTATTATTATTATTATTATTGGAGCGGGCTTTCCCATGGGGATGCTGGCTTCATTACTCCAGCATCCTTAGCAGGTCACCTGGTGGGCAGGGATCAGTCTACCAATTCTGTGCTATTTTACTTCCCCAAGTGTTTAGTACAGTGCATGGCACACAATAAGTGCTCAATAAATACCCTTGATTGATTGACTCATCATCACCCATGGTATTTATTGAGCACCTACTGAGTGTGAGGCACTATACTAAGGAGAGCAAGACACCTAATCACCATCCTCCAAGAGCTTACAATCCAATGGACAAAAAAAACAACAGTGAGGGCAGGAAGGAAAACAAGAAAATAACAAAAGAGTACAATTGTACAATCCTCTAGACTCTAAGCTCCTTAAGGGCAGGGAACATGTCTGCTAATTCTGTTGTACTGTTCTCTCCCAGATACTTAGCACAGTACCCTGCCCATAGCATACCCTAAATAAATGAATATGAAATAATAATAATAATAATAATAATGATGGCATTTATTAAGTGCTTACTTACTACCTGATCACCTTGTATCCCCCCAGTGCTTAGAACAGTGCTTTGCACATAGTAAGTGCTTAACAAATACCATTATTATTACTATTATGTGCAAAGCACTGTTCTAAGCACTGGGGAGGTTACAAGGCAATCAGGTTGTCCCACAGGGGGCTCACAGTCTTAATCCCCATTTTACAGATGAGGTAACTGAGGCCCAGAGAAGTTAAGTGACTTTCCCAAAGTCACACAGCTGATAATTGGCAGAGCCGGCAGTTGAACCCCTGACCTCTGACTCCAAAGCCCGTGCTCTTTCCACTGAGCCACGTTGCTTCTCTATAGCATGGCTATAGAGAGAATAGCGGAATGAATCATTGCTTTTAAAAATAAATATACAAGTCAAATATACCAGGGTGCCAAAAACCTGAGGATAAAAATAAAATAGACCGTAAGCTCATTGTGGGCAGGGAATGTGTCTACCAACTCCATTAGATTGTTACTTTCCCAGGTGTTTAGGACAGTGTTCGAGAAAGCTCAATAAATGCCACACTGATTGAAATACAGAGAGATGGTATAGGTGACGATTGGTTGATAGGACTGGAGCATTGTGAATTCTCAGGGATTGCTTATTGTAGGGATAGGATTTTGAAAGGGCTTTGAAGGGGAAGGGAACTGTGGATTGGCAGATTTGAATGGCAAGAAGGAGTTCCAGGTGAGCTACTTAGATACACAGTCTGGGGCTATCCCATGCAAATCTGGTTTAACTGCTATTATGCAGCTAGGGCCAAGCCAGGACACTTTACTTTGATGCGTTTCACTAAGCCTGCCCTGGAGCCTTGTGAATGGGTGCTAAATCACCCGAAGCCCATGGAAATCGGATCATAAGCCAATTCCCACACATGATCGTCACTTGGAGATTTGGGCTTTGGAGTGGCTTATTGAAAATGAGTTTACCAACTAGACATTAGTTGCTTTAGAAGTCATATATTTCCTTGTGTTAGGGACATTGAGTTATTTGGAATTGGACCATTCATGGATAACGATAATTGTGGTATTAAGTGCTCACTGTATGCCAAGCACTGTACCAAGTGCAGGGGTCGATACAAGGTAAGTCAAACATGGGGCTTGCAGTTTTAGTAGGAAGGGGAACAGATAGTTCAGTTTTTCCTTCTAAGCCAGAAGTTAAAGAAATTAAAGCTAATTCAAGCAGGTTGGAGTTTTAGTACACTCAGGCCTCCTATAAAGGAAAAGTTGAGGAAGACTCTCTTTGCAGTGCACACACTGTGTCCAATGTTGTGCACCATGATTTCTTACATTGCATCGTGCTCTAAGTAGGTTGTCTGAAGAAAGCTCCCAAATCCCGCTTCTGCACTCGAACCTAAACACAGAGAGAAACCACGTGTTATTGGACGATGGTGAAAGTAAGCTAGAACTTGCCGGATAGGGTTCTGATAAACCTCAAGAGTGGGAACGGGCCTTCCAATATGAATTCTTTGGAAGTAGTCAGTCAGATTTACTGAATGCTTTCTGTGTGCAGAGCACTGTTCTAAGTGCTTGAGAGAGTACAGTGTAACAATAAACAGACACATTTCCTGCCCACATCGAGCTTATGGTCTAGAAACAGTTATGGACTGGCACTTCTTCACAACCACTCCAGACTTCTCACTGACACAACAGAGGTAACTGTGACTCGTTCATTCACCCTGGATGAGACAGGGGTCAGGGTAAGGGTGGGGAAAGTTGAGAAAGTTAGGGGTCTGGCCCCTGAGTGGCAGGTGGGAGGCTGGGGAGGAGGGGGGTGTCCAGCCTCTGTGACCCCCTTATGTTAATCTGTCCAGCCCATCATACTGCGTGGCATGTTGGGGAAAGCATGTGTTTCATCACAGGCACACAGGAAAGACTTTTTTTACTTCTACCTCCGGTGTTTCACTGTGGAATCTAAAACCCTTTCCTTTTTGGTGTTAGCCCTCTCTTAAGCAGGGAAGTAGCATGACCTAGTGGAAAGAGCATGGGCTTGGGAGTCAGAAGAATCCGGGAGTCAGAAGAATCCGGGCTCTAATCCCGGCTCTGCCACTTGTCTGTTGAGTGACCTTGGGCAAGTCGCTTCACTTCTCTGTGCCTCAGTTAGTTACCTTATCTGTAAAATGGGGGTTAAGACTGTGAGCTCAATGTGGAACAGGGACTGTGCCCAACCCAATTACCTTGAATCTACCCCAGTGCTTAGTACAGTGCCTGGCACATAGTAAGTGCTTAACAAATACCACAGTTATTAGTAATATTATCATTCAGTCTTGGAGCTGCAGTTTCTTCATCGCCACATCTTGGTCCTAAGAATTGCATAAGTGTTAGGTGTCTGAGTGTTCTTCCCAAGTGTGGTTTGAGGTGACCAAAATTAGTCTACCAAACCCACTTTGCCTCCCAGCTTCATAAACTTAATGGGATTTCTAAGAGGGACAAACCCTCTCTTCCTCTTAAAACCATCACTTATTAAGAAGAGTAGCATGCCCTACTGGAAACAGCACAAGCCTGGGAGTCAGGGAACCTGGGTCTTAATTCCAGCTCTGCTACTTGTCTGCTCTGTGACTTTGGTTAAGTCATTTAAGTTCCTTAGGTCTCAGTTAACTCATTAATGAAAGGGAATGAAATTCCTATTCTTGCTCCCTCTAGATTTTAATCCCCAGTGGAACAGGGACTGTGTGCTCCCTGATTATCTTGTACCTACCCCAGCTCTTAGATCACTGCTTGGCACATAGAAAGCATTTAGCAAATACCACAATTGTCTATCAATCAATCATACGTATTGAGTGTTTACCATGTTCAGAGCACTATACCAAGTGCTTAGGAGAGTACCCTATAGCAGAGTTGGTAGATACGTTCCCTGCCCTCTAGGAATTTATAGTCTAGAGGGGCCCTTTCTTTGGCAAAGGCCTCACCAACATGATTCTTTTCCATTTCCCTTCCCTTTGCCCTCTTCTGTCATACACCATGGCAAAGAGGTCATCATAGCCGTTGACTGTAGTGGGGACCCTGGAGAATTATTATTATTATTATTATTATTATTCACACTGCCCCATTCCCAGATTCAAATGATTGGCTCTGCTCAACATGCTGTTTGATTTGAGCTCGGGGAGGACTGCTGCATCCAAACCCAGTATAGCCTAGTAGGAACCTGTCTTAACCCCAACTCTGCTCTACCATAATGAATCCCCAAGGGGAGATTCAGGGAGCACAAAAGCACTCCAGTCCAACTGCATTTGGGGGTGGTGTGAGGTCGGGCTGGGTACTTTCTTGACCAACTGGGGAAGGCCTAGCAAGGGAAAACATTTAAGGAAGACTTTCCATTCCCCACTTCTGAAACAGGCTATATAGGTGGTATTGCAATTTATCACTATACTCCTAGAACCTTAGTTCTAATCCACTTTGATTCAATGAAACTGTAATAATTAAAATGAATAATTGTGATACCTGTTAAATGTTTATTACATCAGTCAGTCAATCATATTTATTTAGCACTTATTGTGTGCAAAGCCCTGTACTAAGCGCTTGGGAGAGTACAACTGTGGGCAAGGAATGTGTCTTTTATTGTTCTATTCTACTCTCCCATGTGCTTAGTACTGTGCTCCACACACAGTAAATGCTCGCTAAATATGATTGACTGACTGACGGTATAACAATAAATAGGCACATATCCTACACACAGGGAGCTCTAGAGGGGAGACAGACATTAATATCAATAAATAAATTATAGATACGAATGTTAAGTGCTGTGGGCCTGGGAGGAGAATGAATAAAGGGAGTAAGTCAGGGTGGCACAGGGATTGGGCTAAGTGTTGGGGTAAATACAAGTTAATCAGATCAGATACAATCCCTGCCCGACTTGGGGCTTAAGTCTGAAGTAGAGAGAACATCCTTGGATTTGCCCCCTTTATTCATCTCTCTCTCAGTCCCACAACTCTTTTGGGCTTATCTGTAATTTATTTATTTATATTACTGTCTGTCTCCCCATCTAGACTGCAAGCTCACTGTGGGCAAAGAACGTGTCTACCTACTCTGTTATATTGTACTCTCCCAAGTGCTTAGTACAGTGCTCTGCATATAGTAAGTGCAAAATAAATACAATCGATTGATTGATGGGGAGAAAAGGTATTTTACCCCTAACTTACAGAAGAGGAAACTGAGGCACAGGGAAGTTAAATGACTCACCCAAGGTCTCATTAGCAAGTGGCACTAAGTCTTCGTAACCCCAGTCCACTTTCCACTAGGCCTTCCTGCTTCCTATGTGCAGAGCACTGTACTAACCACTTGGCAGAATTCAGGATGCTGTCACCAAAAGTTATAGTGCTCGATTACTGTGCTTCTGCTCCAGAGAATGATTCCGGCCTTGAGAAAGAGTTTAGACCCTGAGGACTCACTGTCTGTTTTGAGGACAAATAAAAAGCTCAGCTTTCTCCAACTGGGACTAGAGGCTTTCAAAAATATCTTTGACTTCTTTATTTGTGAAGGAGCTCTGCCATATAATGTATCCTACACACATAATCAATCTGATTCTAGGTTTATCTAGGTTTATCAGGCCTGGATAGGTTTATCGGGCCTGGAATGCCCTCCCTCTGCCCATCCGCCAAGCTAGCTCTCTTCCTCCCTTCAAGGCCCTGCTGAGAGCTCACCACCTCCAGGAGGCCTTCCCAGACTGAGCCCCTTCTTTCCTCTCCCCCTCGTCCCCCTCTCCATCCCCCGTCTTACCTCCTTCCCTTCCCCACAGCACCTGTATATATGTATATATGGTTGTACATATTTATTACTCTATTTATTTATTTATTTATTTATTTTACTTGTACATTTCTATCCTACTTATTTTATTTTGTTGGTATGTTTGGTTCTGTTCTCTGTCTCCCCCTTTTAGACTGTGAGCCCACTGTTGGGTAGGGACTGTCTCTATGTGATGCCAATTTGTACTTCCCAAGCGCTTAGTACAGTGCTCTGCACATAGTAAGCGCTCAATAAATACGATTGATTGATTGATTGATTGATTTATCTCTGCTCGGACTGTTTAGCCAGACATTAGTCCCGAACAGCTGATAGCAAAATAGAGATAGGCTTTTTAAGTCCTTTCTGGAGTTTGGGCAGTCAGAAAAGGAGGTGAGATGGGGAGAGGTTTGCACTGAATTGCTTCCTGCTCATCTTTGGCCAATTAAGGCATAACGGAAAGAGTAGTGCCTGGGAGTTGAAATCTGGACTCTATACCCAGCTTTGCCACTGTAGTGTGGCTTTGGGCAAGTCACTTAACTCCCCTGTGCCTGTTTTTTCATCTGTAAAATGGGGATAACAATCCATAACTCACAAACCATTCTGTAAGGGCAAAATTAGGTCATTGATTTTTCTTAATGGTTTTTGTTAAGCATTTACTATGCTATTAACTATGCTATTACTTTGCTATTAGAATAACACTATTTTAAGCACTGAGGTAGGTACAGGTTTATTAGACTGGACACAGTCCCAGTCCCATGTGGGGCTCACAGTCTAAGTTTAAGTGCCTTGGGAATAAGCACTTAGTACAGTGTTCTGCACACAGTAAGTGCTCAATAAATATGATTGAATGAAAGAAATGAATGAAATGAATGAAATGAATGAATGAATGAAATGAAATGAATGAAAATGAGTCCTCTCAATGGCACCTGTTTTCTTTCCTTCCTTCTTAAACTGTGAGCCCCGTTTGGGACAGGGGCTGTGTCCCATCTAGTTACCTTGTTTCTACCATTAAAAAGACACAGTATGAGTATTAATATTAATTACATTATTTACATTTGTTCTTATCATTTTATACATTTATGTTTAGTGATGTACGCCTGCCCATTTCTCTTTCCTCAGTAGATTACAAAATTTTTGAGGGTAGTAACTGTGTCTTTCCTTCTAATGTATAATCTTGCATACATTCTCAATAAATGCTGCTTTATAAAAAGGAAATTCCCAAAGTCACCTGTTCCGTGATTTCCCAATGCCTGTTCCTTGATTTCTTTGGTTGCTGCTTTCACTACAGTTTATTCCCAGATTAGGGCTGAGTCGGTCAGTCAATTGTATTTATTGCAGAGTACTGTACTAAGTGCTTGGGAGAGTGCAATATAGTAATATAACAGATACATTCCCTGCTTACAACAAGCTTACAGTCTAGAGGCAAGGAGACAGACAATATATTTAAAGTACAGCTATGTATATAAGTGCTGTAGAGCTGAAGGAAGGTTGAATAAAGGGAGCTGAAAAAAAGGAAAAAAGGACTTAATCAAGGAAGGCCTCTTGGAGGAGATTTGACTTCAGTAAGGCTTCGATGAGGGAGAGAGTAATTGTCTGTTGGATATGAGAAGCAGTGTGTCTCAGTGGAAAGAGCAGGGGCTTTGGAGTCAGAGGTCATGGGTTCAAATCCCGGCTCCGCCAGTTGTCAGCTGTGTGAATTTGGGCAAGTCACTTCACTTCTCTGTGCCTCAGTTGCCTCATCTGTAAAATGGGGATTAAGACTGTGAGCCCCACATGGGACAACCTGATCATCTTGTAACTTCCCCAGTGCTTAGAACAGTGCTTTGCACATAATAAGCACTTAATAAATGCCATCATTATTGTTATATTTTTTGAGGATGGAGGGTGTTCCAGGCTAGAGGAAGGATGTGGGTGAGAGGTCGGTGGTGTGATAGACGAGACTGAAGTAAAGTGAGAAGGTTAGCATCAGAGGAGTGACGTTTGCAGGCTGGGTTGTAGTGGTAGAGTAACGTGGTGAGGTGAGAGGGGGCAAGGTGATTGAGTGTTTTAAAGTGAGCAGTTTCTGTTTGATGTGGAGGTGGAGCTGAACCTGTATATGCAGGGCTTGGAATGTCACTTCGTCCCCAAGGGACTTTGTGGTCTTGGAGCACGAACATGCACTTGCTCCCTGTCTTGAAGCCAGTAACCTAGAGGATTGTGCAGTTGCAGCCTAAAACCTCGAGAAGGTCCTAGGCCTCAAGGGTCCCAAGGTGATCACCCTGTGGCCCCTAAGGTTCTTGCCCCATCCCCCCAGGTAAGCTGCAAGCCGATACTCTTTCCAGCTAATATTCCGAAGGGAAGAGATCCCTCAAGACAGTATTGGTTTGGGTTTTTGTTTTTTTTTGTCTTTCTCGATGTTCTGGGAAAATCTTGGTGGTGAGTCGCTCATCTTGTGTGGGGATTGGGGCTCTGTCCTGGATCTCAGAGGACATATCGGGAGGTAGAGCCACTCAAAAGCACAGTCAGTAAATCAGTGGTATTTACCGAGCACTACTGTGGGCAGAAAAATGTGCTAAGCACTTGGGAGAGTAAAGTTAGACACAATCCTTGCAGCAGGAGAAAGCTAGCATCTAAAATAAATTTTAGGTAGGGCGAAGCTTTAAGAGTTTAAAGATGCATAAAGTTTGAAGAGCAGCATAGCCTAGTGTCGGATCTGGGAGTCAGAGAACCTGGGTTCTAATCCCGACTCCACCTCTTGTCTGCTATGTGACCTTGGGCAACTCACTTAACTTCTCTGGGCCTCACTGATCTCATCTGTAAAATGGGGATTAGAACTGTGAGTCCTATGTGGGACAGGGACTGTGTCCCAATTGATTATAATAATAATACTAATAGCATTTGTTAAGCAATGACTATGTGCGGAGTACTGTTCTAAGTGCTGGGGTAGATACAAGGTGATCAGGTTGTCCCACGTGGGGCTCACAGTCTTAATCCCCATTTTACAGATGGGGTAACTGAGGCCCAGAGAAGTTAAGTGACTTGCCCAAAGTCACACAGCTGACAAGTGGTGGAGCCGGGATTAGAAACCATGACCTCTGACTCCCAAGCCCGTGCTCTATCCACTGAGCCATGGTGCTTCTCTTGATGATGATGGTATTTGTTAAGCACTTACTATGTGCCAGGCACTGTTCTCAGCACTGAGGTAGTTACAAGGTAATCAAATTGTCCCAGAACTGAGGTAGGTACAGGGTAATCAGATTGTCCCACATGGGGCTCACAGTGCACAGATTATCTTGAATCTATAATAATGATGGCATTTGTTAAGCACTTACTATGTGCAAAGCACTGTTCTAAGTGCTGGGGGGGGATACAAGGTGATCAGGTTGTCCCACGGGAGGCTCACAGTCTAAATCCCCATTTTACAGATAAGGTAACTGAGGCTCAGAGAAATTAAGTGACTTGCCCAAGATCACACAGCAGACATGTGGCAGAGCCAGGATATGAACCCATAACATCTGACTCCAAAGCCTGTGCTCTTTCCACTGAGCCATGCTGCTTCTCTATCTATCCCAGCACTTAGTATATGTCTGGCACAGTAAGCACTTAATATATATATATATATATATATATATATATATAACATAACATATTATGCACAATTTTACACATATACACACACACACATATATATATGTGTGTGTGTGTGTGTGTGCAAAATTGTTCATAAGTGCTTGGTGGGGAAGATTCAAGTGTCAAGTGGAAGCAGTAGGGAAGGAAATGAGGTGTGGGAGGATGAGAAGATAACTAGGGAAAGTTTCCTGGATCAGGGATGATTTTAGTTGGGCTCTGAAGATGGGGAAAGCAGAGTTCTGTTTGGACAAATGGGAGCTAGTTCCAGGTGGTTGGGAAAACATGAGCATAAGATTGCCAATGTGGGAATCAAAGCATGAGTGCCAGAGGGGAGAGTGGTCACCCCCACTCTTCAATCGCCAACACCTTAGGCATTCATGACGTACTGGAAAGAGTGTGGGAGTCAGAGGACCTGGGTTCTAATCCCAACTCCACCACCTGTCTGCTGTTTGACCTTGGGTAAGTCACTTCACTTTTCTGGGTCTCAGTTACCCATAAAATGGGGATGGAGATTGAGCCTGTGAGCCTCACGTGGGATAGGCACTGTGTCTAACCTGATTTGCTTGTATCCACTTCAGCAATTCATATAGTGCCTGGCACCTAGTAAGCACTTAACAAATACCACAGTTATTCTGATTATTATTATTACATAGTAAGCACTTAAAAATAGCATACTCATGCTAGGTGCTTTTCCTTATAAGGTAGCACTAGGAGAGACAGGGTGGCCCTGGTGCCATCTTCATGAGATTTGGAGGATCAAATGCTGTGCCATGACTGCTGACCCCTCTGGGAGCTCAGTGAGGGGTCAGAGGACTGGAGATGGGTTTGCTGCCCAGTGGCAGACTCCATTCAAGCAGATTAAATGTCTTCCCAGGCCAGGCTTGCGGGAAGGAGGAGAGCGAATGGACTAGATCTCTAATCTGTGGCAAGGAGAGAGTTGAAGGTATTTTTGCCCAGTTTCAATTAGGCTGGACACTTTAGACAATTACCAGCTCAACAATAAAGGAAAGAAAAGAAGCAATCTTTTTCCCCACATTTGTGACATTTAATCGCCATCTCCATCCTGTGGCATCCACAGAGGCTTACACATGTCCCTTCCCCTTCGGCTGGAAAATTAAACCAAGAGTCATTTAAGCAAGAGAGGTACTTAAAGCCCCTTTCCCTTCAATTACTCAGAAACCTCTAGTTATGGAGCAAAACATACTCTGTAGCTGGGACAGAATAGATAGATCCCTTTGTTACAAAAGAGATGGGACTTCAGAAAGAGAAAGAATGCTATTTGGAAATGATGGTTTGATCATTCTACCCCACCATCTTTTGAAAAGATAAACAAAATTACCACCAGAAGAGAGATTGACATGGCTTGTTGTATTTGTAAGGCGCCTTTGGCTGTGGTCTGAAGGATTTAGAATGAGGTTTCACCTCCTGTGCGTATTTTGAAACTTCCTAGTGATCCATCTCAGAGAAGAATGTGCTGGGGTATCATATTTCCAGCACTTATAGATCTAATTGGGATATTGTTCTGTACATGCTGTTAGACACTGTAGTGACAAGAAGAATCTTAGCCAACATTGGCAGTGAGCCAATACATACCTTCCTGGAACAAAGTGCAGGATAATTAAAGCACAAACACTGAAGGAGTGCGACAGAGAGCACACAGGATCAGCCGTCAGGAAAGTGCCAAAGCATGTGTACCTCTGCAGTATGAGGATTTTGCAAATATACTTCTCATCAGATGATATTTTTCTCCTTGTTCTAGCTATTGTGATAATAATTGTGATGTTTGTTAAGCACTTACTAGGTACCAAGCACTGTGTGAAGTGCTAGGGTAGATGCAAGACAATCAGATTCATTCTAGTCCCTGCCCCCACGTGGGGCTCACCATGTGGGGAGGAGGGAGAATAAGAAGATAATCCCCATTTTTCAGATGAAGAAACTGAGGCACAGAGAAGTTAAGAGACTTATCCATGTGACTGGTGGAACCGGATTAGAACTCAGGTCTCCTGACCCAGGCCCAGGCTCTTTCCACTAGATCATACAGGTTCCCCAAGCAGTTCAGTCAATCAATAGTATTTATTGATTCCTTTCTGTATGCAGAGCACGGTACTAAGCGCTTGGGAAGTACAAGTTGGCAACATATAGATACAGTCCCTACCCAACAGTGGGCTTACAGTCTAAAAGCAGGAGATAGAGAACAAAACCAAACATACTAACAAAATAAAATAAATAGAATAGATATGTACAAGTAAAATAAATAAATAGAGTAATAAATCTGTACAAACATATATACATATATACAGGTGCTGTGGGGAAGGGAAGGAGGTAAGATGGGGCGGATGGAAAGGGGGACTGGGGGAGAGGAAGGAAGGGGCTCAGAGAAGCAGCATGGCCTAATGGAAAGAGCACAGTCTTGGGAATCAGAGGACCTGGGTTCTAATCTTGGCTCTGCTGCTTGTCTGCTGTGTGACCTGGAGCAAGTCATTTAACTTCTCTGTGCCTCAGTTACCTCATCTGTACAATGAGGATTAGGATTGTGAGCCCCATGTGTGACGTGGACTGTGTCCAACCTGATTAGCTGGCATGTACCCCAGCACTTGGTTCAGTGCCTAGCATGTAGTAAGCATTTAACAAATATTAAAAAAAGGGCCACTTCCTCCCATTTACAGGATGATGTGGAGTGGAGCAGGGAGGCATCCAGTTACCAAATTAGAACAAAAGGGCAGAAAGGACCGAGTCCCACTTAGCTCCCCTTCATTCATCCTATTTAAATAGCAGAGTCACTCAAATGGGGCCATCCAGCAGATTTGGTAAGTGGAAATAGTACAGTGCTCTGCACAAAGGAAGCACTCAATTAATACAGTTGACTGACTGACCTGGCCTCTGATCTTGCCAGGTGACCCAGAGTCAGCTCAGTCCTTCTCCTGGACCACGCCAGCTTATTGGGGTTTGCCTCGGAGCATTTTCTGTGAACTCCTCTTTAGACCATAAACTCCGTGTGTCAGGGAACATGTCTACCAACTCCATTGCATTGTACTCTCCCAAGTGCTTTAGTACAGTGTTCTACACCCAGGAAGCTCTCAATAAATACCATTGATCGATTTTCCATCACTTTTTAAAAATGTTTTTTTCAGCACTTTATCAAGTGAGCATCCTGTTCCCCTGTGGGCACCAAAAATTTTGACTCAGGAATTTGTCGCTATCACTAACGGAACAATGCTTACAGAAAGGGATCATAGAAAGTTCCTTCCCCATCCAGTGAAATCTGCCTATTTTTTACTCCTTTTTTCTTTTTAATGGTATTTGTTAAAATGATATTTCCTTCAGCCTGGTGACTTCCGCATGGTTTCTCGGCATTCCTTCCAATCTTGTGGAAATCAAACACTCTTCAGTCTTTAAAACACTTAGTTCACATGCAGGGTGACTCTGTCCCTTCACCAGTCAACAGAATTCATCCGCAAGAACAATTTCTGGTGTTACAGAAACTACAGAAAAAAGGTTAAACTCTAGATTGCTGGGGTATTTATTATGACTCACTCACCTTCCCTTACAGAACCCAGGGCACACTTTCTGATAGTACAAGTTCAGAACTCAAATAACATCTGACAGTCAGATGGAGAGTTACAGCAGGGAGAGTGTTTATGCATACCCGTGGCCTGCATTACGGCAGGTAAACTCAGAATCGGCCTCATGTGTGTTTCACGTCACAGGCCTCATTGCTATGGAGGTGGCATTTCAAGATCATTTTAGTACTACATTCCGAAAGAGTCTGGTATTTCAAAAAAATTAAAAATCGGCCTAGGGTCACTCAATGACATTGTGAAGATTGTTAATGTAGCCACTCGGCGAAAAAGCTGCCAGGAAAGCATAAAGAATGAGTTGTTCTCCTTCGGCCCCAGCCTCTGCTGATTTACAACCACTTTGTGTTTGATGTTGGACAGGATAATTTCATCAGTCTCCAGCCCTTGTGATCATGTCCCAAAATGACTACTCAGGTGAAGCCCTAGCTGAAGATTGCTTGTCACCTGTAGGAAGTAGCTGTCTGCTCTGAGTAGGTCTTTACTCATAAATGGAATCATCTGTTATTCATTGAGCTTTACTTCATGGCCTAGATGCAGCAATGGAGGGCAGTGTATGAACACCTCACTAGGAAAATGCTTAGGGGACAACAGAATTGTCTTATCCTCCCTATTCCTTTCTTTTTCAAAAAAAATGGCATTTGTTAAGCACTTACTATGTGTCAGGCACTGTACTAAGCACCAGAGAAGATACAAGTTACTCATTTTGGACATAGTCCATGTCCCACATGGGGCTCACAGTCTAAGTTCCTATTTTACAAATAAGGTAACTGAGGCAAAGAGAAGTGAATGAATTGCCCAAAGTCACATAGCAGACAAGTGGCAGAGTAGGGATTAGTACCCAGGTCCTTCTTACATCCAGGCCTGTGCTCTATCCACTAGGCTATGCTGCTTCTTGTACAGTACTCTGCACACAGTAAGTGCTCAATAAATACGATTGAATGAGTGAATGAATGCTTCTCTATTGTTTACATTGAGGCAGCATCAGAACCTGCTTCAGAGTAATTTCAATTAATCCAGTGGTATTTATTGGGCACTTACTGTATCCAGAGCACTGTAAGCACTTGGGAGAGTAGAATGCAACCAAGTTGGTAAACATGTTTCCACAACGCACTTACAGTCTCAAATAGGAGGAAGATGTTAAAATGATTCACAAATACATACATGCACTGTGGGGTTGAGGGCGGGATGAATAAATGGTACAAATCCAAATACAATAATGACACAGAAGGGAGAGGGAGTAGGGGAAATGAGGGCTTAGTTGGGGAAAGCCTCTCGGAGGAGATGTGATTTTAATACGGCTTTGAAAGTGAGGAGAATGGTGGGTCTGTCGAATGTGAGGTGGGAGGGAGGACATGGGTGAGGGGCGAGGAAGACGAGATTGGGGAACGGTGATTAGGTTGGCGTTAGAGTTTAGTGAGCAGGCTAGATGGTAGTAGGAGATCAATGAGGTGAGGTAGGATTGGGCAGGTTGATTGAGTGCTTTAAAGCCAATGGTAAGGAGTTTCTGTTTGTTGCAGAGGTGGATGGGAAACCACTGGAGGTTCTTGAGGAGCAGGGAGACATGGACTGAATGGGTTTTTTAGAAAAATGATCCAGACAACAGAGGAAAGTGTGGCCTGGGAAGGGGAGAGACAGAAGGCAAGGAGGTCAAGTGAGGAGGGAGATGCAGTAATCAAGGAGGGATGATATAAGTTCTTGGGTCAACGTGGTAGCGGTTTGGATTGAAAAGTAAGGGTAGATTTTAGTGATGTTATGAAGTCGAATTGAAAGAATTTGGTGAGGAGACTGAATAAGTGAATGATAATACTATAAAATAATAATACGACTAATATTTTGGAAGGTTACAGCAGAACAGCTGTAGAAATAGTGTGGTCTCATGGAAACAGCACAGACCTGGGAATCAGAGGACTTGGGTTCTAATCCTAGCTCCACCACTTGTCTCCTGGGTAATCATGGGAAAGTCACTTTTACTTCTCTGTGCCTCAGTTTCCTCATCTGTCAAACGGGAATGTTCAGTGAAAGGCAAAGACCAAGAGGACACCAATAGCATCACAGAAGTGGGGACAATCAGTTGTCAGCACCCAGGAAATACCATTGATTGAGAACACACCTGTGCAATCCATTTTGAGTGAAGTGGCATGATAGGTGGTTGTTCCTGATTTTCCATCAGAGGAGATAGTTGTTCCCAAATAGCTCCTGTTCAGTTTGCATGATGTGGAGTATAAACAGGAAGGGATTGGGTTTTTAAAAGGAACCAGTTCAATTTTCCTGAGTAATCAAACTTTGATGCTACTTTTTTAGATGTCCAGTAGCAGCCAAGCATAGTAACTTGTCCTGAAGGGATGCTACTCATAAAACAGTGTTTTTAAAAGCACACAAAGTGAAGCTGATCAAAGGAAGAAAAGCAAGGATTTGTAATTGTAACATGAATAGCTCTAAATCTGTTGCTCATTTTAGCAACATAAAGTCCATTTTCTGTAAATCCTTGTGGTCACTTTTCACTGGGCGGGCCAAAAATTCTAGTGCAGTTTTTCCTCTGGCTGAAATAGAAGCATATGCATGGGCTAGTGAATAAAGCATGGGTTGGGAGTTAAAAGGACCTGGGTTCTAATCCTGGCCCTGCCAGTTTTCTGCTGTGTGACCTTGAACAATTTTCCATGCCTCAGTTACATCATCCATCAAACAGGGATTAAGACTGTGAGCCCCGTGTGGGACAAGGACTGTGTCCTACTTGATTAGTGTGTATCCCTCCCAGCATTTAATACAGCGTCTGGCACTTAGTAGGCACTTAACAAATACCATAAAAAGAAAAAAACCTCCCACCCCACCCCCCTCAAGAGGGGTTCATTAAATAGTAATTGCTCATGCTTTTCCTCCACTTTGTGGACACCTTCAGTGTTCCCAGATTTCCCAATCTGCATTTCCCAGGTGAGTCCAAGGCCAACCTCTTTGATGTCTCCAAATGTCAGGATGAATTCCTCTAGTTTAGCAGATCATGTAATAAGACTCCCTCCAAAAATGCATTATGAAGAAGCCCTAGCTAATCCCCTGCCGGGTCTTTGGTTTCTCTTTACCAAAAAAAGGAAGTTGCTCTAGATGTAGAAACACCTGTGTGAGCTTATTGGCCCCCTGGGGCTAAATTTACTATTCGGGCAAAGCCAGGCTTTGGTTGCTGTCCTGGGTGATTCATACTAGTAGCCTCAGAAAAAACGGTCCTGGAATTTAAAAGTCCCTGCAAATAATTGGCTTGCTTTTCAGTAGCCAACATCCCTTTTACCATGTTTTACCATGTTTTGCTTTCAACTTATGTGTCAGATCTTCAGAGATATAAACTTCACTAGATTGTACTTCAGTTAATGGTATTTATCGAGTGCTTACTGTGTGGACAGCACTGTACCAGGCATTTGGGGGAGTACAATAAAACAGACTTGTTTAGAGGATAGGTTCCCTGCTCACAGTTACTTGAGGGCAGGGATAATAATAATAATAATAGTCTTGTTAAGCAATTACTATGTACTTAGCTCTGGTTAGATACAAGGAATCAGGTCGGACAAAGTCCCTGTCCCAAACAGGTCTCATATTTTAAGTATCAGGGAGAACAGGTCATTGAATCCCCATTGTACATATGAGGAAACAGGCACAGAGAAGTTAAGTGGCTTGCTCAGAGTCACACAGCAGGCAAGTAACAGAACTGGGATTACAGGTCAGGCCTTCTGATTCCCAAGCCCCATGCTCTTTCCTGTAGGCCATACTACTTCTCTGTACCTTCCAACTTGTTTTCCTTTCCCAAATTCTTTGTACAGTATTCAGCACCCAGTAAGACTGCAATAAATGTTATTTTTTTTGGTGGCATTTGTTAAACTTTTACCATGTGCCAAGCACTTTATTAAGCACTGGGATAGAAACAGCCTATTTAGCATGTATCCATCCCAGAGCTTAAAGCAGTGCCTGGTACGTGATAAGAGCTTAACAGATACCTTTAAAAAAAAAGCTAATAAGATTTCATAGTCCATGTCCCACATGGGTCTCACAGTCTTAATCTCCATTTTACAGAGGAGGTAACTGAGGCATAGAGAAGTGAAATGACTTACCCAAGGTCACACAGCAGACAAGTGGTAGAGTTGGAATTAGAACCCAGATCCTTCTGAATCCCAGACCTATGTTCTATCCACTAGGATACATTGCTTTGTTTTTAATTTAAAGTACAGTAGTCTCAAGACTGTAAGCTCCTAGTAGGCATAGAACATGCCTCCCAACTCTGTTATATTGCACTCTCCCAAGTGCTTAGTACAATGCTCTGCACACTGTAAGTGCTCAATAAATATGATTGATTGATTAATAATCCTATGCCTTATGTGACCTTGGACAAGCCACTGAACTTCTCTTTGCCTCAGTTACCCAGTCTGTAAAATGGGGATTAAGACTGTGAGTGGGACAACCTGATTACCTTGTATTTATCCCAGCGCTTAGAACAGTGGTTGGCACATAGTAAACACTTAAATACCATTATTATTATTATTATTATTCAGTCAGTCATATTTATTGAGCACTTACTGTGTGCACAGCACTGTACTAAGCACATGGAAAGTACAATTTGGCAACAGAGACAATCCCTACCCAACAACGGGCTCACAGTCTAGAAGGGTGAGATAGACAACAAAACAAAACAACCATAGCATCAGTAACATCAAAATAGATAAGTAGAATTATAGATATATACACATCATTAATAAAATAAACAGAATAATAAATACGTACAAATATACACAAGTGCTGTGGGGCAGAGAAGCGGTAGAGCAGAAGGAGGGAGTAGGGGTGATGGGGAGCGGAGGAGGAGCAGAGGAAAAGGGGGGCTCAGTTTGGGAAGACCTCCAGAGGAGGTGAGCTCTCAGTAGGGCTTTGAAGGGGGGAAGAGAGCTAATATCATTATTAATTATATGAGCCCAAAGCTTCATTTGTTTGCTTACAAGAAAGGCTCCTGTAGATGGTTCTGCTTTAGGGGCTTTTCAGTTCACCTACTCAGTAGTAATGTGGCATCTCAGTTTCAGAGTTTCTAAAGGACTGGATTATCTTGCCTTCTTTCCAACACAGTACCAGCTATCATGCCTGACTGCTAATAGTCCCTTGTCATTTTCATAAAAATCGAGACTTGCTCTAATGACCTTGACCAAATTTTACCATTTCCCCCCAGCTGTAAACTAACTGGCAAAATTCCTCACACCGAGTGGTGTCTCAATTCACAGGTGTAATATATGGGGAAGCCCTGGAAGTTGGAAGGTAGACTGTAAGCTTGTTTAAGTTTGTTATGGGCAGGGTATGTGTCTGTTATATTGTTCTATTGTACTCTCCCAAGTGCTTAGTGCAGTGCTCTGCACATAGTAATCGCTCAGTAAATATGATTGATTGATTGATAGGGAAAAGTGTTTAACCAAAGAACATATACCAGTGACAACCAGGCCTTAGTTTACTAGCATCTGTTTAGGTAAGTTCTTCTTCCTTTGCTGCTCTCCACTTATTCATGATCTCTTTTGCCCAATTGAAGTAAACCAATAACATTCACATTGGCATCCACTCTAGACTACGTTGCCCTTCATTTTCCAAGATGATCTGACTGATGGTAAAGTTCATGTTCATTCCTTAATATTTATTAAGCACCTACTAAAGTGCTTGGATGAGTGCTTGGATGAGTATAGTAAAAGGAGACCCAGTCCCTCCTCTCCAGAAGCTTACAATGGTGTTAACCTTCTCACTGGTGCTAATCTTCTCTCTGTGGCTCGATCTCGCCTATCTCGCCATTGACCCCTGGCCCATGTCCTACCTCTGGCCTGGAATGCCCTCCCTGCTCAAATCTGCCAATCACTCTTCCCCCCTTCAAAGCCCCACCAAAGGCTCACCTCCTCCAAGAGGCCTTCCTAGACTAAGCCTCCCTTTTCCTCAGCTGCCCCTCCCTTCCACGTCATCTTGACTCGCTCCCTTTGCTCTTCCCACCCACCCCCACAGCACTTATGTATATATTTATAATTCTATTTATCTATATTGATGCCTGTTTACTTGTCTGGATGTCTGTCTTCCCCCTTCTAGGCTGTAAGCCCATTGTGGGCAGGGATTGTCTCTCTTTATTGCTGAATTGTACTTTCCAAGCATTTAGTACAATGCACTGCACACAGTAAGAGTTCAATAAATACAACTGAATGACCGAATGAATGAATGTAGTGGCAGAGATGGACAGGTACCCTCTAGACTGTAAGCTCCTTGTGAGCAGGGAACATGTCTACCAATTTTGTCATATCTGTACTCTCCAAGCACTTAGTTTCAGTCAACCATATCTATTGAGTGCTTACAGTATGCAGAGCACTGTACTAATTGCTTGGGAAGGTACAATATAATAATAAACAGACAAATTCCCTGTCCACAATAACTTACAGTTTAGAGGGGTGACAAACATTTATATAAGCATTTAGTACAGTGCTCTGCACACAGTAAGAGCTCAATAAATATGATTGAATGAATAAATAAATTACAGTTACGTACATAAGGGTTGAGGGGCTGGAAGGAGGGATGACTAAAGGGAGTAAGTCAGAGCAATGCAGAAGTGAGTGGGAGAAGAGAAATGGAGGGTTTAGTCAGGGAAAGCCTCTTGGAGGAGTTGTGTGTGGGCTGAGTTGTCATAGGAAAGTAGCGAGGTGAAGTAAGAGGGGGCAAGGTGATTGAGTGCTTTAAAACCAATGGTGAAGTGTTTCTATTTGATGCAGAGGTGGTTGGGCAGCCACTGAACGTTCTTGAGGAGTGGCAAAACATGGCCTAAATGTCTTCATAAAACATGATCGGGGCAGCAGACTGAGGTATGGACTCTAGTGGGGAGAGATAGGATGTGGGAGGTCAGCAAGGAAGCTGGTACAGTAATCAAGGTGGGATAAGATAGGTGCTTGGATTAATGTTGTAATTAATGTTGTACAGTGCTCTGAACACAGTAAATGCTCAATGAATATGAATGATTGATTTATTGTAATCCTGCTATGGAAGTAGGAGGAATGTGTCTGTTTATTGTTATGTTGCACTTTCCCAAGCCCTTAGTTCAGTGCTTTGCATATAGTAAGTGCTCAATAAATATGAATGAATGAAGTACAACACAGATACAAATGGAAATAGCAAGAGTAGGAAAATGGGGAGAGTGGTGTCAGGAGAGGTAACTGTAGCACCCAAGGTCCCATTCACACTTTTGCAGTCTGCAAGACTGGCCTCTCTTGGTCCATAGATATTTGTTGTGTCTTGTATTCTTTCTGCTTTGGTCTTCATCTCATGATCCTGTCACTGCTTCTGCTCAAAAATAGTCGCTTTTCAATTGCAGTGGTTCATGTTGGACTGTCTCATTTGGGGGTTTAAGACCTCCTGCTGAACCCACATTCTGCCAGATTCCTCAGTTCTTTCCCTGGTAAGTGTACTGGCTCCCAAACCCAAAATTCTTAGCCCAAACGTAGCCCGCTTAGCACAACTATGAAGAAGACAACATGCTTCTCAGTTATTTGAGGTTATTTGCCTTTCAGCAGGGAAATGCAAAGAAAATTGCTTTTACTCCCCACAAACTGAGTAGTAGTTGCCCATTGGTTCATCATGATATCTCAATCAGCCATTGCAGAAGGAAGAAGATCATTCCCCTCTGTTTAGGGAAGTTAAAAATTGCCTTGTGAATTAATTTTGTGTGTGCTAAAAAGCAAAGTATTCCCAAGCTGAGAGGTGTCATGTTGAGCTAAAGGCAAATTTTTATGATCAAATGAAAAAATACAATCCTGGGAAAAGGCTTTATTATAAACATAGTGATGACTGACTCCCATTTATAATGGTGCAAGCAGGCACCATTGTAATGAAGGTTATCCTTTAATAAGGCTTTTTCCTCTTTAACTGAGTCATGTGACACAAAGAGGGAAGGAAGAAGAAAAAGCCTTTCGGCAAGTGAAACAGCCCGGGTGGCATCTTGGCCATCTGTCTCTTTCTGAACACAGAGGAACTGATGTTTCTGAAGAAACTCATCAATCAATCAGTCAATCAATCATTGGTATTTATTGAGCACTAACTATGGGCAGAGCTTTGAACTAGGCAATCAATTAATGGTATTTATTGAGTGCTTGCTATGTTCAGAGTACTAAACTAAGCGCTTGGGAGAGTATAATATGACAGAATTAACACATTCCCTGTGCATAATGAACTTACAACCTAGAAGGGGAGACAAGAACTTCAGAAAGTACATTACAACAGAGTTGGAAGGTGCAATCCATGCTGATAAGGAGTTTACAACCAATGAGGGGAGAGAGATATTAAAATGAATTACAGGTGGATGAAAAAGTAAAGGGAAAGAATATGTACATATCAAAATGAGTTAGTATCAAAATGATTAATGGTACACTGCCCGGTGTGGGCAGGGATTGCCTCTCTTTGTTGATGAATTGTACTTTCCAAGTGCTTAGTACAGTGCTCTGCACACAGTAAGCCCTCAATATATACAATGGAATTGTAGAGTCAGCGGGGAGGGTGAATTGGAGGAATGAAGGCTTTGTCAGGAAAAGCCTCTTGGAGAAGGTATGATTTTAATATGTCTTTGAAGGTGAGGAGTGTGGTGGTCTGTCCTATATGAAGGGGGAGGGTGGACATGGACATGGGGTTGGCAGTGAGATAGACAGTATTGAGGTAGAGGAAGTCAGCATTAGAGGAGTGAAGTGTATGGGCTGGGTTGTATTAGGAAATCACTGAGGTTAGATAGGAGGCAGCAAGTTGATCTAGTGCTTTAAAGCCAATAGTAAGGCCTTTATATTTGATGCAGAAGTGAATGGGAAGCCACTGGAGGTGTTTGCAGAGAGGGAAGATGTGAACTGAACTGTCCACCTTTGAGTTGCCATCTTCAAAGTGACTGTAATCCCGGGGTGGGCAGGGATTGCCACTCTTTATTGCTGAATTGTACTTTCCAAGTGTTTAGTACAGTGCTCTGCACACAGTAAGCACTCAATAAATGTGACTGAATGAATGTTTGAGGCCAGTCAAGTTTTCCCTCCTTCACCGCTGAGGAAGCCTCATTTCAGAGAAGCAGAGTGGCTCAGTGGAAAGAGCACAGGCTTTGGAGTCAGAGGTCATGAGTTCAAACCAATTATTACTCTATTTATTTATTACTCTATTATTACTCTATTTATTTATTTATTACTCTATTTTACTTGTACATATTTACTCTATTTTATTTTGTTAATATGTTTTGTTTTGTTCTCTGTCTCCCCCTTCTAGACTGTGAGCCCACCGTTGGGTAGGGACTGTCTCTATATGTTGCCAACTTGTACTTCCCAAGTGCTTAGTACAGTGCTCTGCACACAGTAAGTGCTCAATAAATCTGATTGAATGAATGAAATCCCGGCTCTGCCAATTGTCAGCTGTGTGACTTTGGGCAAGCCACTTAACTTCTCTGGGCCTCAGTTACCTCATCTGTAAAATGGGGATTAAGACTGTGAGTCCCCTGTGGGACAACCTGATCACTTTGTAACCCCCCAACACTTAGAACAGTGCTTTGCATGTAGTAAGTGCTTAATAGATGCCATCATCATTATTATTATTATTATCTCTCTGGACACTGGCAGTGCTTTTCCTAACTTTTGAATGGGAGGTCTTACTCCCTGCAGGAGCATTCTCTTATGAAAACACCTCTTTGTGGTGGTTAACCTCAAAATGCCTTTAAAAGACTTAGGAAGCAAATGTCTCCTAATGAAAACCAACCTTATAGGTTCCAATGAAATCAGATCCTGTTTAAAAAAGTATTAGTTTCATAACCCAAATGCAGGAGAGGAAGTTGTTTTGATGGTCCTAAATACCACTCCACCCATATTTGACAAAAACGAGATGCACGTGAGAATCTTCTGCCTTTCAGCCTCTACAAAGCCCCATTGTTTTCTCATTATTATTTGGGTTTATGGGGTTTAAATTAAAGGGAAGCTCTTCCTTAGGGAGGAGAATTTTTGTTTTAAGGCACTTAACTAGCAGCTATGTTCATGGACTTACTGGCTAGTGCTTGTTCTGGGAGTGTTTGGAACAGAAATATATATATATATATATTAGCACATATACACATGTACATATGACATATATATGAATGTATGAACAGTTTAGCTGCTGCAACATCACACATGTCATATGTACATGTGCATATGTGTTAATATAGCTCCTGAGGGCAGTGAGTGTGTCTACCAGTTCAAATGTATTGTGCTCTCCCTGTAAGTTTGTTATGGGAAGGGAACTGTCTGCTAATTTTGTTGTATTTACTCTCCCAAGTGCTTAGTACAGTGTGCTGTACATAGAAAGTTCCTCAGTAAATTAATAATTAAATGAGTTCAGGGCTCTGCGCACAATAAGCATTCAATAAATACCGCCAATTGATATAGAATCTATAGTGCTTGGTACATAATAAGCGCTTAACAAATACCATCATTATTATGATGATGGAAGCACACGTCACCTCTATGAAAGTGCCTCGAGTTGGACTTCTCTGCTGCACTGACCGTTGCTTAGGTCCAACTTGGGGTCTCTGCCTGGCCCCTGTCTATAAAGTCTTCTCTTTGCTTCTTCAACTGGACAAAGTCACCTACCTTATTGAAAAGCAGCATTTTGCTCATAATCATACTCTTAATCAGCCACTTCCAGGCTCACAAATGAGTTAATCATCCAATTATCAGCACTTATTATGTATGTTGCCAACTTGTACTTCCCAAGCGCTTAGTACAGTGCTCTGCACACAATAAGCGCTCAATAAATATGATTGATTGATTGATTGATTGAGCACTTGTGCCGAGCACTGTACTGAACACTGGAGGTTGCCGTATTACTAGGTCTCACTCACTGGGATAGGGACTCCGTCATTCAGTAGTAGTAGTGATATTGATTAATTGCTTATTGCATGCAGAGTACTGTACTAAGCACTGGGAGAGAATGCACAGGTGTGAATTAGACAGGGACCAGTTCCCTTCTGGGGATGCTCAGCAGAATGATCCAATCTGCCTGGAGAGAATTGATACAAGCTAGAAGAGAAAACAACTGTGAACGCATGACAGCAAGGAAGACAGCAGCAACAACTGCGACATTTATTAAGTATTTACAGAGCATGAATGGGGTGGGGTTAGATATTCAAGTTGTACACAGTCCCTTTTCCACATGGGGCTCAGATTATAATAATGATAATGAAAATAATAATAAAAAGGGGTATTTGTTAAATGTTTACTATGTGCCTAGTACTGTTCTAAGTGCTGGGGTTGATACAAGTTAACAAGTTGGACACAGTCTCTATCCCACATGGAGCTCACACTCTTAATCTTCATTTTTCAGATGAGGTAACTGAAGCCCAGAAAGGTTAAGTGACTTGTCCAAGGTCACAAAGCAGTTAAATGGAGGAGCATTTACTCAGATATGCAGAACACATTGCTAGCAGTCGGGAGATATATATCAAAGAAATGCACCCCTTTGTCCCATAATGTGAAGTTGTGTTTTTGCCAAATTCCACATTAGGAAAACACTCATCTAACTATAGTCACCATGTCCGACCCACACACATATATCAACTTTCTTCTCACATTGTGTTATGCTATATCTGTGTTGAGGTGAGTTGGAAGACTTTTCCCTAATTATACAGTTGCGTCCTACCCAAAACACATAGCTGAATCATTCTCTCTGGCAGAACTGGTGTACAGGAATTAATAATAATAACAATAATAACTGCGGTATTTGTTAACATACTAGATTCTTTCAAAGTAATTAAACACACTAGATAACACTAACTGAGGGAAATGGGGGATTAGTTTTCAACACATGATTGCAAGATACTGCCACTCCTAATGCTAGCCAAAGAAAAGCAGCCTTTCCAAAAAGACTTTTTTAAATTTCTTTTTTCTGGAATTTGTTAAGCAATTACTATGTACCAGGCACTGTACTAAGTGCTGGGGTAGATAAAAGCTAATTGGGTTGGACATAGTCCATCTCATTCATTCAATTGTATTTATTGAATTTATTGTATTTATTGAGCACTTACTGTGTGCAGAGCACTGTACTAAGTGCTTGGGAAGTACAAGTTGGCAACATATACAGACGGTCCCTACCCAACAATGGGCTCATGGTTTGATCCCCATTTTGTGGATCAAGCAATCAATCAATTGCATTTATGGAATGTTTACTGTCTGCACAGCATTGTGCTGTACATATTATGCAGATGAGGTAACTGAGGTACAAAGAAGTTAAGTGACTTGCCTAGGTCACACAGCAGACAAGTGGCGGAATCGGGATTAGAACCCTGATCCTTCTGACTCCCAGTCCTGTGCTCGGTCCACTAGTCCACGCTCCTTCTCTTTACAAAAACAGTCTTCCTGTAGCGAGGCAGAACAATCATCCTCGTCTCCATTGATGTCAGCATTCCAGGATTGGTTTTGGGGACAAAATTCTAGACCACAATCTTTTGGCTATGTTTAGGCAGACTCAAACATTTCATATACTTTTGGAAGTATGAAAGTGTTTCCATTTCTTTGGAGTTTCATGAACACATTAATTGACACATCCTTGTATCCTTGTCCCTCTCTCCTTCCTTCCTTCCCTCCCTCCTCTTTTAGAAAAAGCAAATTAAATGCAAAAAAATTCCCTTCCATTAATCAAAAGTTACATTTACAATTTTTAAAATGTAACAGTCCAAGTTAAGGTCATTGGAATTAGTTCATCTCATTTTGAACCCACTCTATAAAGAGTATTACCCCACAGTCCTTGGAAGAATTTTAATATGCAGCTACTTGGGAAAGGGTTAAGCTGCAGCCCACGTTTTTTTTTAGGTTGTAACTGATATTTCTTCCCTTATCTTTGGACCAGAGCCTTAAATAACCCCATCTTCACCCTCTGGAATTAGTATTTTAAGAACCTTGCCACTTTGTGTTGTATTGTTTGCACACATTTCTTTGCAAATGGTAATAATGGGACATTTTACATTTCATGCAGAACCATTTGGAGAGAATTTAAATCAAACAATTACCTTCAGGAAATGTGCCTGCTTTGGGAAGAATTCTTTTTGAAATATTTTGCATTTATACATTTTTTAATCCAGTATTTTATCTGAAAGTTTAGAATAAGTTGTTTTTAAATGTCATAATAAAATCATTCTGTTCCCAAGAGAGAATGTTCACAGTGGAATCAAACATTCCAGGTGATGCATTTTTCCCAGAGTAGATTTTCTTTAAAAAATGTTGTTGAACCTGAGGCAGATTAGCAGATGGCAAAGATCTAAAAGAAATCAAATAACAGCTCGAAGGAACAGTAACCAATAACAGTAAACAGTATAACAGAATGTGTCCAAGTGCTTGGTAGAGTGCTCTGCACACAGTTAGTGCTCAAGAAATACAATTGATTAATTAATCCACACAGACTCTCTTTTAATTACAACATGGACTAGTAGAAAGAGCAAGGGCCAGAGAGTCAGAGGACCTGGTTTCTAATCTTGGTTCTGCCAATTGCTTGCTGTGTGACCCTGGGCAAGTAACCTAACTTCTTTGTAACTTAGTCTCCTCACCTGCAAAATGGGGATTAAATACCTGTTCTCCCTCCAGGTTTAACTGTGAGAACCATGTGGAATGAGGACTTTGTCCAAAATGATAAACTGGTATCTACCCTAGCACATAGAACAGTACTCTGCACATAGTAAGCACTTAATAAATACCATAATAAGAGCTATAATAATAATATTACCTCTTTATAGGCTTCAAAGAAAATTTTGTTGGTGCTCACATTCTAAATTGGAGAGAACAGGTATTGAGTCCCCATTTTTGCAAATGAGGAAATCGAGGCACAGAGAAGTATAGGGACTTGCCCAAAGTCACATAGCTGATAGGTGGCTGAAGCCCGGATTTGAACTTGCATCCTTTGACTCACAGGTCTGTGCCCTTTCCACTGGCTGTGCTGCTTTACACTTTGGGTAAAAACCTCCAGGGAAGGGGATTCCACCAATAAATGGTTATATTGTGACATTTGTTAAGCACTTATTATATGCTAGTCCCTGTTGTAAGTGCTGGGGTAGATACAAGATAATCAGGTTGGGCACAGTCCCTGTCCCACATGGGGCTCATACTCTTAATCCCCATTTTACAGATGAGGGAACTGAGACACATAGAAGTTAAGTGACTTGCCCAAGGTCACACAACAGGCAAGTGGCAGAGCTGGGATTAGAACCGAGGTCCTTCTGACTCCCAGTCCCACTAAGCCACACTATCTTATAGTGTCTTCAGTGGGTGTTGAGAACAGCTAGTGGATGTATGCAGAAAAATTACCATTTGAGTTTTTATTTGCGGTACAGATAGCTTGTGTTTCTAGTCCTACATGTCCGAAACTAGCACGTGGTGGTGTCTTAATCTACAAATGAACAGGAAAAAAATCATAGCAATGTAATAGGAGCTGGGAAAGACTGGTTCTAATAATAATAATATAATGATAGTGGTATTTGTTATCTGCTTACTATGTGCCAGGCATTGTTCTAAGTGCTGGGATGGATACAAGCAAATTAGGTTGGACACAGACCCTGCCCCACAAGGAACTCACAATCTTAATCCCCATTTTGCAGAAGAAATAACTGAGGTACAGAGAAGTTAAGTGACTTGCTCAAGGTTACACAGCAGACACGTGACAGAACTGGGATTAGAACCCAGATCCTTTCGACTCCCAGGCTGGTGCTCTTCCCACTAAGCCATGCTGCTTCTCGAAGTGGGTTCTGCCAAGCTAATTCCCTGACCACAAAGAGCATGCCTTCTCATGGGAGAGACACGTATTTACAGAGTATTTATAAAATGATATTTACAACAAGGTAACCAAAACCGATAATTGAATGTACAATTGTGTCAATTTATTTGTGTAGGTGTGTCTGCATATTTGTGCTGAGGCTGAGTCTGATTAGATAACTAAGATTGATTGCTGATGATTAGATTTTACTTGTACATATCTATTCTATTTATTTTATTTTGTTAGTATGTTTGGTTTTGTTCTCTGTCTCCCCCTTTTAGACTGTGAGCCCACTGTTGGGTAGGGACTGTCTCTATATGTTGCCAACTTGTACTTCCCAAGCGCTTAGTACAGTGTTCTGCACACAGTAAGCGCTCAATAAATACGATTGATGATGATGATGATGATGATGATGTGAGGCGCTGAAAATTGTTCAGGGAAGCTTGGTGGGAGGATGAGGAGGGATTTCAGAAGGGTTTTCAATATGGGGAGAAGGGTGGCCTGAAGGATATAGAGTGGGAGGGAATTCTAAGATAGGGAACTGCGTGAGCCAGGGGACGGAGGCAAGAAAGTCAAGAGTGAGAGCTAAAAGGTTGGTTTAGGAGGAATGAAGAGAGTGGGTGGAGGAGTGCAGAGAATAGATTTTTATGAAAGGTGGCTTGAAAAGGTTGTTAATACTACTACTACTACTAATAATGTTGGTATTTGTTAAGCATTTACTTTGTGCCAAGCACTGTTCTAAGCACTGGGTTAGGTACAAGGTAATCAGGTTGTCCCACATGAGGCTCATAGTCTTCATCCCCATTTTACAGATGAGGTAACTGAGGCACAGAGAAGTTAAGTGACTTGCCCAAGGTCACACAGCTGACGAGTGGCAGAGCTGGGATTAGAACCCACGACCTCTGACTCCCAAGCCCATGCTCTTTTCATTGTCATGTTGCTTCTCAAATCTTGAGAGATCTGAAGCCAAGTTCTTTTGACTTTAAACTTGTTTTGAATGCAAGTGGGTTGATTCAGAAGAAGTCTGCTTCCTTGAGTTTTTCCTATCAAACATAAAACATCTTTTCGAAAAACAAAAAAGGAAAAGTTTAGCTCTGAATAAATAATTTTCAAAACCTTAGTGTTGATTGCAAATACATTTGAAGTAGAATCCTGTGTCTCATTTGAATCATGATGTACTAAGCAGGTGAGTGCGAAAGGGTAACATTAATCAAATGAAGCCCCCAAAATACAGGATATGCTATACTTATATCTTACCTATAAACACATCTAGTATATTTTATCACAGAGTGATTACATAGATATGTATTATATGATGCAGAAATCAAAAAAATTATAAAGTTGCAGAATCAGATTCTTGCTTCTCATTACCTAGGAAACATTTACTGCCCACAACTCTAACCATTATTGCAGGTACTTCTGTACCAAAAGCTATAATATGACCATGCACACAATCAATCAGTGCTGTTTATTGAGCAATCTACTGAATCCTGGGCACCATACTAAGTTCCTAGGAGAGAGAACCACAATAGAAAGAAACATCTTTCTTGTCTTCAAGGAGCTTTCATTTTTGGGGGGAGATGGGCAAAAACTATTTATGGACAGTGAAAACCAGAAGGAGCAATTTACTAAGCGCAGGGGTGGACATAGGTCAAACACAATCCCTGTCCCACATGGGGCCCACAGTCAAAGGAAGAGGGAGACCAGGTATTGAACCCCCATTTTACAGATGAGGAAAATGAGATCCAGAGAAATGAAATGCCTTACCCAAGGTCACACCACAGACAGAACTAGGCAGAACTAGGATTAGAACCCAGGTCCTGTGATTATCAGGTCTGTGCTCTTTCCTCTAGGCCACACTAAAGGTCCACAAACACACTGAGCTGGGGTCTTGATCGAATCCTTGAGGAGACTTCACTATGTGGCTGATGCTTATGGTGAACATTTAATGCCATCAAATTTCTTAGTAGCTTAGTTTCTGCAGGTGGAGATTTTTCAGTTTACACTTTTAAGACCCAAATAACAATGCTATTTAGCCTCTCAAAGTCTCCCTGAGGATGTAGCTACTAGATGGTTTTTATGCCCATTTTTTTGGTTGGGCAATTAAACAGGTAAAAGGTTTTCTAACAGATTTTTGCAGTCATCCATCAGCAGAGCCTAGAACTCTGGACTTCTGACCCCTGAGATACCACAAGTCTCACCAAAGACTCTGGGGTCATGAGAAACAGTGTAGCCTTATGGGTTGAGCATGGGCCTGGGAGTTAAAAAGTCATGGGTTCGAATCCTGGCTCTACCACTTGTCTGCTGTGTGACTTTGGGCAACTCACTTAACTGCTCTGTGCCTCAGTTACCTCGTCTGTAAAATGAGGAGTGAGACCCTGAGCCCCATGGGGGACAAGAATCCAGGCTTGGGAGTCAGAGGTCACGGGTTCTGATCCCAGCTCTGCCACTTGTCAGCTCTGCGACTTTGGGCAAGTCACTTAACTTCTCTCTACCTCAGTTACCTCATTTGTAAAATGGGGATTAAGACTGTGTGCCCCACATGGGACAACCTGATCACCTTGTATCCCAGCACTTAGAACAGTGCTTCACACATAGTAAGCTCTAAAAAACAAATATCATCATTTATTTCTATTTTTTTATAACCCAATTTGTTGTATCCACTTAAAACAGTGCCTGGTACATAGTAGGTGCTTAACAAATACCGTAATTATTATTATTATTTTTATTAATGTTAAGCAAATACCATTAAAAAAAGAGGACCCAAGAATATATTACTTCTAATTATAATAATACTTGTGGCATTTCATAAGTGCTTGCTATGTCTAGCACTGTGCTCAGAGCTGCAGTGGATATAAAATAATAAGATCACAGTCTCTGGCACCATCCGAGGTGGAACTGAGATACAGAGAGGTTAAGTAACTTGTCCAAGATCACCCAGCAGTTCAAGGGAAAGCGACAATTAAAATTCAGGAAAAAGGATTAGGACTAGGACTAGAGTCAAAAAGAGAGGGAATCAATCTATCAGCCACATTTACTAAATGCCTACTGTGTGCAGAACACTATACTTGGTATTTGGGAGACTCCAATAGTTACAAATATGAAATCCTTGTTCTCAGGAAGCTTACCATCTAGCTGGAGGCTTAGGCATACAGTAATTATCAGTGGGAAGAAAACAGGGATGGAAAGATGATATGGGGGTGACTAAATGTGAAGCCATTTTTATGGTGGAAGGAGCAGTGTCTGAGAGAAAGAGGGAAGAACAAAGAACTGATGAGAGTAATTCAGAACTAGCCTGGTTTTGAGAAGACACCAGGAAACTTGCTTATGAAAATGAAATAAGATCCATAAATCTTCTCAGGTGGTAAACCCAGAAAAAAAATGCATTCTTGCCATCCTGGGACTGAGATTGTTTAAAACCGAGATCGTTTTGGCTGCAGCATCTCAAATTTGAGATTAAAATGTAATAATTGCCCGTTCAGACTTGTAATTTTGACATTTATGACGATAAGAGCTTCAACAGTGTTTCTTCAAATTTGGCTTCATTTTTACTCTTTGGGGAGGAGTAGGCTAGCCAAGATCGGGCTTTATAGCTTCAGCTACCTTTGGGTTTCCTTAGAAAGTATTTGAAATCCTTTCTCAGAGTGGGAATGAGTTATATTTGTTTGTAATTTGAAAATAGTGCAAAAAAGTTATTCTGTGCTCTCAAATGAATTTTTTTAAATTACTTTGAACTCAGGCCAATCAGAAAATTTCACCTCAGAAGGATTTTTTTTTTATCAGAGGAAGGGTTAAGAAACTAATTCGAACTTCTTTCTATTCATGAATTATTTTCTGTGGACAAGGAAAAGAATGAAAACCAGCTTTCCACTTGAACTCTTGCTGAAATATAAATTTCCCGTTAATATATCATGTTGACTAATATGGGGGGAACTTACCCTCTTGTGAGTCAAAAAGTCGCTGGTGAATTTTAAAAGCCCTAAATTATATTACATTTAATTGCTCACTGGGGAATATCGAGGCATCAATCTGTGGAGTGATGGAGGAAAATATTTCAACACCGCTGTATTCTCCCTTTGTCTGGGGGTATTTAAGATTGGAGTCTGAAGCTTCTTGCTGTTTTCTCATCTACTCTCCTCCCTGACAGAAAGAAGGGAAAGAGAATGCAGAAATCATCTGACAGTAAATAGACCAGGCACTTGTATAGTCTTGGCCCGAGTCATTGTCTTCATTGTGAACAGTGTCAGAGCTGTCACATTTGGTGGCCACCACAGGATGCATGCAAATAGGAGAGAGAGAGAGAGATGGAAGGGAGAAACAGTAGAAATGGAAGTTAGAGGGAGACAGAGAATTGGAAGTTAGAGAGAATGAGAGAGAAATGGAATGCAGAGAGAGATGGATGGGGAGACAGAGAGAGACATGGAAGGGAGAGACAGAGGGAGGGGGGAGAAAGAGAAGATGGAAAGGAGAGACACAGAGAGAGCTGGAAGAGAGAGATGGAGGGAGACAGAAAGAGAGAGAGAAATGGGAAAGACAGAGGGAGGGAGAGGGAGAGAGAGTGTGTTTTGCAGCCACCACCTGCACAGCAGATTGTTGGCAGGTACATTGCGATGGACCAAAACAGAATAATTACTAGAGATGGAGTTGGCAAGCACAGCCTAGAGGAGACACATTCAATTGCACATGAGTATGGTAGGTGAACTATAAAAAAAAAGAGGTGGGGGGAGAAAAAGAATCTCCCATTAAATATCGGACAGCTGGCAATTCCGGTGTTTCCATTTTGTATTCTGCAGAATAGGAAGGATTGATGGGTGATGTCTGCAATAATCGTTTTTGGATTATTGACTCAGCGGGGTAACTATTGAGCAAGAGCACGAACTGTTGGTGGGATTAGCAGTGCTTCCTGAAACAGTTGGGCAAAAATGGCAGGAATCGTAACCCATAGAGCACAGTAGTGTGTGGTCAATATGCAATGCAGTATTTTTTTTTAATTGCCCCTTTAATAATGTGGTAGCCACAGTGAAAACCAGGGCGATCATTATATCGTTATATACCAAACCATCCTCTTTTGGGAAGCAGTGTGGCCTAGCGGAAAGAGCACAGGCCCAGGAGTCAGAGGACATGGGTACTAATCCCGGCTCTGCCATTTCAGCTGTGTAAGTTTGAGCAAGTCACTTAACTTCTCTGTGCCTCAGTTACTTCATCTGTAACATGGGGATTAAGACTGTGAGCCCCATGTGAGACAGGGACTGTATCAAATTAGAATTAATTTTGAGTTGTCCTCTCCTGTCCAATTCTGATATGGAACAAGATGCTGAGCATTCAGTAAGTATCATTGCCAGTATTCCTCCTAAAAACAGTATGGTATGTGGAAATTTAAATCAATCAATCATATTCATTGATCACTTACTATATGCAGAGCACTGTACTAAGCACTTGGGAGAGTACAATGCAACAGAATTAGCAGACACATCCCTGGCCCATAATGAGACAAGTTTACAGGTTTCAATAAGTTTATTTATAAGTTTATGATCAAATTATAAATATTTAAAATCTTGCTTACCTAAAACCCATCCAAGACATTTTAGGGGTCTTTGCTGTATCAAAGGGAAATCATACTCAACCAAAAGTCAGGAGCCCAGTGGGACACAGAAAGTACTTCCCAAGCGCTTAGTACAGTGCTCTGCACACAGTAAGTGCTCAATAAATACAATTGAATGAAAGCATGAATAATAAAATGGACTTTTAGCTTAGCAGCATCAAACATACAAACTGTGAAAGATGATTTCCTGAGCATGTGCTTCACATGTTGGATGCTGTGTTCAGATCCATTGCGATCCGGGACCTGCTATTTCAAACAAAGTGGAATGGGAGATTTAGTCCCTTTCAGAATTAGTCAACAAGTTAATTTTGTTTCCTGATGGCAGATATGGGACCCATCGAACAGTCAGACTGACTACTCAAAGGGCTCTTTCAATTTTTAATTTAGCAGGGTGAGGCTTAGAGACCAAAAATTCATGAAGACCAGCAGTTATCTCTAAGCATCAGCCACCCTGGTTAGCGGGAGCACATCTTGGTTGAAAGCTGTCCCGTTAATGCCATTTCTCTAGCCTTAGCTTACATGGGTGGCTCAGTGACAAGATTCCTGATAAACCTCAGCACAGAATGAGGAAAGAGACTTTTCAGCGTTGAATGGATCCTCAGCCTTGGTGGTGTCAGGTTCAACATGACAGATTATTTTCTTTTTCTGGAAGAGAGTTAGACAAAAGAAGCAGCTTTTGTTTCCTATCTCTTGACTAGATGAAAGTCTTCTCCTCTGGACCCCAAAGAAACCAGGAGAAGCCCTTTTGTGGATGGAAACAGCCAGCACTGCCATGTTGCCACTTCTGTGATTTATGGAAATCTAAAAGTAAGCAGCGGTGAATGTGCTAAGATTGGCTAGAAAATGGCTCTTTCCAAGAGGACTGCCGTGTGGAAATTTATTTTTATTTCCCTTTTGTAATAGATCCAGGCAAAGAAATTGAGCCAGTGGTTTATTTCAGTGGAGGGCAAAGCCCGGCCAACAATGCAAGAGTTGAATTTCCAAGGTGCGCTCTGCAGGAAAAAACTGAAAGCAGTGTGGTCTAGTGGAAAGAGCGTGGTCCTAGGAGTCAGAGGATCTGGGTTCAATTTCCGACTCTGCCACTTGCCGGCTACGTGACCTTGGTCATCACTTAAATTCCCCGTACGTCCATTCCTTCATTTGTGAAATGGGAATTTAATACCTGTCCTCCCTTCTGCTTACACTGTGAGTCATTCATTCATTCAATCGTATTTACTGAGCGCTCACTGTATGCAGAGCACTGTACTAAGCACTTGGGAAGTACAAGTTGGCAACATATAGAGTCCCTACCCAACAACGGGCTCCCATGTGGGACGGGGACTGTGTAAGACATGATCAATCAATCATATTTATTGAGCACTTACTGTGCGCAGAGCACTGTACTAAGCTCTTGGGAGAGTACAAGGTAAGAATATAACAGACACATTCCCTGCCCACAAAGAGCTTACAGTCTAGGCTATCCTGAGTCTACCCCAGTGAATAATACAGTACTTGGCACAAAGAAGCATTTAACAAATACATCATCGTTTATTATTAGGGTTGGAACCAATTTAAAATAGCCTGCAGATCACTGGTATCATGTTGTTTGCTATTTAGTTGACATCTCAACTCAAACTTGAAACTGATGTACACTTCCTAGACACACCCCTCTCTGCTGAGGTCTACCCCACTCTGCAAATCAATCCGTGGTATTTATTGAGTGCTTACTGTGTGAAGAGCATTGTTCTCAGTGTTTAAAGCCATTCCCTGTCCAAGCCAAGTCAGACCTAACAATTACAAGGTCCCCTCTAGACTGTGAGCTCGTTGTGGGCAGGGAATGTCACTGTTTATTGTTGTATTGTTCTTTCCCAAGCGCTTAATACAGTGCCCGGCACACAGTAAGCGCTTAATAGATACAAATGAATGAATGAATGAATGACATTCCCTGGACTGTGATTTCTATATTTATATTAATCTCTGCCTCCCCATCTAGACTGTAAGCTCATTTTGTCTTTCATTGTTGTATTGTACTCTCCCAAGTGCTTAATACAGTGCTCTGCACACAGTAAGCACTCAGTAAATATGATTGTCCAACTGATTAACTGACTTACTATTCAAACACTCTCCCTTACCTATTAACACGCTTGTGGCAGAGTCTGGTTGTGACAGTGGTGAAATTCGTACTGTAAGCTCCTTCAAGGCAGAGATGGGAGTCTACCGACTCAATTGTACAGTCCCCAAGCACTGTAGCTGCTCAATAAATATCACTGATTGATAGTTGGGATTTTTGGAGGGCTTCGAAGGTGGGCACAGCTGAAATGTGGTGGATATGGAGGGGAAGGGGATTCTAGGCTCTGAGGACTTCGTGAGCCAGGGGTTGGGGGTGTGTAAGATAAAAATGGGGTAGAGTCAGGATACGGGCTTTGGAGTAGTGAAGAATGTGAGTGGAGGATTTAGGAGGTGAGGTGAGCTAATGATTAAGGTGGAGAGCCTTAAAAAATGGTAAGTAGTCTTTGCTGGATGACTTGTGAGTGCTAACCAATCAATCAATGGCATTTATTGAGTATGTACCTTGTACAGAGCACTGTATTCAGTGTGTGGGAGAGTTCAATAGCCTTGGGAGACATGATCCCTGCCCACAAGGAGCAAACAGTGCTCAGAACCCTGTGTATCTAAGGAAGTTTCTTTGTAAATTTCTAAATCCGTGGATAGAGCAAAGCCTGTATGTCTGGTAGGTGTTTGAATCTGGCTTAGTTTTCCTCTCTCTGTGTCTGGCTCCCCCTCAGTTGCCCTCACTCTGTGCTCTGGCCTCCCTGAGCATCAGCCAGATGGTGCCCAGCCCCAGAGGAGGGCCCGGGGCCAAGGGGACCAAGTGGGGGGAAACCATCAACCACCGGGAGGAGAAGCTGCCTCAGGTGTCACCTTGAAGAAGCGATGCTACTGCTAACTGACTCTGCTAACTCTATGAGAGGATTATTTGCCTAGAAGCATGGTGTTTGGGTATGCATCTCAATGGTACAAAGCCCACCTTTTGGCATCAAATATATGTTCAAGGGACAAATCAGGCAGAAAAAGGTAATCATTTCACTCCTGAACTGCTAGGACTTCCTCAGAGCCCATCTTGTCTTCTCTGTTTGCAGTGTGTTTCTTTCTATTGGCAGCCCCTATTTGGGCTTTTTCTAACCTTCTGTACTCCCTCTCTGCTCTCCCTCCTTTTCCCCTTTCTCCATCCCTTCTCTCTCCCTCCTCCTTCTTTCCTTTTTCCTTCTCTCTGTCCTCCCTTTCCTCCTTGCTCTCTCTCTTTGCCCCCTCTGCCTCCTGCTTCCCTTCCTTCTCCCTCCCTCTTTCCTCCCTCTACTTCCTCCCCTCCCCTGCCATGACTCCAGGCAGAGGTCAGAGTTAAGACACGATGTCATCTAGGTGAGAGGGAACAGCTCAGAAAGTGGTCTTCTCACGCAGCAGCTGCTAATTGGGTGGACTCCGATTGATTCATGTCCAGGCTGCACTGGAGTCCTGAACAAATCAGGAACTATACATAGGGATGCAGGTTTATGTCCAAAGGTTAAAAAAAAAACTTGTCAACTTGACCTTAACCTGTTTTATTTACAGTACCAATCTGTAGCAAATTCCCTTTGTGTTCAATGGAAAATGTGGCTGTGGAACTTGTAGCCTTTGAGAAAAGTTTCCATTGAGTATTGTTTCTGTCCCTCACTTGTTCATCCTCTGTGGATTGGTTGTATGGTGAGGGAAAAGTTACTACTGAGAACTTTAATTGTGTGTTAAATGTACATAGAGAATTTTGTTCTGCAAAATGTCTTGCTGACTACTTTCCTTTTGTTTTATTCAACACTATTCAACACATGAGGGAGGGTTGCCTAGTGGAAAGAGCATGGGCCTAACAGTCAAAGGACTTGGATTTTAATCCAGCTCTGCCATTTGTTTTCTGTGTGATCTTGAATGAGTCTCTTAGCTTCTCTGTGTTTCAGTTATCTCATCTGTTAAATGGGGTTCTAGTCTGTGAGTCCCATGTGTGACATGGACTGTGTCTAACCTGATTAGCTTGTATCTTCCCCCGTGGTAAACATAGTGTCCAGAACATAGTAAACGCTTAACAGATACCATTGAAAATTAGAAAAAATATCACTAGCCACCCCTTTTTCATAGGACCAATTGCCCTAGCACCTAAGCACTTCCAGCCATCTTATTGTGTGCAAAAAACATAAACAGTCTTCTGGGCATTTTTCAGAAGGACAGACAGTAATATAGAGATCAAAGAAGGCCCTGGACATCCGGGATTAGTGTACTTTCATAGCAACAATTTGCACTACGTGTTTTGGACAGACTGTTGATAGTGAAGGAGGAAACGTTCTTCCTGGATACAGTGCCATACGGCGTTGGAAGAAATGGTTGTGCGCAGGTTTTCCTTAACATAGGGCTTTGCAAGAATACAACCTTCATGTTCTCAGAGAATTAGGTGTTTAATGAACTAGGTAAAGAATTGATTAAATGGCTAACGTTCCCTGTCCATAATGAGCTTACAGTCTAGAGGGATTAGCTCAACCATCAGATTCATCCTTGCCCACCTTTCTCTGTTGGAAACTTCAATTTCCTCTCTGTGGGATAATTGCAAAGATAGGAATCTAAATATTGAAAGGTTTTCCATTCAAAATCTCTGGCAACTATAGAAGTTTTCAGAAACTCATAATCATGGGCAATGAGAATCAGCTAATGGAATTCATTTTTATTAAAACATTTCCAACGATCAAGTCACTGATGTGTTTTAATTCGATAATGGGGTAATGCACCTTCCTCAAATCTCCAGTTCAGTAAAATGATCACAGATTAAGCAAGCCTGGTTGCACACACTTTTTTTCCCATGTACAATGGTAGTTGTATATGTGTTAAAGGTATTCCTTGTATGAGAGGTGAGTTGAGAAAATGGTGTGCTGAATTGCCCGAGTCACTGAGAACATGATGTTCCAGTCACTTAACCTTTCCCAAATGAATTGATGTGAATTCAGTTAAAGAAGTCCAAGGTCACTCGGTGTTTCAAAGTGTACAGTGACATGCATGTTCAGAAGTATTTCTACTGAGAGTGGGATCAATTAATGGCATTTATTAGTCTTTACTGCATGCTGAGCAATGTATTGAGCACTTGCTAGAGTTCAACAGAGTAGGTAGACATGATCCCTGCCTTCATTGAGCTTACAATCTAGAGGGGTGCTACAGATATTAAAATCAGTTGCAAGCAGGAGGAAGCAACAAATAGGTACATAAGTGTTGTAGGGGGTACAGATTTAAGTGCATAGGTTATGCAGAAGGGAGAGAAAATAGAGTGGGGAAAGGAGAGGGTAGGCAAGGAGGTTTCCTGGAGGAGATGGCACCTTCCCTGGCTGCTATTTCTCTGGCTGCTGCTTCTGATTTCCCTTGCTGCTGTTTCTCCGGCTGCTCCTTCCTTGGCTGCTGCTGCCTCCCCTGCTTCCTCTGCCTCTCCTGCTTCTGCTGCCTGGTCTTCTCCCCCTATCCTACGGGACCCCAGAGGCTTTTCAATTCATGGGATGAAATCTCAAAAACCATCTCACTTAATGCGGGATGTCCAGTCACATTACCCACCGCCCCATTCAATAAAATAAAAGGGGCAGAGCCAAATTCTGCCGCTTGATAGAAAACTATACAACTTGGGAGGCGATATTCACTCTTTCCAAACATGTGACTTGATAGAAAACTATGCAACCTGGGAAGCATTATTCACTCTTTCAGACATGAGACCACCAATCAACAAGGGACTGTTTCACTGCACCAGTTAGTATCTCCTGGGCCTGAGAGAATGAGCAATCCTCTTGACTTCCCAAGGTTCTGTGCATACAAAGAATAGGGTTGGCACCAGGAGAATTGTCTTGCCTTATGCTGTCGAGTCATCTCCGACCCATATAGACTCCATGGACACATCTCTCCCAGAATGCCTCACTCTCCATCTGCAATCATTCTGGTAGTATATCCATAGAGTTTTCTTGGTAAAAATATGGAAGTGGTTTACCATTGCCTTCTTCTGCACAGTAAACCTGAGTCTCCTCCCTCGACTCTCTCCCATGCTGCTGCTGCCCAACACAGGGGAGTTTTGACTTGTAGCAGATTGCCTTCCACTCACTAGAAACTGCCCAAACCTAGGAATGAAATGGGGATGCCTCTGCTTGACTCTCCCTCCCATAGTCAAGACCGATAGAGTACTGGAAATTCTCCAAATGCAACCCTGAGAGGGAATTTTCCCCCTACTTGACAGTTTTCCCAAGTGGGTGGCAGTCATTTGCTGGCACTGTCTTCCCAGCTCGTGGAAATGGTTAGTCACTGCTGAGCAGAATATCGCCACTAATATTCGTTACTCTCTTTCTGAATCCTTCAAAATAGCGTCCTTTCATTAAAATAGAGTCATCTCCTTTTCCATATACTGTATACTTTGATTGGAGTGGGATTATTCAGGGATCCGTGGAAATCAGGTGATACTTCCCTTTTTTAAAAAAATGAGATACCAGGCTTCCAAAGTCAATGGAGTATAAAGCCAAAGAAAGTGTGAGCACCAGAAAAGTCCTTCCCCTTGGCTTACAAACTTTCCCATCAAAGTAATTGAGACATAAGACAGAAATATAAAGGCAAGGGATTCACTCATTCATTTAATTATATTTATTGAGCACTTACTGTGTGCAGAGTACTGTACTAAGCGCTTGGAAAGTACAATTCAGCAATAAAGAGAGACAGTCCCTGCCCACGTCTGGCTTACAGCCTAGAAGGAATGACAATAGTCAATAGTCTGGGTGACTATTCCAATATCTCAGAATTCCCAGAGCTTCACAAGCCATCCAAGGGGCTCTTTGGAGCGATTGATCAATCAGTTGTATTTATTGAGTGTACACTGTGTACAGAACACTGTACTAAGTGCTTGGGAGACTATAATATAAAATAGTTGGTAGACACAGGCAGAGCCTAGGCACCTTGCAGGCACAAAGCTGTTCATTTAGGAGTCCAAGAGACTTTTCACGTACTAGCATCTTTTCTGGCTGCAGAGAAAATGTGCATAATGATCTTTCTGCTCACCACACATATTCCTATTTTATTTAGGTGCCAAAAGCACCTACAACCCTAGGAAAAAAACAAAGAAGTTATCAGCATGCCTAAAGGGCTGCTAGTTTCCATAAGAGTGATAAACCCAACATTCAGCAACTGAGAAAGCCGAAGTTTTTTTCTGACCTTTCTTTCAGTAATTCTCTCTCTTGCTTTTATGTCTCTTTTTCAATTCCTTCTTGTCCCTTAGAAGCAGCTTCCAGTAGGGAGTGTAGAAAGCAGTGAATGGTTTCTCACAGCTGAATTTAAAATAGCAAAGAGCTGAATTATCCCATATTTTAAAGGCATGTAATAATAATGATGATGACGGTAGTATTTCTGACCACTTATTGCGTGCAATTACTGGGTTAAGTAGTGAAATAGATATTCATTCATTCATTCCATCGTATTTCTTAAACGTTTAATGTGCTCAGAGCACTGCACTAAGCACTTAGGAAAATACAGTAAAACAATACAGGGTAATCAGATGGGACACAGGAAGGGAGAATAGGTATTATCATCGTTCTTATTTAACAGATGAGGAAGCTGAGGTACAAAGAAATTAAGCAACTTGCCCTTAGTCACACAGCAGGCCAAGTGGGGGTTCTGAGGCTAAATTCCAGGTTGCTCAGTTCCCCGTTTCCACGAGGCCATAATCTTGTCCAATTCATGACTTTGGGGTGGGGAGTTTCGCAAGAGGCATACAGCTTTGGAAGCTTGAATTGGAGAGGAATTTGTATGTGTTCACAACCTATTAGCCCCACTCACTTCCCAGAATCTGGACTCACCTCTCTCAGCTCATTGGGCACTATAGAAGCTTGTCTAGGGAGCAATTCCGATCAGTCAATAAATCATATTTATTGAGCACTGACCATGTGCAGAGCACTGTATTAAGTGCTTGAGAAAGTACAGTGCAATAGAATTAGTACACATGTTCCCTGCCCATAATAAGCTTTCACTCCAGAGGGGGAGACAGACATCAATACAAATAAATGATTTTTGATATAGAATTGAAAGATATTTGCATAAGTGCTGTACCTAAGTTCTTCAAGGGAAGGACCTTGGTCTCCCTTCCCACCTCTGTGATTTTTTTTTACTCAACTATCTTCCTACACTACTTCTCGCCTGAGTTCAGTGGTGGCCTATTAGTATCAACTGATGTCTGGTTTTGATCTGTCTGGAGTAATTCCTAAGGGCAGCATGGGTGGCTGGTATGAACCGCTGCCCACTGGTTGGGGCAACTCGTCACTGGGCTCTCCAAGGTCCTCTTGGTCCGTTGTCTTCGCTCACTCCTCTAGCTCTCCAGAAAAATGCTTTCCTCTATGGATGTGTATTATATCTCCCTGTTTGAGAGCAGGAAAGGTACCTTTTTTGTTGAATTCTGCAGATGAGGTAACTGAGACCCAGAGAAGTGACTCATCCAAGGTCACACAGCAGACAAGTGGCGGAGTCAGAATTGGAACCCATGACCTTCTGACTTCCAGGCCTGTTCTCTATCCAGCGTGGCTTAGTGGAAAGAGCGCAGGCTTGGGAGTCAGAGGTCATGGGTTCTAATCCCGGCTCTGCCACTTATCAGCTGTGTGACTTTGGGCAAGTCACTTAACTTCTCTGGGCCTCAGTTACCTCATCTGGAAAATGGGGATTAAGACTGTGAATCTCATATGGGACAACCTGATTACCTTGGGACAACCTGATTACCTTGTATCTCCCCCAGCACTTAGAACAGTGTTTGGCACATAGTAAGCGCTTAACAAATACCAAAATTATTATTATTATTATTATTATTATTATTATTATTGTTATTATTATGCCATGAGCTCTTCCCTAGACTCTTTCCCAGGCTTGTGTGTGGGGCTCAGTACCCCTCTTCTGGTGGGGAGTGGGACAGTGGGTTTTCCCTTTGCATGGACCTGGTGATCCTGGGTTGCTCCAAACCTGTCCTGGGGATTGAGGCTGTCCAGGTCATTCCCAGAGTGATCAAAGTGTCTTCTTCTCTTGATCTATGAGGCCTCTGATTAGAGTTGCAGAAGTTTGCGGGAGGGGATTTATGTGATTAATAAGCTTTTTAATTTATTATCTTCTTCCGATTGTGCCTTAGAAAATATATGTACATAGTGAGCTAAATAAATGACGAGTCAGCCTCTCTTTCTCACATCAGGAGCACATGGTACAGAAAACTTCTTTGCTTTTGTTTATTTTAGTAATGAGTGGCCAAAGAAGAAAAAATAAAGTGGAACTTAGTAGAGCAAGAACTAAGGATAAAAATCACGGAGAAAAATTTAGGCTAAAACAAAATTATTGTCACCAATCTCCAATAACAACATTGTCCATTCTTTTGTGGAGCCGAAGGTGAGGTGTGGGTCTTTGGGTGTTTAGTCAATCAGTTGCCGAGCATATGCTGTGTGCAGAGCACTTGGGAGAACACGATAGAGTTAGAAGACAGGATCCAATGTCACCTTCAAGGAGTTTACAACCTAGCAGAACTTATAGTCTAGCACTAAAGTACTTAGAGTCATGAACAGAGACAATAGAGAAGCAGCGTGGCTCAGTGGAAAGAGCCTGAGCTTGGTAGTCAGAGGTTGTGGGTTCTAATCCCGCCTCCACCACTTGTCAGCTGTGTGACTTTGGGCAAGTCACTTAACTTCTCTGGGCCTCAGTTACCTCATCTGTAAAATGAGGATTAAGAGTGTGAGCCTCCCGTGGGACAACCTCATCTCCTAGTAACCTCCTCAGAGCTTAGAACAGTGCTTGCACATAGTAAGCACTTAATAAATGTCATTATTATTGTTATTATGAACAGAGGATATAGAATACTTTTTCACTGTTTATTTTTATAGTAATAATTTTATTGTTGTTAAAAATATTATATGCTTAGGGCCCTGGGTCAGTGAGAATATATGCCTGCTGACTATGAAACCATTCAGTCATTCATTCATCCATTCATTCATTCAATCATATTTATTGAGCACTTACTGTGTGCAGAGCACTGTACTAAGTGCTTGGAAAGTACAGGTTTGCAACATATGGAGACGGTCCCTACCCAACAGTGGGCTCACAGTCTAGAAGGGGAAGACAGACAACAAAACAAAACAACATATAAACCAAATAAAATAAATAGAATAAATATGTACAAGTAAAATAAATAGAGTAATAAATATGTACAAACATATATACATATATGCAGGTGCTGTGGGGAGGGGAAGGAGGTAAGGTGGGGGGATGGGGAGGGGAAGGAGGTAAGGTGGGGGGATGGGGAGGGGGAGTAAGGGGAGAGGAAGGAGGGGGTCCAGTCTGGGAAGGCCTCCTGGAGGAGGTGAGCTCTCAGTAGGGCTTTGAAGGGAGGAAGAGAGCTAGCTTGGCGGATGTGCGGAGAGAGGGCATTCCAGGCCAGGAGGAGGACATGGGCCGGGAGCCGTCGGCGGGACAGGAGAGAACGAGGCACAGTGAGGAGGTTAGCAGCAGAGGAGCGGAGGGTGCAGGCTGGGCTGTAGAAGGAGAGAAGGGAGGTGAGGTAGGAGGGGGCGAGATGATGGAGAACCTTGAAGCTGAAGGTGAGGAGTTTTGCCTGATGTGTAGGTTGATTGGTAGCCACTACCAGTCTCCCCCACCCCAGCCCCTCAGCCACTGCTGACCAGAGTGGGTCTGGCCTATACCCATCTGTACCCACCCATTCAGTCGATCAATGCCATCTATCAAGTACCCATTAAGTGCCAGGCATTACTAAACTGGGGAGACAAAGACAAAAGCAAGACACATTTCTTGTCCTCCAGTAGTTCACAGTCTATTGGGGTAGACAGTTAGCAAATATGTGTAGATAGTGAAAGCCAGAGGACGCGCCAGGATAAAGCAGGAAGCTTTAGAAACATAACCGGATGAAACTGCCAAATAACTAAATGTACAGATATGTCTGCTCCCCCTCTAGATTACAAACTCCTTCAGGGCAGTCATCATGTCTACAAAACTTGTTGCATGCTTCCAAGGGCTTAGCAAAGCACACTGCACTGAATGGACACTTCTTTGGTTGTTTTTAAGTACTTGCTTTGTTCCAGGTGCTGTTCTAAGCACCAAGGTAGATAAAAGTTAATTGGGTTGGATACAGTCCATATCTCACATAGGGCTCACAGTTTTAATCCCCATTTTACAGATAAGGGAGGCCCAGAGAAGTTAAGTAATTTGCCCAAGGTCACACAGCAGACAAGTGACAGAGCCAGAATTAGAATCTAAGTCCTCTGACTCCCAGCCTGTGTTCTTTCCATTTGACCTTGCTGCTTCTCAGTTCTATTATAATGCTTTTCTAAGCTAGCATATTGATTAGAATAGAAAATATTTAAGATCCAAAGTGTTCAATGTGTTGCCAACTTGTACTTCCCAAGCTCTTAGTACAGTGCTCTGCACACAGTAAGCGCTCAATAAATGCGATTGATTGATTGATTCAATCTATAAGGGGATACAGAACTTGATAAATTCTGTTGATTGATATAGATAAGCATGTTTGCCCAGGTGTGCCCAGAACTAGACTCCCTAGATTTGGCACTTTCCCTGGGCTCTCTAAGTTGGCCCTTTACTGTCCCAGACCGATTTGAGCTCAGCAAAACTTGACCAACCACATTAACCCAGATCTTGATAACAGTTCCAGCCCACCAATGAGAACAGGCCTTCTGTGGATCATTGTTTTCCCATCAACCAAAGGAAAAAAATATTCCGGGTTTAGATGATGGAGCCTCAGTCAGTCAATCGTATTTATTGAGCATTTACTGTGTGCAGAGCACTGTACCAAGCACTTGGGAGAGTACAATATAACAATAAACAGATACATTTCTTGTCCACAACAAGCTTACAGTCTAGAGGGGGAACCGTGATCTAGCGTCTTTCCTGAGCCTTCAGGAAGGAGAACCTACCTGGAGGAATTAGTTATTGTGTTGGTGGCTTGCCTAGCTTTTTTGTGCTTTATGAACCCTGCCGGTCATGTCCCTTTCCCCCTTCTTCACCCCTAACCCCAACCCCGGGGGCATAGAATGGCACAAGTGTGTAGGCAGGCAGGTGTGCAACAAATGTCAGAGAGTGTGTAAGTATTGTTTACATGCAAAACTCAGATATTTAGGGCTAAAATGACACAGCACAGTGGTGTTACTGTATCACAATGCTATAGCCTAAGGATACAGTTGCCTAGGTAATCACGTGGTATTTGACATTATTATTGTTGTTGTAATTATTGTTATTATTATGGGATTTGTTAAGCACTTGCTGTGTGTCAAGCACTGTTCCAAGTGCTGGAGCACTATGGCATTGTGGACAGAACACAAGCCTGGGAGTCAGAAGGTCATGGGTTCTAATCCCAGCTCTGCCACTTGTCTGCTGTGTGACCTTGGGCAAGTCACTATGCTTCTCTGTGCCTCAGTTGCGTCTTGTATAAAATGGGGATTAAGACTGTGAGGCCTACATGGGGGAGGGACTGTGCCCAACCTGATTTGCCTGTATCTGTCCCAGCGCTTAGAAAAGTGCCTGGCACATAATAAGCGCTTAATAAATGCCATGATGATGATGATGATGGTGATTATTTCAAGTCCAAATTAGCCAGCTTTTTTTTTAGGATTCCTGCTGGGAGCTGTCCACCTCGAGAAACACCCTGGGTGATTCTCCAATCCATAACTTTCAGCACTGATGGTGGCATCTTAGAGGGAAGAATGGAGATGAGAACCCAGGCCTCTTGATTCCCAGAAGGTGCTCTTTCCCCTGGACCCACAGCAGGGCCCCTAGGCTTAGATACTAAAATAAGCAATAAAACATTTAATAGAAGAAGTACCCTTCAAGAGAATTTGTTTCCTGATTTTAATCGAATGAACCTTCATTTTATCAACCTCACACTGTGAAATAAGAAAAGGCTATATGTCTTGCGGAGTCGCCCTAATGAGTAGATAGAAATCATTTGTAATTAGCATGCTAATTGTTTGTATGCAAACTGCTGCTGCTGAAGGGGTTTTAAAAGTACTTGAAAACAGTTTGTTTGCCCTCTCTCTTAAGTAGGCTAAACATTTTCTTTTCCTCCCTCCCCCCTCATCTTGCAATCCAGGTCTACCCTATTAATTTGCTTAGCAAACTCCTTTTCTCCCAAACAGCGGCCGGGAGGGAGGGCTGGTTTAGAGAGCTCTTGTCAAGAGGCCCATTTGCTCGGGCTCAAGCCAGGAACAGGCACAATCATCCTGAAATCAGAGTTTTTTCAGGCACATAATAGACCCTTGGCTTATCAAAGCCTCTTATCCGATTGGAAAAAAATCAAAGGTAAACTTCAGAGCTCATGGAATTAAAAGACAAATGAGATGTCATAATTATCAAAGTGGCTAATTTAGAAAATTAAGCCGTTCACATAGGTGACATAATTGCTTGTCACAATCACTCTTTTTCTCATTAGCCTCCTTCCCTTTAGCACCTACCTCGGTAGAGCATTCTTTAGCCTGCTGAACGGTGAGGGGGGATTCTATCTGTGGGATTCTTGTCCGATCATTTCATTCATCGATCATTTATGGTGAACCATGATTGATTTAGGACGTTTAGTCAGCGAAGAGACCCAGTAGTCCCTAGCGGTACAGTGTTTGGCACTTTGGGCCATTTTTTAAGCCTCTTTTCAGCTCAAACAAGTTATTTAAAATTAATTAGTTAATTATGAAGGCGAGCTTTATCCAGCTGACATGTGACATGCTATTGCCTTTGAATGCCTTACGCTGTTATTGTACAAAGGGGACTTTAGAGAAATCTCGATTAGATGTCCTATAATTACCAACCTAGAAAATTAAATTGTCTTTCTAAATTCTGACCAGAATGTCGAGGAGTACATTTTAAATAGAAAGAACAATGGAGATCTATTGGCTCGGAACTCTTGTTTTAGGTTTCTACTGCTCCAACACAATGTTGAGAATCGTCTACATGAGAAAGTAATTTGAAGGAACTAGTTACACCTTCCTGACAATAATAGTGTTTATGAGTCAGCAAGTACAGGAATTATTAAGGACAGTTTCTAAGAAAGAAAATGAATCTGGTTTGCTACGCGATGGCGGAGACATGACATTGTAAATGGGCAAGGTTAAACATTCTGGATTAAAAACATGACTGTGAGATTGATTAGGGTCCTACAGTCTTGTAAAGTTGGGAGAAGATATCTGACATGACTTATAGTTGGCCGAATTCGGAGAGATTACATCGATGTCATTCATTTGAAGAGACAGTTCATCCCGGATGTGCAGAGCGAAGCTGTCATCTGTATGTTTCACAAATATTCATGTGACTAACATGCTTTGATTACACTAACACCAACCCACAGCCAGTGGATGGACTATGAGTTCGAAAAGCTATATTATGCTAACATCAAAGTCCCAGGAAGGAAAATCCTAATCAAAGCCAGGAATATTTGTGGATTCTGACAACTTGGCCTTCAATCTAAGTGTGCATTGTAACTAGGAACTTGCTGTGGTAGAAATCCCCCAGCACATAAAGAAAAAGTGTCCTAGGGCCTTCTTTTACCACAATAAAGGTGGCATAGTATCTAATAATGCACATCAATTTTATTTTGTACTTGTTTAACCTTATAATGAGATTGAACATCAATAGTGTACTAGATGGTGCTAACATAGCTGTTTCTTCCACGGGGCTTCTTAGTTTAATGGTATTTACTGAGTGCTGACTGGGTGCAGATCAGTGTATTAAGCACTGATTAACTTGTATCTACCCCAGCGACTAGACCAGTGCTTGGCACATAGTAAGCACTTAACAAGTACCATAATTATTATTATTTGGGAAAGTACAATGCAGTAAGCTGAAACAAGATAAAAGGGGGTGATTACAACATAAAGCCCTCTCAGGTTCTCACCTGGAGAGTTTCCAGTACTCTACCAGTCTCAACTACAGGAAGGAGAGTCAAGCAAAGGCATATCCATTCCATTCCTAGCTTGGGCAGTGGCTAGCAAGTGGAAGGCAATCTGTTACAGTCAATCAATCAATCAATCAATTAATCGTATTTATTGAGTGCTTACTGTGTGCAGAGCACTGTACTAAGCGCTTGGGAAGTACAAGTTGGCAACATATAGAGACAGTCCCTACCCAACAGTGGGCTCACAGTCTATAAGGGGGAGACAGAGAACAAAACCAAACATACTAACAAAATAAAATAAATAGAACAGATATGTACAAGTAAAATAAATAAATAAATAGAGTAATAAATATGTACAAACATATATACATATATACAGGTCACAAGTCAAAACTCCCCTGTGCTGCGGAGCAGCAGCATGGGAGAAAGTCAAGGGCGACGACTCCGATTTACTGCGTTGAAAGAGGCAGTGGTAAACCACTTTACCAAGAAAACTCTATGGATACACTACCAGAACGATTGCAGATGGAAGTGGGGTGTTCTGGGAGAGATGTGTCCAAGGCATTTCTAAGGGTCAGGGATTCATTCATTCAATCCTACTTATTGAGTGTTTACTTGGTGCAGAGCACTGTACTAAGCGCTTCGGAAGTAGGATGCTTGTGAAGGAGGAATGAGTTTCTTTGAGGAAAGTGGGAGGAAGAAGCAGTGTGCTTGTTCCAAACATTGGAAATGACATGGAAGAATTCATGGATGTGAGAATCGGAGGAAGGAACAAGAGAGATTGACAGAAGATGCGTTCGTGAAATGCAGAGCTAGCTGGAAGCAGGAAGGGGCAGGAGCAGGGTGACAGAATCTTGAAGAACTGAAAACTTGACAGAGAAAACAAGGGGGCTGATGGAGTGGTTTGAGAAGGGAAGCAAGATAGCACCATCACAGCAGCATTAAAGGAAAGTAGCCTAGTGTCTTGTCTTATGCCGCTGAGTCATTTCCAACCCATAGCGACACCACGGACATGTCTCTACCAGAACGTCCCGCTCTCCATCTGCAATCATTCTGGTAGTGTATCCATAGACTTTTCTTGGTAAAAATACGGAAGTGGTTTACCATTGCCGCCTTCCACGTAGTCAACTTGATTCTCCACCCTTGACGCTCTCCCATGCTGCTGCTGCCCTGCATGGGTGAGTTTTGACTTGTAGCAGATTGCCTTTCACTCTCTAGCCACTGCCCAAGCTAGGAATGGAATGGATATGCCTTTGCTTGACTCTCCTTCCCGTAGTTGAGAATGGTAGAGTACTGGAAACTCTCCAGGTGCGACACTGAATGGGGAGCCTAGTGTAGGGCCTGGAAAAGAAAGAAAGAAAAAAGTGTGATGAAGTAAAGACAAAAGCTCGATACCAAAAATATGATCTGTCTCAATAAGAAATAGGTGTAAGGATGGTGTTTTAGAGGCTGGGAAGGAAAAAATGAGAGATTTAGTAACAAGTCTGGAAGAGAAGGGGATGTGAAAAGCTTAGGGGATAAGAAACAAAGCACAAAGACTGCCTGCTTAATTGCGAAAGGACATCAAGGCTTCATAAATTGACAAGGGTCAAGTTGGGAAGGTGAGGAGAGTAACTGACGGTAAAATTACAGCAAAATAGAAATAAGCAAATTTCTCTGGATTAGGCAAAGAAGTCTCTGGTTTTCTATGGTTCATATTGGATGTGAAAAAATATGCACCATACATTACAAAGAAAACTTCAAAGAATCATAAATTCTTTCGATCATTAAATTGATATTTGACTTAATCCAAATGGTGTTTTCATCTGATGTGTGGTTTCTCTGAGATGTAGTTAGAACAGTGGATCATGAGGGCATACAGTAAGGTAGCCGGAGGAAATCTGCAGCCGAAACTTCGTTATGATCAGTTTAATCAAGCTTTGTTGGAAGCTGCCTATTCATTGTTGTTGGAGGGCTGTTGAGGAGGGGGCCTTGAGGGATCAGGAGGTTTAGGGAAGACCCATTAATTTATATAATGTTCTTTCAACTACATCTCTTGGTCACTTCTGTGACAGTTCCAGAACTCTCAATTTACTTTGGGGTTCAGACACTCTTGAATAGGGAACATACTGAATTTTTCTTCAGCTTTAAATAGTAAGAGCTATGAGTCTCAATTTCCTTCTAAAAATGCCTACTTCTCCAACAACAGCAGTTGTTCCCCCCGCATCCCTCTTGCTCTTGGATTTGCACCCTTTATTCACCCCTCCTTTAGCCTCCCAGCACTTATGTACATATCCACCATTTATTTATTTATTTTAATATTTGTCTCCCCCTCTAGGCTGGAAACTCGCTGTGGGCAGGAAATGTATCTACCAGCTCTGTTATACTGTACTCTCCCAAGTACTTAGTACAGTGCTTTGCACACAGTAATTGTTCAATAAATACAAATGATTGAAAAACATAATTTCTTCAATCATTGCAATGGTTTTTACCCACATGCTTTCTTTAGAAATTTTTCAACAGTTCTAACATCAACATGAATCAATTTGGGATGAAATTTAATGAGACAGAATTTGGAGCCCCTGCAAAACTGCAAGTGCTTTTTGGCAAGGGTAGTATTGTTACCCACCCTCCTTGTAGACCACATGGCTAGCTTCTCTGTCCAAGTTGCCTGTCAAAGCAGGAGGCTCTGCTCTTCAAAGACTCCTTGACCTCAGGGTCAGTAGGGTCCCTTCTTCCTGAGCTGCATAATCATAGGTCAATTTATAGGTTTTCTATTTCAGAAATGCCCAGAATTGATCCTTTTAGCTAGAGCACATATATGAGTCCTTGAGCTCTGTCGGTCTCCCCATCCCTTGACTTCACATTTCTGGGTTCAGCTCTGTGTGTGTGCAACAGGGAGGTGGGAGTGTGTGGAAAGAGGCAGTGACTGTGAGCCCACTGTTGGGTAGGGACTGTCTCTATATGTTGCCAACTTGTACTTCCCAAGTGCTTAGTACAGTGCTCTGCACACAGTAAGCGCTCAATAAATACGATTGATTGATTGACTGAGAAGATGATCAAAGTGTTGCTCTTAGCTCTGATCACATATTTCTACTCATCCACAGTGTAGCTCAGTTAGAGCAGCATATTGAGAAGCAGCGTGGTGTAGTGAATAGAGCCTGTGCCTGGAAGTCAGGAAACCTGAGTTCTAGTCCCGACTCTGCCACTAGCCTGCTGTGTGACTTTGGACTTTGGTCATTTAACCTCTCTGGGCCTCAGGTTCCTCATCTATAAAATGGAGAGAAGACACCAGCTTCCCTCTCCTTTTAGATTGCGAGCCACATTCATTCATTCATTCAATCGTATTTATTGAGTACTTACTGTGTGCAGAGCACTGTACAAAGGGCTTGGAAGGTACAATTTGGCAACTGTTGGGTAGGGACCATCTCTATATGTTGCCGACCTGTTTTTCCCAAGCGCTTAGTATAGTGCTCTGAACATAGTAAGTGCTCAATAAATACGATTGAATGAATAGAAGGGGGAAAAAGACAACAAAACAAAATATGGGTCAGGGACTGTGTCTGATATGATTAACTCATAAGCATTTAATAAATGCCAAACTAATTAGACCTATGACTTGAGTGCCTTAGAAAATGTAATCTAGAGCTATATCCTTTGTTGGTTAGTGAAGGGTAATTCTCCTGCGCCCTTGGGAATATCTGCTAGTTGCATGTTTGTCATCAATCAGTAGTATTATTGAGCATTGTACTAAGCACTTGTGAGAGTACAATAGAGCTGATCTTTGCCCTTAAGGACCTTACAATCCAGTGTGGGAGACTTACACTAAAATAAATTACAAGTAGAGGGAAACAACACAGTTTAAAGATAGTTACAAAATACTGTAACAATTGCTACAAAAATACAAATTGTCGACTCTATGGTGTTTCCAGTGACAATGAATGGGTCCGAAAGCTGAACAGTGAAAAATCAGGGTAGAAAGAACATAATTGAGAAGCAGCGTGGCTTAGTGGAAAGGGTCCGGATTTGGGAGTCAGAGGTCATGGGTTCTAATCCCAGCTCTGCTCCTTAGCTGTGTGACTTTGGGCAAGTCACTTGACTTCTCTGTGCCTCAGTTACCTCCTCTGTAAAATGGGGATTAAGGCTGTGAGCGCCACGTGGGACAACCTGATTACCTTGTATCTACCCCAGTGCAAAGAACAGTGCTTGGCACATAGCAAGTGCTTAACAAATACCACCATTATTATTATTATTATCAATTCTTTTGAAATGTGGCATTGGAGGAGGCTTTTGTGAATACCAAGGACTGCCCAAAACACAAGCAAATGGATTTTGGAGCAAATTAAACAAGAGTGGTCTTTGGAAGGCCAAATGACTCGAATTAGATTAGCATATTTTGGACACATAATCAGAAGGACTGATTCTCTGGAGAAGACACTAATGCTAGGAAAAGTCCAGGGAAAACATAGAACAGGCAGACCAGCAGCTAGATTCATTCATTCATTCATTCATTCAATCATATTTATTGAGCACTTATTGTGTGCAGAGTACTGTACTAAGTGCTTGGGAAGTACAAGTCGGCAACATATAGAGACAGTCCCTACCCAACAGTCGGCTCACAGTCTAGAAGGGGGAGACAGAGAACAAAACAAAACATATTAACAAAATAAAATAAATAGAATAAACCCGTACAAATAAAATTAATAAATAGAGTAATAAATACGTACAAACATATATACATATATACAGATGCTGTGGGGAGGGGAAGGAGGTAAGTGGGGGTATGGGGAGGGAGAGCTAGATGGATAAAGACCATGACACCAATAACGGAAGAACCATTAGAAAGGTTGCCGATTATGGCAGAGGACGGGACGTTCTGGAGAAAGTATATCCATGGAGTCGTTATGAATCAGAAACAACTCGATGACACTTAATAATAATACTAAACAAAATACTACAGTGGGGAGGGGCAGGGGGTGAGTACCCAAGAGCTTAAGTGATGCAGAAATGCTGAAATGGAAGTGGGTTGGGAGGAATAAGGTGGGGAGATGAGAGATAAATCAAGCATAACTTCCTGTTTTCAAAGGGAAGAGGATGGAAATGCAGGTGAAACCAGCTGGGGTGGAGTAAGATAGAATTTCTCAGAGAGACTGAAAGTTGAGGATGGGAACAAATTCAGCTCCTGGTTGTCAGACAGATGGGCCGGGAGCTGGCAGATGATGAGAGGTGGGAGAATCTTTCCCTTGAACAGTGGCATTGGGTCCAGTGATGAATTTACATCAAGGCCAACCAGTCAATCAATTAATCAGTGGTATTTATTGAGCACCCAGGCCATGGACAGAAGATTTTCTTACTGCTTCTGCTGCTGTCAGGATTATAGTCAGCAGCCAAGGATACACCAGAGTGGCATGCTGTAATCAAGAAAGGGACAGGGGCTTCATAAGTATTGCAAGATAAGGAGGCAAAAGTGAAAACAGCCCCAAATGCTGCTCACATCAAACTTGCCATCACAACAAGGGACAGCTTTTTATGTCCACAGGGCCCAGTCATGGGTGACTTTCACAATCAGTGGCATCTTCTTCGAGTACAAATGGTGACACTATAAATATTTAACGTGAACCCAAAATTGCCGATAGCCTTCTTCTCAAGTGGGATGGTTAGAAAGCCACCTCTTCTGTGGGACTTAGCATCCACAGTGTTATTAAAATCTGCCTCGGATATAAAAAGCTATTGCCATCTCCCTCCCTCCCTTCCTGCAGTAAAGTCAAATGCAAGAGACTCAGTTTCCTGGTTTGCCTGCACACGGCTTAGTGAAAGAAGGATTGATATGTGTGTCACTGGACAGTGTTTTCTGCCATTTACTTTGGGCTTATCCTCCAGGCCAACTTCATTTGAAGCAAGTTAGATTAGATTCCAGCTCAGTTGGGTTTTGAGCTAAAGCTAAAGACTCTCCAGTATATCAGTGCATCCTCCCTCCCTTCCCTATCTTTCTTCCCAAGAGGGATCAAATATATTTATGATGCCCTTTGGCTAGGTATTTGAATTCCTTGACTAAACAAAGTCTTAAGAGGTTTGTCTTTGGCTGCTACTGCTGGCCTACAGCCATTTTCTCTTAAATGGTGATCAAAAGACCCCCTCAGTGGAAGAGTTAGTCAATACAAAGCAGTCATTACTTAAACATATTGCTCACAGCATTCTTTTTTTTTTTTGTATTTAAAGGGGTCAGGTATTGGAGACAGCCGTCTTCTTAGATGAAAACCCTCCTATTTTACTGTAATTATAAGCACTTTAGCATTGCATCTTTAAGAAGTCAGAAAGGGTAGCTTTACAAAACCATAAATATTATCTGGAGGGTTTTTTTTGTTTTTTGGGTGTTTTCAATGGATGCAGCAGTTAGGAATTTGAATGATCATTTTCAGTTTTAAACAGAAATTATACAGCTACTTGTGGACTAGCAAAAAGTGTTAATACCATAGTGGGCATAATAATAATCACAGTCTTTCCCATTGTGTAGTTCTTCAGACTCAGTGATTTTTAGAAATTTATTGTGAAATTGCTCTTTTTGTAGAATTGCATCTTGGATCTCTATGTCGGGGTGCTTTAGTGAAGCTTAAACAGTTCAGTTTACGTCATATTAGATCTGATCGAGACAAATTGTTATGCCCAATTTCTCTACTGGAAAATTAAATTGCTCTTTAAATGTGATGGGACCATTCAGTTGTCCTTCCCTGGACTCCCCTGTTCTGCCGTTGACCCCTGGCCCAAGTCCTTCCTCTGGCCTGGAATGCCCTCCCTCCTCAAATCCGCCCAACTAGCACACTTCCCCCCTTCAAAGCCCTACTGAAAGCTCACCTCCTCCAAGAGGCCTTTCCAGGCTGAGCCTCCTTTTTCCTCTGCTCCCCCTTCCCCTCCCCATCGCCCCAACTCGCTCCTTTTGCTCTAGAGAAGCAGCATGGCTCAGTGGAAAGAGCATGGGCTTGGGAGTCAGGGGTCATAGGGTCAAATCCCAGCTCCACAACTTGTCAGCTGTGTGACCTTGGGCAAGCCACTTAACTTCTCTGTGCCTCAGTTACCTCACCTGTAAAATGGGGATTAAGACTGTGAGCTCCACGTGGGACAACTTGATCACCTTGTATTCCCCCAGTGCTTAGAACAGTGCTTTGCACATAGTAAGCACTTAACAAAATACCATCATTATTATTATTATTACCCCCCTCTGCCCCCAACAGCACTTGTGTATATATGTACATAATTATAATTATATTTATTTTTATTAATTATGTGTATATATCTATAATTCTATTTATAATGCTGCTACTGATTCCTGTTTACTTTTTTTGATGTCTGCCTCTCCACTTCTAGACTGTGAGCCCATTGTGGGCAGGGATTGTCTCTGTTGCTGAATTTTACTTCCCAAGTGCTTAGTATAGTGCTCTGCACAGAGTATGTGCTCAATAAACATGATTGAATGAATGACTATAGCAAGTCTCAAGACCCTCTTCTCAGGCATTGTTTGCAAACCAATGGATTAAGCTTCTACCTCATATTCTGTTTTAAATACATTTTTGGGCCCAGGATTAAAACAAATCACATCACCAAGCAAGTTCTAAAGCCTTCTAGTTCTACACTGAATAGCAAACACGAGTACTGTGGGGTTGTACTCACCAAAGATCACATAACATTACATAAGTTAAACATCTCAGTAGCTGATATTGCCAGTGTTTCATTAACCTGGACTTTCCTGGAACAAATCAGGGAGAGGCAAAAAGGCCTCGATGTCACCATCTTCCCACAGGGAAAAGTTTCATCGGTTTTCAGGAAGGAGTAAGCAAATAAGTGGAAGTAAGGAAGACATGGATCAGAGTGCCCTAAAGATCATTTTTTATGGAAACGGCCCGTGCTTCTTTATACATTTTCCATTATTAAAGCAGAGCCTTCAAATCTTGAAAAGCCGAGAATGACAGATCCACCAAGTAATTGTGTTTATATTAATATAAAAAGATCCAACAGGCCCTTGAAAATGTATTCAAATTTTCCCTTCAAAATGAAATAAAAAAAGTCAGTGATCTCCAGTAGAATAATTTCACTGAGGTGCTTTGAAAACTGAAAACGAAAATAAGGAAAAATGGAATTAAATGCATCACTGATGAAAAAAATGAAGATCTTCTAGGAGTCATGTATTAATTGCCTTGAGCACTAAAGGACGGATTAAAAATAGTTCACAGTGTCTGTTCTTTAAGCTATCTATTACTTGGGTTAGTGCCTCAGTGGTAATAGATTGTTAGCAAGTTCTGTGTCCAAGACGAATGGAGATAGATAGAACTCTTGCTTGCCCCGACTTGAATGCCAAAGAGCAGTTTCGTAAAAATGGGATGGAATGTCCTGATCCTTTCTTTTACCTCTCTATGTTTCCTGGAAAACTGTAAATCAGATTCGAGTCATTTCCTTAAGTTAGCATCTGCAGATATCCCTCATCCTTCAGTGCAAAAATACAGGGAAACAAAGACCGTGGAGGGGAAAGAAATCATATTAGTAAAAGGTGCAATCTGTTTCTGTCTCCATCACTAGAACTTGGTTAATTGAATTGCCTGAAAATGTAAATTAAAACTGCCGTAACATTATTTGACAAATGGAGACCAAATTATGATCATCTTTTGAATAATTATGTGATTGGGAATGTCCACATTAGATTTATCTAATCTGCAATTAAATTATTTATATGTGCAATTAAATCATTTAGATATGCAGTTTGCAAATTCTCATCATCAATAAATACGAGACATGGCCACTGGCCAACTGTGCAGTAGGAACAGGGTAGTGTGTGGAGGTAGTCGTGTGTCCAGCCTTTGCTTAGCTGATGGAAATGCTGCCAGATAGCACTCAGAATTCATTCATTCAGCTTGGGAGAAACGCTATTCTGGAATCGTATCTGGAACTCTTCGGTGCCCTCCTTTCACTTTTCCAACTCTACCTCCTTTAGTAATGGAGCTCAAGCAAAGAGCTCAAAATCCTAATAATTATGGTATTGCTATGTTATAATAATTAACAATTATGACATTTGTTACGCACTTACTTTGGATCAAGCACTGTTCTAAGCACTGGGGGTAGATATAAGGGAATCGGGTCGGACACAGTCAAGTTCCACATGGGGCTTACAGCCTAAACTGGAGGATGAAATGGTATTTAATCCCCATTTTGCAGATGAGGAAACTGAGGCACAGAGAAGTTACGTGACTTGCCTAAGGTCATACGGCAGACAAGTGTGTCAAGCACTGTACTAAGTAATGGGGTAGATACAAGGGAATCAGGTCAGACACAATCACAGTTCCACATGGGGCTTACAGCCTAAACTGGAGGACCAAATGGTATTTAATCCCCATTTTGCAGATGAGGAAACGGAGGCACAGAGAAGTTAAGTGATTTGCCCAAGTTTACACAGCAGGCAAGTGGTGGAACCAGGATTAGAACCCAGATCCTCTTATTCTAGGCCTGTGCCCTTTCCACTAGACCATGCTGCTTCTCCTGCAGTGAAGAAAATGGATGGTATCTACTGGGGAAAGGGAGTCAAGGATCTGCATTTTCGAGCTTTTTATCACTTAGTGCCTTATGGTAGTGATGCACAAAATCAATAAGGTGCACCTGCACCTCCTCCTGGATCATTCATTCATTCAATCATATTTATTGAGCACTTACTGTGTGCAGAGCACTGTACTAAGCACTTGGGAAGTACAAGTTGGCAACATATAGAAACGGTCCCTACCCAATAACGGGCTCACAGTCTAGAAGGGATCAGGCATTCTAAGGTTAGGGATGCGCGGGAAGCCTTCTTTCCATATAGTGCTTCTGTCCGCAGAATGTTCTTTCCTAGATGATCAGAAATGCTACTCTCTCCTGGCCTTGCTGTTTGACTCACCTTCTTGGTTGTGATTTTCAGTTTTTTGAGTTATAAGTGCTTTTTTAAAAATGGTATTTATTAAGCACCTACTAATACCAGGTAATAATAACAATGATGATGGCATTTATTAAGTACTTACTATGTGCAAAGCACTGTTCTAAGCGCTGGAGAGGTTACAAGGTGATCAGGTTTTCCCACTTGGGGCTCACAGTCTTCATCCCCATTTTACAGATGAGGTAACTGAGGCACAGTGAAGTTAAGTGACTTTCCCAAAGTCACACTGCTGACAAGTGGTGGAGTCTGGATTTGCACCCATGACCTCTGACTCCAAAGCCCGGACTTTTTCCATTGAGCCATGCTGCTTCTCTAGGTACTGTACTAAGTGCTAGAGTAGATCAATCAATGGTATTTATTGAGCATTGAATATGCGCAGAGCACTGTACTAAGCATCTGGGAGACTACAGTACAACAGAGTTGGAAGATTCATGCCCTGCTCTCAATGAGCTTATAGTCTATAGGGAAGATACGAGCTAATCAGCTAATCATGTCCAACGTGGGGCTCATGGTCTTAATCCCCATTTTACAGATGAGGTAACCCTGTGAACCCCAAGAACACTTGAGGCCTCTCTTCTGGCACTCCTCATCTGCTTCTCTTCCTTCTTTCCTCCTCCTCTCTTACTCCCTAGAAATAGTGTCAGCAGCCATGGCCACTGTGGCCACTGCCTGCACCACTGTGACTGAGTAATAATAATTATTATTATGTTTTTTAAGCACTTATTATGTGCCCTAGCACTGTTCTAAGAAATGGGGTAAATACAAGCTAATCAAGTAGGACAAAGTCCGTGTCCCACATGGGGCTCACACTCTTAATCAGTCCGGCGTGCGGCAGGGCTGGGGGCTGCCTTATCCGTGGCTAAGCAGCATGGCTCAATGGAAAGAGCACGGGCTTGGGAGTCAGAGGTCATGGGTTCAACTCCAGACTCCACCACTTGTCAGCTGTGTGACCTTGGGCAAGTCACTTAACTTCTCTGGGCCTCAGTTACCTCATCTGTAAAATGAGGATTAAGACTTGTGAGCCCCACGTGGGACAACCTGATCACCTTGTATCCTCCCCAGCGCTTAGAACAGTGCTTTGCACATAGTAAGTGCTTAACAAATGCCATTATTATTATTATTATTATTAGTGTTATTATTAATCCCCATTTTACAGATGAGGTAACTGAGGCACAGACCAGTTAAGGGACTTCCCCAAGGTCACACAGCAGACAAATGACAGGTACGGGATTAGAACTCACATCCTCTGACTCCCAAGCCTGTGTTCTTTTAGACTGTGAGCCCACTGTTGGGTAGGGACTGTCTCTATATGTTGCCAACTTGTACTTCCCAAGTGCTTAGTACAGTGCTCTGCACACAGTAAGCGCTCAATAAATACTATTGATTGATTGTTCTTGCCACCAGGCCATGCTGTTTCCGAGTGCCATGCCATTCTGGTTCAGTGATGGGAGTTTCCTGCTCTGGCAGAAAGACTAATACAGCCATGTCAGAAACTCCCACCTCCATCCTGGAAAGAGCTGATTGGGGGCAGCTGGATGATGTGCATATAGCTTTAATTCTATTGGTTCTATCGATTTTGACACCTGTCTACATGTTTTGTGTTTTGTTTTGTTGTCTGTCTCCCCCTTCTAGACTGTGAGCCCGTTGTTGGATAGGGACCGTCTCTCTATGTTGCCGACTTGTACTTCCCAAGTGCTTAGTACAGTGCTCTGCACACAGTAAGTGCTCAATAAATATGATTGAATGAATGAATGGTGGCAATGATGGGCATCAGCCTGTAATTGCCACCACCCCCTGGATCATAGTGTTTTGGTCCCTGGGCTGTGACCCCACTGCTGTTACCCTCCCCGCTGCCAAGGCCTTGTCATGCCTAGGGTGGCAATGCGGATCCCTCTGATGGGTCTTGGTTGGACTGTGAGAGCCTCAATAGCAAGATACCTGTGGTGTGGGCTCCGTGTGTGTGTGTGTGTGTGTGTGTGTATATATGCATATGTGTGTGTGTGCTTGTGCATGCAAGCTTGCAGGCCCGCACATGGCCCTTGTCCTCTCCCCCTTTCCTGCCCCTCACTACCTTCCACCCTCTTTGTCCCTCACCCCCTTCTGAGCGCCGAGAGTTCCTTTCTCTCTTTGTCTTTATTTCTCTGTCTTTCCTGCCTTTTCATTGCTATCCTCTGGACCATTTTCAGTTCCCCAAAGACTGGTCACCTTATTCTGCCTGTCTCTTTGTGGCCATGAATATCTTTCTTTAGGTCTGTGTCTCCCTCTCCATCTGTTTCCCTTTGTGTGTCTTCTGGGACCTTTCTCTCATTTATGCATTTTTAAGTCTCTGCATCTATGTTTCTCCTTGTATCTCTGCCTGCTGCTTTCTGTCTCTGAATCTCTCTTCTTTCCTGTCTCTTATGAAAATAATGGTACTTTTTAAGTGCTTACTATGTAACTGTAGTATTTGTTAAGCGCTCACTATGTGCCAGACACTGTACTCTATACTGTATATATATACTTCACTGTATAGAGAAGCAGCATGGCTCAGTGGAAAGAGCCCGGGCTTTGGAGTCAGAGGTTGAGGGTCCTAATTCAGGCTCCGACACTTGTCAGCTGTATGACTTTGGGCAAGTCACTTCACCTCTCTGGGCCTCAGTTCCCTCAACTGTAAAATGGGGATGAAGACTGTGAACTCCACATGGGACAACCTGATCACCTTGTACCCCCCCCAGCACTTAGAACAGTGCTCTGCACATAGTAAGCACCTAACAAATATTATTATTATTATTATTATTATTATTATTATTATTATTATTACTACTAAGCACTGGGATTGATAGAAGCAAATCAGGTTGGACACAGTCCGTGTCCCCCATCAGGCTCTCTTTCTCTTTGAATCTTTCTCCCTGCCTAGCTCTAATAATAATAGTAGAACTTTTTAAACACTTACTCTGCGCTAGGTCCTGGGGTAGATACAATACAACCAGATCAGTGAGAAGAAGCGTGGTCTAGTGGAAAGAGGCCTTGGAGTTAGAGGACCTAGGTTTTAATCCCATCTCCACTTGTCTGCTGGGTGACCTTGGACCTGAAACTTAACTTCTCTGTGCCTCTCTGTGCTTCAGTTACCTCATCTGTAAAATGGGGATTAAGACTTTGAGCCCTGGCTTGTACAGGGATTGGGTTCAACCCCATTATCTTGTATCAAACCCAGCACTTAATGCAGTGCCTTTGATATAGTAAGCGCTAAACAAATATAAAAAATGATCAGGCCCAGACCCTGTCCCATGTGGGGTTCTTTATCTCTCTTTTTGAATTTATCTGCCTGCTGTTTTCTAACAGTAATAGTGGTACCTTTTCAAGTACTTCCTATGTGCCAAACACTGTACTTAGTGCTGGGGTAGATAGAATGTAATCAGATCAGACACAGTCTCTGCCCCACATGGAACTCTCGCTCTCTTTGAATCCTTCTTCCTTCCTGCCTGTCTCTCAGAATTTCTGCTTGCTTGCCTTTGTTTCTTATACAACCCTCCCCCCTTCACCCCCACTTTTGCTTTGGAGGCAATATCCAACTTGTACTTCCCAAGCGCTTAGTACAGTGCTCTGCACACAGTAAGCGCTCAATAAATACTATTGATTGATTGATTGGTGGTATGAGCAGTTGCCAAGTGCCAGTCAACAGTGGACAATCTTGAGGTTCAGTTGTGAAACATCCCAGCCCACATTAAGTCCTTTTTAAATAGCCATGTGCAGTCAGACCATACCTCCCCAAACACCCTGGTGGCTGTCATTAATAACATTAATAATAACTGTGGTAGGTAACTGGTTGCTATGTGCCATAGTGCTTACTATGTGCTTATTATGAGGAGGTAGATGTAACACAATCAAATCAGAAACAGTCACTGTCCCACCTTGGGCTCACAGTCTAATCGGGAGGAAGAATAGAACAAATGAGCTAATGGAGTCATAGACAGGCTTAGTGATTTGTCCGAGATCACAAAGCAGGCAAGTGAGGGACCCAGGATTTAGAATCTGGGAGTCCTCACTCCCAGCCCGTGCCGTTTCCACTAGGCCACGTTATTATTATCATTAACAATAATAATAATAATTATTATAAGTATTTAAGTGATTACTATGTACCAATCACTGAACTAAGCCCTGGGGTAGATACAAGATAATCAGGTCCCCCAGGGTACTCACAAGGTAATTAGGAGGAAGAACACATGTTGAATCCCCATTTTGCAGATGAAGGAGCTGAGCCCCACAGAAGTTAGGTGACTTGCCCAAGGTGCCACAGCAGACAAGTGGCAGAACTGTGATTAAAACCCAGATCGCCCGACTCCCAAGCCTATGTTCTTTCCACTAGGCCACACGGCTTCTCCCGATGCTTCTTGAACATCCATTTTGAGAACTTGGTCGGCACTGTCAAGGAGGAAACACAGCACATGGTTCTTCCATGCTTTCAGTTGCTGTGGCGGGGAAAAATTTTTCACTTTGGATGGACTGTTGGTCTGATCCAAGAATGTGAGGTTCATGATATTCTGTTCCTGGGGATTTTTCCTACACCACTGCACAGAGATAGGGGTGATATGGGGAAATTCCTGAAGAATCCACTGTGCCTTTACCTTGGTCAATTTAAAGAATGGCCCCCCATTTCTCCCCCTTCTCCCTCCCAAACTCTCTGCCTCAAATGACTCCTCAGTCCTGGGTCCTGGCAGGCGGCCCGGGCTCCCCCGCGACGGGTTGTCTTGGCCTCGAGGAGGCCCGGCACCGTCCCCACATTACAAATCATTTAACCATTAGGACTGAAAAGAGCCAGTCCTGCAAATGCACTGCCTTTATTTTAAGGTTGAATATTTATTTTGGATAATGGATTTTTAAATAGAGATGTATCATTTATCTCTGCAAGGAGTTTTATTGAGAATGATTTATAGCACATCAACAACCCCTGCAAATGCATTTCCTGGCTTTTGAAGGTTGCACATTCTATTATGAATGGCTTACACAACCCAGATAAGCCCCTCCAGCCACTTACATCGGGCCAGTTAATGATTTGCAACTGTTGTCTTATAGACATTTTGTAAAGGACATATAAAACCCTTCTGAGGCTCCCTTAAAACCTAATTAACTCAAAACCTGTAGAAAGACAATCTTAAAAACAAAGCATTAATGACAAAATGCTAGAAACATCTAAGATGGGCCTTTTCCTTCCGTTGCCGCAAGATGATGGAATACTGACTTGGGGGGGGATTTTATTTTTAATCTGAGGTGCTCGTGTAAATGGAAATGACTCTTTCTTTTGGAAGCTCTGAAATTGGGGATTTCTGGTGAAGAGTCCCTGGAGATTTTACTTTCATGCACCTTGAGTTTGTGAGAAACAGACACCTTGAACTCATCTCCAACTTTCCTATTATCACTGGGCCAAAATGTGGTATTGTTTTGGTGTCAATCAGATTAAGCTTCCATCGCGAAAAGAATCACAATAATAATTTTAGCACCCACTCCAGATAATGAGCATCTGCACCTTTAAATGATCTCCCTGGGCATGTTTATTGTCCCAGGGTGCATCTTGATGAAAAGTACTAACACCAGACTGTGGTTTCAGACTGTCAGGTTTTTTAATTTCAGAAAGTGTAAACACTGCCAAGTGCTGAAGGTCTGAAGCAAGGATAGCAATATCTTTTCCAAAGAGACACTGAATAGCCCAGGACCCTCCCTGGAATGTAAAAGCCAGGGGTTATCGGGAAGAAATCTCCGCCTGCGTACTTCATGCGGCCCACTTGGTTCAGTATTTGCTCAATATTTGCGAGGGCCCAATCTGTGCCCGGGTCGGGCGGTGTGTATTTTCTTGCTGATCCCGTTTCACCTGAATTTAGTGCCACCAACATGGCCAATACCACCACCAATCGTCCTCAGTACAGCCCCTGGGTATTCCTCTGCAGAGCTCTTGCACGGGAAGACGGGAGCCTAGGGTGTACTTAACTGCCAGGCTGAATGGCTCGGTAATGTAGCTTCAGTGTGGCATAAATTAAGCTGTCATTTTTTTGGCAGCAAGTGCAGAGAGGCGATTTTCCTGTACTGTAACATTTGAAACAACAATTTTCTGGCTCCAGGACTGACTGACAGTTCTGTGTGATACATGCTCACCGTGGGTGCTTCACGGGGCTGCAGCTGGAAACAGCCTTCAGGGAAAGGTATTGTCTTTATTAGCAAATCAAGGCTGCTCTCGCCCCAACGCTGACATTTCCAGACTCCCTTCCGTTGCCAATTGTACTGCAGAGCCTGCGAAGGCAGGGATGGAAGAGTGATTGGGTTTGAGCTGGGATAGCTGTGTGCTCTTACGCAAAGGAGCATTAAATCAGATCTGGGGTGGTTGCCTTTACTTGTTTAGGGCTGTGGCTGAATCCAGCCTATCCCAGTAGGTGAGCAGACAGGAGAGAGAGAGAGAGAGAGGGAGAGAGAGAGAATCTGAAGGTTTTTTTGTCAGGGAGGATCAGTGGATATTCTAAGGGATTTGTAGCAGAGGAAGGGGCTGGGACTAAAGCCACCTCTTCCCACTTCCTTCCCCACCCTGCCAAACATCCTAGTGCAGACACACGATTTGACGAAGGTAATGAGGGGTGATGGCGGAAAGTTCTCTGTGAGGACTCTGGAAAACGGCTTTTCCTTGGAATGTCCAGTCTGCCCAATTTCCTCTCCAAAAAAGCAACTATAAAAGGTGGAAGGGAGCTTCTTCCCATCACTCCTGGCTGCTCATAAAGGGCAGAGAAAAGTCACCTTGAAAGAGGTTGAGCTAGTCAAAGGGTAATAATGTTAGCTGGAATGGTAAGAGGAGAGAGGCCTGAATGGTTTTAACCCCAGACTGCCTTCGTGAAGCAACTTTAGGGAAAAGAAAGCCCGACACTCTGATCCTCAAATGGGGCCTCCTGAATATGGGGAGGCAACCACTGGCAAGACAGTCAGATGATTGCATTGCTAGATCCCTCACTGAGTGGTTCATTTTTCAAGCATTTTTCTTGTGGTCTTGTGGGCCTGGGTATCTTCAGTTCAAACCCTGAGTCTCAGGAGATTTCTGTATCAGGCTTGAAAGGGGCCCCAGGGAGCCAGTCATATCTGTCTCCTCTCTTCCAACTTTCCCATTTGGTTATGCAAATCCTGAGGTCTCCAGAGAAGGGGTTTCCACAACCTCTTCCAGAAGCCCCAACTAGTGCTTCAAAAATCCCCGGGAAGATCAATGTGTCCCTGGCTCTCATCCTGGTCGCTTCATTACAAAATTCCACTACTTCTTCATCCATACCCCATCTCCGCTGAGAACTGGGTGTCCGGAGAACCGCTGATCACCGTCTTTTGCATCCTCAAGGATTGATTCAGTGCCACACCTCAGCCTTCTTTTTTCCACTGAGATCACTTAAACATTTTTCTGGTATCACAGTCAGTGAAACATTGATTTTTGACCCCCTGCAAAGTCATTTTCAATCCTGAATTAAATCTCCGAGTCACTATCAACACAGCCAAACTCAGTGTCTTCCATGAATTTAACAAGCAGGTTTCTTTGTCCATGGCCTCTAAGAGAATATTCACTGAAATCGAATATGACCTGACAGCAATTTCTGCCAAGCCCAGAGTCGGAGCCCTCTGAGGGCCAGGGACCATGTATTTCCTACCTGTGTATTATTTCCCAGTGTTTAGTACCATGCCTGCACAATGTAAGAGCTTAATAAATGCTATTACTACTACCATTGGCTAAGTCTTCTCCCCACAATCTGGGTCAGTGTGGCCTTCATTTGTTCTATTCTGTCCTCTGGCTGCAACCTCTAAACCAGTCTGGTTCTCCCTTAACATAATTTAGATAGGCTTCTTGGTCCCAGTTATTGGAAGAGTGTACCAGGTTGATTTTGGCCAATCAGGCCTGTCATTTTTCTGGAGAAGATTAGAACTAGCTAATGGAGTTTATTCCTCACAAAGTAAGTCACCTTCCACTATTTGCCAACACCTAGAAGAGCAAAAGGCCCAGGGTGATCAATCACGTATGTTGTCTTAATGTGGTCATGTGCAGGTCTCCAGTTTAGAACCTGGCCATATAGTTTTCCTTTGCCTCATGTCAACTGAGACCCAGATCTCTAAGTTAACAGAATATCCTCTTATCTGACACCTAACTTATAAAGACTTTTATATTGGGTTCTCTATCTATTACCTTCATATATTTTGACACTTTCACATGCCTATATTACCTCCTTGCTGAATTACTGCAATTCCCTCCTAATTGGTCCCCTGGTAACCTCAATTAACAGACTTTACTCTATGGAAAATGCTCCTGCCAATCAGCTATCACTGCTGGTTTTAAATCGCCAGTCTCCTTATTCTAGAATCATTTCATTGACTCCGAGCTCATGCAGGTATCGATTTTAAGATTCTGCTGCATCTACTGGCCTTGTCAAAGATCAGTGAGGTATCCACCTTCTCCTCTCCCAGCTTTTCTTCTTTCTTGAATTAGAGACCTGAAGGCTTTTTTTTTCAGTTAGGCAGCCTCCAGGCCCTCTCCCTCCCAACTGTTTGCCCAGCGCATCCAGGATACGTGGATGTTTTTTCTAATTGGTTATCTTTCAGGTGCCTTGCTGGTTTACCAGTAGAAGTTTTATGAACTGACTCCTAGCTTTTTACTCTAGCGGCACTCTGTCACATCAATATAATTAAGTGCCTGTCAGGGTTTCCATTACACACCCCTGTTTTTAGAGGCTGAATACTCTGCCATAAAATATATTTTTGACTGAAACTTGGCATGCCCTCGTCCCATCCCCTGAGCACCACCTTTTTGGAAAGGAAAAAAATTTCTACCACTCCTCCAAAACCTCACTTGCTCCTGTTGAAAATATTCAGAGACACACAGGAACTTTGTCCTTGGTGAAACCATTTGGGGTATTCTAAATCCCGATCCCTTTCCTTCTGGGCCAAATAAATATGCATATCGTTCAGGGGCCTTTAGGAATTGATTCTTTTTTTTCTTAATTAAAATAAAAAGAGATATTGAACTTCAACAAAAGTGTTCCACGAGCACAATCTGTTGGTTAGCATTTGACAGATTTATAAAGGCAAAGGCTGTATTTTCAAGAATTAACAATGATGATTACCGCAAATGCTATAAATCATCTGTTGATGTAACTATGAGTAAATACTGTATAGAATAATATATGATTCAACAAATCCCTGGTATCTCTGTCCTATGACCTATCATATTTATGGTTCTGGTTAGAAAATTCTTCATGGACTTCCCATTTTTCATTAGTAAAGAAATGAGAATGGCAGAACTGCACATGAAAGCAACATGTTGCCTTTTGTAGCTTAGTTTTCTCTTCAGTTACATTTGAAATCATAAAACAAAACCATTTTGACATGTCAAAACAAAACATGAACTGGGGAAAAAATAAAGCATCCAGAACCCTATTTGTGGAGCTGTCCATCCACCTGTCCCCCCGCTCCTCTCCCCAAAAAAGGCTTTTAAAACTATTTAAGGTCAAAAACATATTAATTGTTGTGTTCTTGTGGAATTGAGCTGCATTAATATTTAGAACTAAAGAATAGATGATATCTTCAATGAATTCAAAACTGTTTTTAGATAAGCTACTTTAGAAAGCCTGAACTATTAGTACACACACATTCTTTTGAATGATTTTTCTTCCAATTTTGAACAACTAGAGAAGCAGCATGGCTTAGTGGAAAGAGCACAGGCCTAGAAATCAGAGGACCTAAGTCTAATCTGGGATTTGCCATTTGTCTGCTGTGTGACCTTGGACAACTCACTTAACTTCTCTGTGCCTCAGTTATTTCAACTGCAAAATGGGGATTCAAAATTGTTCTCCCTACTACTTAGACTGTGAGCCTCAAGTAGGACATGGACTGTGTCCAACCTGATTACCTTGTATCTACCCCAGTGCTTAGTACAGTCTGTGGTCCATAGTAAGTGCTAACCAATGCTATTTACAGAAAAAAAAAATTCAGCTATATGGGCCACGTCGACAGGTTGTCTATGTTGACAGATCTAACTCACTTCAGGATTGAGAACAATTCTAAAATGATCCCCATCTGGTCACCTGATCGCTCGATTTAATACCTGTTCTCCCTTCATCTTTGGCTACCCCATGTGGAACAGAGACTGTGTCAGAAAGACCCGGGTTCTAATCCTGACTCCGTCACATGTCTGCTGTGTGACCTTGGGCAAGTCTCTTAACTTCTCTGGGCCTCAGTTAACCTCATCTGTAAAATGGGGATTAAGACTTTGAGCACTATGTGGGACAGGGACTGTGTCAAACCTGATTAACTTGTATGTACCCTAGCGCTTAGAATTGTGCTTGGCACATAGTCTGTGCTTAACAAGCATCATCATCATCGTTATTATTATTATTATCATTTTTGCAATTGGAGTCTCCATTCTCATTATGACTTCTAGGTAGGTTAGACTAGGTTGTGCCCCGGCATCATCCTCTCTTGCCAAGAGTAAACCAAACATAAACTTCTGGTGCTGAGCCAGCTATTGAGGGATGAAGGAAACTGGTACTGATATCCAGACCTCAAACCAGAGGGTCAACACACTTGGTGCAGCTAGGAATTTAATAATAATGGCATTCGTTAAGCACTTACTATGTGCCAAGCGTTCTAAGCACTGGATTTAGCAACTGGCTGCTGAGGGGACAGGGCTGCCTTGATATCTGGATGGCTTTTCTGGAGGGCTTACCCAGAGGGCTTCCGGGAGGGGTGATGTCATAGTGACATATAGTGTCATCCAGAGAAGCAGAGTGGCCTAATGGATACAGCACGGGCCTGGGAGTTAGAAGGACTTGGGCTCTAATCCTGCCTCTGACACTTGTCTGCTTTGTGACCTTAGGTAAGTCACTTAACTTCTCTGTGCCTCACTTACCTCATCTGTCAAATGGGAATGAAGACTGTGAGCCCCATGTGGGACAGGGATTGTGTTCAACCCAGGGTTTAGTACAATGCCTGGCATATAGTAAGTGCTTAACAGTTATTATTATTATTATTGTTATCATCATCATTATCCAAACTGAGCCAACCTCATCAGCCCCAAATGGCAGGGCAGAATCACTCAAACTGAGGTCCTGGAACATAGCTCATTAGAATGGTCAATCAATCAATCATATTCATTGAGCACTTACTTTATGCAGAGCACTGTACTAAGCACTCGGGAGAATACAGTACAACAGAGTTGGTAGACACATTCCCTGCCCGCAACAGGCTTATAGTCAAAAGAGGGAGACAGACGTTGATATAAATAAATAAATTATGGATATGTATGTTAGTGCTGTGAGGCTGAGGGAGGAGTGAAAAAAGGGAGCAAATCCAAGTGCAAGGGTGACGCAGAAGGGAATGGGAGAATGGAGGCAAGACTATTGCCATATAACTTCCCAGTGCTTAGAACAGTTCTTGGCACATAGTAAGTGCTTAACAAATATCATAATTATCATTATTATTATTCACTGTGCAGTGCCTGTATAAAGCACAGATGACTGAGGAAACACAGTTGCCTGCCGTCTGGTGAACTGAACTTGGGGCACGGGGAAAAAGGGGAGGACAGAACAAGCATCTTAAAAGTCCAGTGAAGCAAAGTCTTAAAGACTCCCTTCAGACTGTAAACTCACTGTGGGCAGGGATTGTGCCTGTTATAGTGTTATATTGTACTCACCCAAGTGCTTAGTACAGTGCTCTGCACATAGTAAGCACTCAATAAATACGAATGATGATTGAAGACTGTTCATTCATTCAGTCATACTTATTGAGCACTTAACTGTGTGAAGAACACTGTACTAAGCTCTTGGAAGAGTACAATGTAACAATAAGCAGACATATTAAATAATGATGGTATTTATTCCCTGCCCACAACAGGTTGTTGGTAGATGTCAGCTGTAGACTGGCCTGAAGCAGTCAGGTTCCCTCTATTGTCCTCTCCCAAGTACTCAGCACAATGTTCTGTATACAGCAGGTGCTCAACCAGTAAATTATCTATTGGCTTGTTGAGAAGTGTCCTCTCCTTGACCAGAGATTCTGGGAAGTTTAGGAGCCCAAGAGGCAGTTTGAAAAATCATGATGGGTCCGGCCAATTGAAAACTCATCGGGGAGAACGAGGAATTATCTTTACTCATGCAAAGTGTAGAAGGGAGTGTCAGTGTCCTAAGGATTTCAGTCAGCTGCAGGATCTTTACATGTTTTGATTACTGCTCGTAAATACTTTTATGCCTTTCCTTTTATGTATGCACCTTGTGGGAAGGGAATGTGTCACCAGTTTGTTTAGCATTTGCCATATGTTTAGCTTAGTAGATACATCGGACCAATGGGTGATAAATATTTTTACTTCTTTCTTCCTGCAGATGTGAATAGAAAGAGTACAGGCTCAGGTAGCAGGGTGGAGGAAAGGCCCATGTTTTCTGAATGGGAGTCAGGAGACTTGGGTTCTAATTCTGACTCTGCCATTTTGCCTGTTGTGTGTCCAAGGCAAGTCATTTAATCTCTCCATGGCTCAGTTTTCTCAACTGTAAAATGTAGATTTTTTAAAAAACCTGCTATCCCTCCCTCTTGAACTGTGAGCTCCAGGTGGGATTGTATCCAATCTGATGTATCTACCACAGCACTTAGAAAACAGTAATTAGTATTATTAATAGTATTAGTATTATTAATATTACCACTAATAATAATTGTGGTATTTGTTCAGCACTTATTTTTTGCCAGGTGCCATTCTAAGTTCTAGGATGGATACAAGCAAATTAAGTTGGACACAGTCCCTGTCCCTCATGGGGCTCACAGTCTTAATCTCCATTTTTTGTATATGAGGAAACTGAGGCCCAAAGAAGTTGAGTGATGTGCCACACAGCAGACAAGTGGTGGAGCTGGGATTAGAATCCCAGACTCTTGCTCTATTCATTAGGTCATGCAGGTTCTCATATTAATGTTAGAATTAATACTATTAACAATAATAATAATAAACCCCAGTAGCTCTTCCGGACTTAGCTTCTGTGACAACAACCTACCTGCCCAGGTCTGTTTATTATTATGTTATGCTCTCTCAAGCTCTTAGTACAGTGCTCTGCACACAGCAAGTGCTCAAAAATACAATTGAATGAATAAATGAGGGGCCACAGTGAGCCCTCCTCTGCTTGACTGGTGTTTATGGAACGCCAAGAGATGAGAATGCCCTCTGGCACAGAACCTTGTTAGTAGACCGTAATAATAAACACTTTCAGCATCTCAAATCGTTGTTCTGCATGAGCCAGTTTATGTCAATCCCTGAAGAGAACCTGTAACTCCTCATTACAGGACGGCATGGTGGGAAAGCAATTCCCTAAGCCTTAGGGTGGGCAATCACCCATATTTTCTGCTATGAGTAAATAACTCCAATTGATTTAATCATAAAAGAATAACAGGAAAACGAGATTGATTTCCAAAGCCCTAATGTGAACATCAGACGATATTGACGAGGCTGCATGTAAGGAGGCTGTCGCCATTTGTAGGAACTCAAGAAATATCAATACTTGATCATTACTCTAACAAAAAAAATGACATTTTGGACCTCTCTCCAAATGGATTGAGGTAACATTATGCAGCATCATCGTGCAGTCTAAAGTGATATGTGATAGCGCTCCATAGTGTTCATTAGGTTAAAAAGACTAAAAATCCATAAACTCTGGTGAACAAGTCTGTTCATTGTAATAGTCTTTTAACCTTTATTACAACAATAATAGCAAAGTAAACTTTATTTTTTTGTTTATCAAATTGGGTTGCAGTCTGCTCCTTCATTACTAAAGTTAATTTAGCTCCCACCAAAATCAGGAAAAGGCTGGAGAGGAGAACCAGGGAGGATTTGGTGGCTAACAATGTGAAATTTGAAAGACAATATGGAGTCAAAAATGATATCAAGGTTATGGGCTTGGGGAACAGGGAAGAAGGTGGTTGTTGACTCTAATGGGAAAATTTGGTCTTGTGGATTTGCGAGGAAAGAAGAGATCAGTTTTAGAATTTGAGCAGCTATACCTCTTTTCATTTTTGCTAAGGAACTATGATTCCTTCATGGTTTTTTTGTTAATTATCAGGCCTTCCTACTGAGCTAGCTAGGGAGCAGTTGTTAGCCCCATTTTAAATGAAAGAAATTGACTGATTAATAGCGAAATTGGTTAATGGACTGGTCCTAATAATAATTATTATTATATTTATACAATACAATCAGATCATAGTCCCTATCCCATCCAGGGCTCACAAGGGGGAAAAGGAACAGGTATTTAATCCCCATTTTGCAGATAGGGAAATGGAAGTACAAAGAAGTCAAGTTACTTGTCCAAGATCACATAGCAGGCAAGTGGCATGCCAGGATTAGAACCCAACTCTCCTGTTTCTCAGTGCTGAACTCTTTCCACTAGACCATGATGCTTCAGAGTGGGTGCTCCAGTAAGGGATCAATAAATTCCATTGATTGATTTATTAGGAATAAGAAAAGGGAGAACATTCCAATTACCTAAAACAAGAAGCAGGAGCGTGTCCCAGTAAGTGCTAAAGGGGAAAGGATGAATGTTGTTTACCTTGAGCCAATCAATCAATCAATCAGTAGTACTTACTAAATTATTACTGTTTGCAGAGCACTGTATTAAGTGCTTGGGAGAAAACAACAGAGTTGGTAGATATGTTCTCTGCCCACAAGGCAAAGAATTGCTTATTCTAGAATTGCAGTGTTCAAAAAAATGACTGTACCATGCTGCTCTTAATTTAGCAACATTTTAAGTGAAATTTTGAGAGGATCCAAGGCAAGGCATCATATTCATTCAATCATATTTGTTGAGCGCTTACTGTGTGCAGAGCACTGTACTAAGCGCTTGGGAAGTACAAGTTGGCAACATATAGATATGGTCCCTACCCAACAACGGGCTCTCAGTATAGAAATCTGCACTAATGATAGGTAACCACAATCACCTAACTTTATTATAACTTCTAATATTTCAAAAATAGTTTTAGAGTAGTACATAATTACATTATTAAATGTATGTCAGAACCATCATCATCAATCATCATCAATCGTATTTATTGAGCGCTTACTATGTGCAAAACACTGTACTAAGCACTTGGGAAGTACAAATTGGCAACATATAGAGACAGTCTCTACCCAACAGTGAGCTCACAGTCTATCATTCATTCATTCAATCGTGTTTATTGAGCACTTACTGTGTGCAGAGTGGTGTACTAAGAGCTTGGGAAGTACAAGTTGGCAACATATAGTCATAATGCTTGCCAACTGTGAGCATGTCTTTTTTATCTACTGGAAGTGATAGGGCAGATAATTAATGTGAGCATCTTTTTTAAACACAAGAATACTGCTTTTAAGTGTTTTTTTAATGATCCAAATATCAGTAAGAGCCTTTTGACACCTTTAGTTGGAAAACTAGAATGGCTTTACTGAATAAAGAAAATCAGAAGGGATGAATTATGTTTTCTTTGGAAAGTGAGACCATTACAGTCATGTGTCTCCATAAAATTTTTGGCAGAGCAAGGAACTTCCAACAAGGGCATATAAACACTACAATGAAAATTTTTATATGTCAGGAATCATTTGCAGCAGTGTTCATGGTTACGGCATTACAATGTGCTCAAGGGTTATGCCTAAGAGTCAGTCATAAAGATAAAGAGGAAGTGGCACAGACCCAAACAGTGTGAAGATTTCAAACTTAAAAAAAAACACGGTACTCCCATTCGGTGTATATTATACGTCTTCTGTGATGGACGGACTCCTTTCTCCCAGTTTTAAGCAAACACAATTACAGTGTCAGCGGAGAACACTTTAACCATTCATTGAGTGTTTGGGAGAGAATTGTTCTCGTTCCAGAAAGAAGCCCTCTTCATCGCAACTGGGGGCCCCGGTTAGCCAGACACTGAATGTATGCGGGGAAGGGCAGTGGTGAGTAGCATTTACTTCAAGAATGGTGCCAGTCCTCAAACTGATCGAAAAACACACGTCAGGTTGCTCTGTGCTCTCCTTAGTCACGGCAATGCCTGAGGCTCATTAGAAGTGGCAAGTGCTTCAGGTAGGCCCCTACCCCTTGAATTTCCCTGATCTCTTCTGAAATGATACTCCCCACAACTGCCATCAGACTCCTCTTTCATTATTTTTTTTAGCCCACCTTTGTCTGCCTCCTAATCCACTAAGAATTAATGTGAATCTGATATTTCTGAATTGCTTAAGGTGCTTATCTCTGAAAAGTGGCATGGCGATGCAGATTATTAAGCCTCTACTTGACAGCAGTTCAAATTTGGACAAACCAAACATGACTAATGGGTTTGTCTACAAGAGAAGCAGTGGAGGACCCAAGAGAAGGATGATTTCCAAGACTGTGACACCATTCATTCATTCATTCATATTTATTGAGCGCTTACTGTGTGCAGAACACTGTATTAAGCACTTGGGAAGTACAAGTCAGCAACATATAGGGACAGTCCCTACCCAACAATGGGCTCACAGTCTAGGAGACTGTGGCAGCACCCTTATGAACCTGCAGCCAATTACTGCACTTCAGCATCCTAAGGATCAGACTGGACATGTATTTATGGCCTAAAGCGTTTCTTGCCTTAAATATTTGGTCACTACCATCGATACAGCATCTCTTCCACTAGTTATGGAGTTCCCTCAGCGTGCAGAATAGTGTACTGGCAATAGGCATATACACAGAACTGAAAGAGATGATCACTGCCCCCAGGAAGCTAACAATCTAGTGGGCAACAAGAAGACAAAACACATGTTCGGTAGTTAAGTGAGTGCCAGAGTAGATATGAATAACAAGCACAAGTCTTTCAATAAATCAACAACGGATAAACCGATTTCACCCTGTTTCCTGGGATCATTTTGAGGGTTGATCCAGGGTTTTGATCTCTATTTTTCTCTCCCAGAGGCGACAGCACTGGGGAAGGTATCAGATTGCTGTGAAACTATATGGATTTAAAGCCAGCGAAGCCCTAAATTTTAGGTTTCTTTTTAAAAGTCTTTTTGTCAAAATAAGCCACCAGGTTGTAGGTACCGGTATTAAGTTAGCCTCGCAGATAGGTAGATGAAAACTGTCATCCCTTTCAATTTTTCTAATGCCTTTCCTAATGGCAAAGTAATAGGGTTCTAGGTACCAAGTACATGAACGAATAGGGCACTCAGCATTTAGTCTATTTCAATCAATCAGTAATATTTACTGAGTGCTTACTCTGTGCAGAACATTGTACTAAGTGCTTGCGAGAGTACAATACAAGAAAGTTGGTAGACACATTCTCTGCCCTAAAGGATCTTACAGTCTAGCAGGGGAGCCAAACATTAAAATTAAATTACAGGTAGTGAGGGGGAATGGAGTATAAAGATAAGTATGTATAATCAATAAATAAGTCAATCAATGGTATTTATTGAGCATTTACTATAATAATAGTAATAATTGTGGTATTTGTTCAGTACTTACTATGTGCCAAGCACTGTTCTAAGCACTGGGGCAGATATAAGTTAATCAGGTCAGACACAATCCCTGTCCCACATGGGGCTCACAGTCTTAGTCCCCATTTTCCAGATGAAGTAATGAGGGACAGAGAAGTGAAGTGATTTGCCCAAGGTCACACAGCAGACCTGTGGTGGAGCTTGGATTAGAACCCACATCCTCTGACTTTCAGGCTCTTTCCACTAGGCCAAACTGCTTTTCACGCACTATGTGCTGAGCACTGTACCAAGTGCTTGAGAGAGGACAGTACAACAGAATTAGTGGACCAAGTCCCTGCCCATAATGAGCTTAGCTTAGTAGTTGGTGGGTGATAAGCTACATAAATACTTAGGGTTTTACCCTATTTAAATAATAATAAATAATAATGATGGCATTTATTAAGCACTTACACTGTTCTAAGTGCTGGGGAGGTTACAAGGTGATCAGGTTGTCCCACGAGGGGCTCACATTCCTCATCCCCATTTTACAGATGACGTAACTGAGGCCCAGAGAAGTTAAGTGACTTGCCCAAAGTCACACAGCTAACAATTGGCAGAGCCGGGATTTGAACCCATGACCTCTGACTCCAAAGCCCATGCTCTTTCCACTGAGCCACGCTGCTTCTCATGATGGCCTAATCTAATTCCCTCTAGGCCATGGGAGTGCAGCCTCTGGTGAGCCTACCCTCCAGCGTGCCAAGCCACTGGTGGCATGTCAGTCAGTCAGTCTGTCAGTCGTATTTATTATACAGAGCACTGTACTAAGCTCTTGGGAGAGTACATTATAACAATATAATAGACATATTGCCTGCCCACAACAAGCCTACAGTCTAGAGGGGGAGACAGATACCAATATAAATAAATTACAGATACGTACATTAAGTACTGTTGGGCTGAGGTGGGGAGGAATAAAAGGAGCAATTCAGGGAGACACAGAAGGGAGTTGAAGAGTCAGAGTCCTTTTTCAAGCCACATCTGTCAGGCCCTGTTGTCACTAGTCAGCCAGCCCTCCTGGGTCCTCTGCTACCTCCACTTCAACTTGAGAGTTCTGACTTCTATTCAAGGCTCTCTAATCCGTCATCGCACCTTCCCAGTGCCTGGAATTGCTGGCACTAGGCTGGGACATGGATGACCGGGATAATTGGATGGCATTCCACAGCGGCAGCATGGTGGCTCAAATCCAGAACTAGAGATGGCAAACAAGTCCCGTCTCCCACCAGAAACCTGGCACATATTCTGCGCAGACTCAATTCACCCACAACAGACCAGCTTCCTTCAAACCCCAAATTTACAGGGTTTGAAGGTGAAGTGGTGGTAACCCTCTTCAGCTGCAATCACTGCCTGTAGAATGTTCAGTGTTCACCAGGTTGCAAAAGTGAAATGTCTGAAGCAGACCATCACCAAGATTGTCATGGAAAGAAACAGGACCTGGGTTCGAATCTCTACTCTGCCACTTGTCTGCTGTGTGACCTTGGGCAAGACACTTAAGATCTCTGTGCCCCAGTTACCTCATCTGTTAAATGGGGATTTAGCCTGTAAGCCCCATCTTCTAGACTGTGAGCCCACTGTTGGCATAGGGACCATCTCTATATGTTGCCAACTTGTACATCCCAAGCACTTAGTACAGTGCTCTGCACACAGCAAGTGCTCAATAAATACGATTGAATGAATGAATGAATGAATGTGAGGCAGGGACTGTGTTCAACCTGACAACCTATATCTACCCCAGTACAGTTTAGTACTGTGCCTGGCACTTAGTAAGCACTAAACAAACACCATTAAAAAACATAAGAACAGAAATCGAGATGCTGAAAACATCAGAAGTGACAGCTAAGCAAAGCAGTTCATGAAACAGCAGTGATGCCCTCTTTGACTTTAATCTGAGGATTTTTTTCAGCACAAAATTGCAACTTTTATTAAAAACAGGTTAACCTGGAATCGTTTGTTTGACCATGATGACAATTCTCACACTCAGGAAAGGCATTTGTGATCAAGGTAAAATATCTTTTCCAGGAAAAAAAAAAGTTGGTGTACAAAGACAGCCAACTGAAACAATACCGAGCTTCAAAAGAATGGTGTGGGGAACCCTCACAAAACCCAGCAGCTTCCTTACACAAGTCATTCTAACTACACTTAAATGAAATCCAAACAAAAGCTTTCAGAGCTGAAACGCAGCCTCTCCACTTAAATAGCTGTGATCACGTGAGCCTGTAAGTATAAAAGATAATTCAGTCAGATAATCATCTCTGCAGGGGGGAGGGGAAGACGCCAGGTAAAGTAAACAACATTTAAAAACACTGTACTCACTGCACTCTGGTCCCCAACTTCTTCGGGCCGTCAGAATAGGTTTCTGAGGGCGATCATTTTTATGGTTTATTTATTAGACCCTCTCTCCCTCCTCCCCACTGTCTTTCCAAGTTGTAAATATTCATTCCCAGCAGATAAATTTACCCTTTGCCTGCCCTTAATATCGCCAGGGTTTTCAAAGTGTGCCATCCTGGCAGGTGTGACTGGCCTTTTTTTTGTGCGTGTGCTAGATTTTGGGACCGATTTACCTGCTAGAATCTGTCAAAAAGCCATTCGTATGCACACAGCTAATGTGCTAGAAATAAAAGCCACAACCTGTCAAATAAACTCCCTGCACCTGTAGGAGCAGTTAAATTCTTCCCCCTGCCATTATCCTCAGAGATCAAAGGGTCTCACTCGGAGGGGCTCAGAAGAAATAAAGCAAATGATAGACCTACTTGTCCTTGAGCAAAAAAAAAAAAAAAAATTAGAGGAGGAAGGGGAAAAGGAGAAAATACCCAGAACTCGTTTGGCTACCTGGAGCCAAAAGGAGCTTTTGTTCCACCCGGGCCCAACATGAACACATTCTTTCACATGAAGAACCAAAGGGAAGACATTCATTCTTCCTTTTTTTTTTCTTTTTTTTTCTTTTTTGTGGTGACGTAGCTGGGGCATTCATGTGTTTTTAACCTTGAATAATTTTTGTCTCTAAGCCCCAAACAAGTTTTATCCTGTCCACAGGTCAGTTTTGTTACAAAGGCCAATTAGTAGTGCTACCTTAGCCTGCAGCAAAAAGCCAAATAATGGTGGGGCAAGCCCTAGGAGAGGTGATGAATAGCATGTAGAGCTATAATTTGAAAGGGGAGCCTTTGAAGCATTTACCTTACATGGGACTCCATTGTCACTGCAGGGTGTTTGATCTTAAAATAATTTACTTAATGATCTCACCATGGGAGCAATTGGCAGAGCAAGATTAGGTTGTAAGGCCTAATGGACATGGGAAAAGTTAAAATTGCTCCAAGAAAGGTATGCTCGAGGTTGAGATTGTCTGTGTTGTGGAGTCATTACTTATAGTTGGGGGAAAGCAGTTGTGACATAGATCAGCTTTACGTATCCTGTCAGAGAAAATAATAAGGTGTGATCCCTTTCCTTGGATATTGGTGAACTGTTTTACCTTTTCCTCAGGATTTTCAAGGTTGGGGAAATTATTGATACTGTTTTGATTTTACAGTAGGAGATTTATTTCTTCTAGAACCACGAAGTCACTCCTAGGGCATACCATTAGTGGGACAGACGGTTCCCGCAGCGGGCAAACTTCAGAATTAGAGCCAAAAAGTGATGGGAATGCAGAAGTAAGTTGTATTACTTCACTTTCATCGGCAACACACTGTCAACAAATAGACAATGCTGCTTTTGAAGCTTGCCATATCGTTTGATCCGTGGCTGCTTGAAAAATTCAAGTAATAAAGTGTCTAAATGTTTACATACTTGGAATTACTGTGAGCATATTCATTGAAGGTAGCTCAGAGTAACAGTGAAAAGGAAGGAAACTGTGACATTGTAGCTTAGGTTGTAGGAGAGAATCTAGGTCTCTGGTGACCCCTGTCTCATTTTACATTTGTCATTATTTTTACTTGATTATGAAATGATTATGCATAGTTAGGAAAGTATAATGCATATGTGCATATATGGAAAGTGTGGACTTAATTATGGGAAATGTTAACTTTTTTTCCTCTATCCAGTGATACCAGGAATGGGTGGGGAGGAAGGGGAAACCAAGAAAAAACGCCTTTTTAAATAAATTTCCCTTTCATCTCTTTTTGCAATGACACTTCCCCCTCTAGAAATGTGCCGAATTAAATTGCTTTTATTCCGAGATCTGATCGCTCCAATATTAGTACAATATGCAGAAAGCCAAATTTCTAGAGGATTTCGGGCTTTGTCTGTGCTAAATCTCCTAATGTAATGAAGTATTTTTAGCACATGCAAATCAAGCAATTATGTGCTTAACTACCTGCTTTATGTGAGCAAATGCCCGTTTACTTGTGCAAATTGGAGAGAACACAAGTGTTACTTGCACACAAATTGGACTCCCTTTGGAAATTCACCCTTCGGATCTGACTTTCCAGCTGATACTACACCTGAAGACCCCTACTTGCTGGAACGAAATTCGACTTCTTTATAAACTTTTTTGTTGTTGTTTCCCTTACAGATACTTGGAAATTGGGTCACTGCAGCCCCACAGCTGCTATTTGAAGGGAAATTTACTGTACCGCCTGCCCTGGAAAGGTGCATAATATCTATTTTTGTCATGTTCATTTGGTCTATTCACGTATTAAATGACTTGACAAGTAAAGATGTGTCTGACAATATATGACATTTCCTCTCCCCCTTCACCTCCTGTGGTCCTCTGTTATTACCTGGAACTAAGCCTTACCTTCTTTAGGTAAGGGTAAGCTAGGGCCTGGAATGCCTTCCCTCCTCAAATTTGACAGACAATTTACGCCCCCCAGCCCCCAACTTCAAAGCCTTATTGAAGGCACATCTCCTCCAAGAGGCCTTCCCTGACTAAGCCTCCCCTTTCCTTTTCTCCCACTCCCTTCTGCGTTGCCCTCTTCCCGGCTCCCAGCCCCAGAACACTTATGTATATATCTGTAATTTATTTATATTAATATCTGTCTCCCTCCTGCCCCCTAGACTGTAAGTTCGAGGTGGGCAGGGAAAGTGTTTGTTTATTGTTGTATTGTACTCTCCCAAGTGCTTAGTACAGTGATCTGCACACAGTAAGTGCTCAATAAATATGACTGAATGAATGATTGAATGAGAAGGGGAAGAATCTGGGTCTCTGGTGACCCTTGTCTCTTATTTTACATTTGTCATTATTTTTACTTGATTATGAAAGTACATGTGTAGTTAGGAAAGTATAATGTGTATGTGCCTATAATGTGCATATAATACTCTTAATAATAATGATGGCATTTATTAAGCACTTACTATGTGCAAAGTACTGTTCTAAGCGCTAGTCTTAATATTCTCTTAATACTAGCAACGTGGATAGAGCATGGGCCTAGGAGTCGGAAGGACCTGGGTTCTCATCCTTGCTCCTCCATTTGTCCGCTGTGTGACTTTGGGAAGTTGCTTAGCTTCTCTGCTCTTCAGTTTCTTCATTTGTAAAATGGGGATAAAGCCAGTGATTTTTTCATTTGTAAAATGAGGATAAAGCCAGTGACCCCCATGTGGGACAGGGATTGTGTTCAACCTGGTAACTTTGTACCTACCCCAGTGCTTAGTACAGTGCTTGGCACATATGAAGCACTTAACGAATGCCATAATAAAATAGTAGTGCAGGTGTTTACCATTGGCCAGCCCTCTTTCAGCCATTCTCTGTCGCCAGGAAAACATAGGATCCAAAGACGGAAATCAGGGCCAAGAGAGAGACAAAGCATCAATATTTTAGAATGGAACATTTTGACAGAGAGTATTTGACCAGTTTGCGGTTAGCTCTCTGTCCTAGATTGAGTCCCAGTCCTGTCTCTATCCCTTCCAATCCCCCGTGGTCCCAGATGTCAAGTAGCTTTTCACCACAACACAAAGAGAACTCACAAACCCCCCTGACAGCAGTGCAGACAACTGCACTGCACACCACAGGCATCCACACCAAAGGGATAAGGCAGAAGGAAAAGAGCCAAGAGAAGAAAGAGAGTAAGGTCAAGGGCAAGCTACTTACCCACCCCCAACCGCCCAGCTCTCCTCCCACAGCACACTGATTACTCTACTCTATGTCAGATGTACTCCCACTGGCCTAGAACCCATCATCTCTTCCAGAAGACACATAAATTCCACCCAGGTAGTTCTAAAATCACCCAGCTGATCATTCAATTTATATACAGTATCAAGTGTTCATTTCAAACGCTGCTATTTCAGTCAGACTGACACGTTGGTCCTTGACATGAGGTGCCCCGGGGCCCTCCACAGACACAAGAGTAACTTTTTAGCACTCCAAAGAGAAAGCAATTGAAGTTCATTTCTCACAGGTTACCGGGCCCCATTAGAAATGAAGTCACGAAGCAGAAGTTCAGGCACCCGACAGGATAAAATGGTATCAGGCACTACCCACATTCATGTCCAGGGAGTTTAGATTACCAGCACGATACCTTTCTAGGTTCATGGGTTCAACCCTTAAGCACTTGGCTACTCCGACTAAGCCCCTACTCCATCTCCTTTCTATATCACCCTTGGATTTGTACCCTTTTTCGCTCTCCACTCTCAGTTCCACAGTACCTACGTACATATCTGTAAATTTATTTTAATATCTGTCTCCCCTTCTAGACTTTAAGCTCCCAGTAGGCAGGAAACGTGTCAATCAACTCTGTTGTACTCTCCAAGTGTTTAGTATAGTGCTCTGCACAAAATAAGTGCTTAATTCATTCATTCATTCAATCGTATTTATTGAATGCCTACTGCTTGCAGAGCACTCTACCAAGCACTTGGGAAGTACAAATCGGCAACATATACAGTCCCTACCCAACAACGGGCTCACAGTCTAGAAGGGGAAGATAGACAACAAAACAAAACAAGTAGATAGGTGTCAATACCACCAGAATAAATGGAATTATAGCTATATACACATCATTAATAAAATAAATATAGTAAATATTTACAAATAAAATAGAGTAACAAATATGTACAAATATATACAAGTGCTGTGGGGAGGGGAAGGGGAAAGGGAAGGGAAGGAGGTAGGGCAGGGGGATGATGGGGAGGGGAGAATGCATACCATTGATTCATTGAGAAAATGCCTTATGCTGTATTGAACTTTTACATTGCATTTCTGATGTTGGTAAAGTTGGAATGTCAAGACTGTTCAAAATGCCACCCAAGACATCTTCCCCAGTTGCCTAGATTTGTGAGATAAAGGGCATCTGAAGCTGGACAGGTTATATTGTATTCTCCCAAATGCTCAGTACACAGTACTCTCTACACTGTAAGCATTCAATAAATGTGATTGATTGGTTATTTGCCCCAACCCCAAAGGATTTATGTATGTGTCTTTATGCTCTGCTGCTTCCCTTATCTGTAATTTATTTTAATGTCTGCCTCCCCCTTTAGATTATAAGCTTCTTCTGAGCTGAGAGCTCTAATGTATTGTACTTTCTCCCAATTACTTGGTGCAGAGCTCTACTCACCCCCTAAGCACTCAGTAAATACCAGTAATTGATCAATTCAAGGGGTTATTTCATATTTTTTAGGCTGGCTGGCTTTTTGAGGATCATCAAGACTGCACCAAGTTGTACAGGTGACAAAATGTCCAGTCTCACCTCGGGGGACATTTAAATGTAAATGAACTCAAGCTTCACTTCCCAGGGTCAGAGCTGGAGAAATATGCATAGTTCTCATTTTCTCAGATATTTGCAGGAAAAAAAAATTCCCATCCATAGACAGTGGCTTGAAATACCTGAAACATCCAAACAATTTGTTAGCATAGACCCAATCCTTATATTGCTAGCTTTCTGTCTGCCTTTGGAGTGCATAGTAATAACAATATTAATGGCATTTTTAAGTGCTTACTATGTGCCAGGCAAACACTGGATTATTGAAAACTAGTCAGCTGGCAGTCTTCTGTCCTGAAAATCAATCAAAGCAGTGTTTAACGGGTACTGCTGTGTGCAGACCACTGAATTAAGCACTTGAGAGAGAGCAAAGAAATTAGTAGACATGATCCTTGCCCTCAAAGAGCTTTCAGACTAGAAGGGGGAAATGGTGGAAGCAGAAAGGGGGAGCAAAGACAGCACGGGAGCAAAGACAGCACCCCTTTCCCTGACTGGAGTGAACACCTGCATGATGACCTAGTGATCAACCTGGAGGACCATTACCAAGTAAGGTGCCCACTCTCCAGCCTCCCTTAATTTTTTCTAAGTAAATCATTCCAGATTCATATTCAAGAGCTTGAAAAATAGCAGTGGAGACTTACTTTCTCCTCTTCTGGCAGCCAAGGACAGATGTTACTTTTCCAAATCTTTGATTTTCAAGCAGAGAGTTTTTGTACTGTTGCTCTCTGAGACAGTAAGGTAGTAGTAGTAATATTAAGTTTGTGCAAAGCATTGGACTAAGTATGGGAAAAAATATTTGGATAAAAATTATGGATGATCCCTGGTCCCAAGGGGCTTGCAATTTAAGTTTAAGGAGAGGAGCGTGTGTCAGTGACAGATATATAAGGAAAGATGAAACAATAAAAACATAAAACAAGGATGATGTAAAGTACCATCAATCAATCAATGGTCCTTATTGAGCACTTACTATGTGCAGAGCACCATACTAAGCACTTGGGAGAGCACAGTACAACAGAATTAGCAGGCACATTTCCTGCCCATAATGACCTTACAGTCTAGAGGGGGAGGCAGACATTAATAGGAATAAATAACATATAATTTAAAGATATATGCGTAAGTGCTGTGGGGCTGAGGATAGAGTGGACATCATATGTTCAAAGGTCTTAGATCCAAGGGCATAGACGGGGCAAAAGGAAGGGCACCCCAGGGAAAAGAGGGCTTAATTGGGGAAGGCTTCTTGGAGGAGATGTGACCTAAAGTATAACAAGGACAATAGGGGACTCTGACTGCAGGAGCAGAACTTCAGGATCCTAGCGGTTATAGGAACTTGTGAAGTTTGGAAAGTAGTTATGGATGCAGATCAGACATCTCAGGACCACCTGCTGAAATGCCAAGCAGGCTGACTGCTCAACAGGGGTGCATAGGGGAGCACCAATGGCCTCTCTGCTTTAGCTTACTGTGTGACCCTGGGCAAGTCACCTCACTTCTCTTCGCCACAGTTTCCTCATCTATAAAATGGCAATTTGATACCCTTTCTCCCTCCCTCTTAGTCTGAAGCCCCATTTGGAGCAGGAACTCTGTCTGATCTAATTGGGTTGTGTGCACCCTGGCACTTAACAAAGTGCCTGGCACATTGGAAGCACTTAATAAATATCATGATTATTATTGTTATCATTTTACACATGGGAAAGAAATCAGAACAAGTGCACAGGCAGTGATGTTGTCTGTGTGTTCATCATTCTAAAATACCCCAGCCTGGTCCATCCTTTAGCAGTTTATGTAATTTAAGAAAACCTTCTGTGGTGAGATACACTTGGCATCCCAAGCAACTCTCTGGATTTCTGGCTCAAAGATCAGACTCCGCAGTGCGGTATGGCTGGAGGGAGTGGGACAGGTGCAGAATCTCTTCAGATAATAATAATAATAATAATCATTCATTCAATCCTATTTTTTGAGGGCTTACTGTGTGCAGAGCACTGTACTAAGTGCTTGGGAAAGTACAGTTCAACAGCAGACACATGTGTTAAGCACTTACTACGTGCCAAGCTCTGTGTTGAGCCCTGGGGTAGATACCATTCAGTCAGGTCAGATTAGACACAATCAGTGCCCAGCATAAGTCTCATAGCCTAAGGGAGAGGAGAGAAGGTATTCAATCCTCATTTTACAGATGAGGAAACTGAGTCACAGGGAAGTTAAGTGGCTTGTCCAAGACCACCCAGCAGGCAAGTGATCGAGCCATGATTAAAACCCAAATGCCACCAAAAGCCATCCCTCATGCATCCCTCCCACCGAAAATGTTTGCAATTTAAATGTAAGTAAGAGTGGGCCAGATTTTGATTCTTGTCTCGAGACCACACGAGTTGTCAAGTGCTCTTTCTGCTTTTCCTCCTCAAGAAAGGACCCTGGATTTCCTTTTTTCCTTTCAAAACCAGATCTATTCTCTCCTCCATTCATTACTTTTTGGAGGGAAGAGAAAAGGGTGTAGGTGTCACTCTTAGGACGGGTATGCTAATTAGTTCTGCCACTGATTTGTAGAGTGAAGGCTGAGATCGGCTCTGTGGCCCTGTTTCCTTATGTGTAAACACGGGTAATTATCCAGGCCTTCATTAGGAATGATGATAAACACTGCCTGAATAATGGCAGGAAAGTGCTATCTACAAAGCATTATTACTGATGAACTTCCTTTTCTTCCCTCTTCAGGTCTCTCATCTCTTGGTTTTTTGTTTGTTTGGTTGGTTGGTTGGTTTTTTTCTGACATGTGGCTCCTGTCTTAGTTTTCCCTTCCCTTGTTTTCTCTCTGATGCACCTTTCACCCATCTGTTTCTCTAGCTGTTCTGTCCTCCTCCCAGGTGCTTGCTTTGCTTTTGTCCCACTTGTTTTTTTTTTTTCTTTTCTGCTTTTACTCAGAGTAGTGTCAGAGCAGGCAGGGAGCAGAGGACAGGAGGGAAATTAGCAATTCTCTGAAGCATTAGTGCTCCCGCACTTCAGAGCTTCTTGACTTATTCTTGACTTCAGTTTGTCTCTCTGTTTAGCAGCACAAAGGGAAGTGGTGACAGAGGAAACGGAGGGGAAAAAAGTGTCAGAATAGTGGGTTATATTGACCTGTAACTTGACCCCCTGAACTGGAGACATAAATTCCTCAATTGCTTCAAGGCGCCCAGTTTTTTGTTTGAGCTTCGATTCAGGGAAGGCTTCTAGAGACACCATTGTTCGGCGGGAGGAGCGGATTTCTCTTCTGTTGCTTCCATTTTCCATTGCCGAAGTTATAACTGGCTGTCCTCCAGGCCTTTAGAGAAGTCAGACTAAGATCTAGGTGATTCCTTGGCGGGAGCTGGAGTTGCCTTGGGACAGGACCAGAATTCCATGTTGGACTGAATAAATCCCTAGACTCTAAGCTTGTCTCTAGACTATAAACTTGTTATGGGCAGGAAGCTTATCTGCTAATTCTATTGTACTGTACTCTTCCAAGCTCTTAGTACAGTGCTCTGAAGACAGTCAGTCAGTCAGTAGTACTTACTGATTGCTTACTGTTGGCAGGGCACTATTCTAAGTGCTTGGGAGAGTGCATATAACAATATAACAGACTCATTCCTTGTCCACAACAAGCTCTGCATTCATTCATTCAATGGTATTTATTGAGCACTTACTGTGTGCAGAGCACTGTACTAAGCACTTGGAAAGTACAATTCAGGAACATATATAGTCCCTACCCAACAACAGGCTCACAGTCTAGAAGGGGGAGACAGACAGCAAAACAGAACAAGTAGACAGGTGCCAATATCATCAAAATAAATAGAATTATAGATATATACATATCATTAATAAAATGAATAGAGTAATAAATATGTACAAACATAGACAAGTGCTGTGGGAAGAGGAAGGGGGTAAGGCAGAGGGAGAGAGTGGGGGTGATGGGGAGGTGAGGAGGTGGAGAGAATAAGGGGAGTCTCTGTCTGGGAAGGCCTCCTGGAGGAAGTGAGCTGTCAGTAGGGCTTTGAAGGGAGGAAAAGAGCTAGATTGGTGGATATGTGTCAGGAGGGCATTCCACACTAGAAGTAGGATGTGGGCCAGAGGTCAGTGGCTGGACAGGCAAGAACGAGGTACAGTGAGGAGGCTAGCGGCGGAGGAGTGGAGGGTGCAGGCTGGGCTGTAGAAGGAGAGAAAGGAGGTGAGGTAGGAAGGGGAAAGGTGATGGAGAGGTTTGAAGCCAATAGTGAGGAGTTTTTGCTTCATGAAAAGGTTGATACCCAAATCTACGTCTCCACCCCTGTTCTCTCTCCCTCCTTCCAGACATCACATCTGGATGTCTGCCCGCCACCTAAAACTCAACATGTCCAAGACTGAGCTCCTTATCTTCCCTCCCAAACCCTGTCCCCTCCCTGACTTTCCTGTCACTGTGGATGACACTACCATCCTTCCCTCCCCACAAGCCCGCAACCCTGTTGTCATCCTTGACTCGGCTCTCATTCACCCCACACATACAATCCGTCACCAAAACCTGCCTCCACCACATCACCAAGATCCACCCTTTCCTCTCCATCCAAACCGCTACCTTGCTGGTTCAATCTGTCATCCTATCCTGACTGGATTACTGCATCAGCCTCCTTTCTGACCTCCTATCCTCCTGTCTCTCCCCGCTTCAGTCTATACTTCACTCTGCTGCCTGGATTCTCTTTGTACAGAAACACTCTGGACATGTCACTTGCCTCCTCAAAAATCTCCAGTGGTTGCCTATCAACTTCTGAATCAAACAAAAACTCCTCACTATTGGTTTCAAGGCTCTCCATCACCTTGCCCCCTCCTACCTCACCTCCCTTCACTCTTTCTACAGCCCAGCCCACACACTCTGCTCCTCTGCCACCAACCTCCTCACTGTGCCTCGTTCTTGCCTGCTCCTGACCCATGTCCTACCTCTGGCCTGGAATGACTTCCCTCGGCACATCCACCAAACTAGCTCTCTTCCTCCCTTCAAAGCCATACTGAGAGCTCACCTCCTCCAGGAGGCCTTCCCAGACTGATCCCCCACTTTTTCCTCTCCTCCTCCTCCTCCCCTCCCCATCGCCTCCCCTTCCTCCCTCTGCCCTACCCACTTCCCCTTCCCCACAGCACTTGCATATATTTGTATGTATTTATTACTCTATTTTATTTGTACATATTTATTACTCTATTTGATTTGTACTTATTTATTACTCTATTTTATTAATGATGTGTATATAGTTATAATTCTATTTATTCTGATAGTATTGATGCCTGTCTACTTGTTTTATTCTGTTGTCTGTCTTCCCCTTCTAGACTGTGAGACCGTTGTTGGGTAGGGACCATTTCTACATGTTGCCGATTGGTACTTCCCAAGTACTTAGTACAGTGCTCTGCACACAGTAGGTGCTCAATAAATATGAATGAATGAATGAATGAACCACTGGAGATTTTTGAGGAGGCGAGTGACATGCCCAGGGCATTTATGTAGAAAGATAATCTGGGCAGCAGAGTGAAGTATAGACTGAAGTGGGGAGAGACAGGAGGATGGGAGATCAGAAAGGAGGCTGATGAAGTAATCCAGTCGGGATAGGATGAGAGATTGAACCAGTAGGGTAGTGGTTTGGATGGAGAGGAAAGGGTGGATCTTGGTGATGTTGTGGAGGTGAGACCAGCCAGTTTTGGTGACAGATTGGATGTGTGGAGTGAATGAGAGAGCGGAATCAAGGATGACTCCAAGGTTGTGGGCTTGTGAGATGGGCAGGATGGTAGTGCCATCCACAGTGACGGGAAAGTCAGGGAGAGGATGTTGCCCACTGTAAGCACTCAGTAAATACCATTGATTGATTGACAAAGGCACAGCAGTGAGCAAGCTAGACCACGTCAACCTGGGTGTTGAGGGGAGAGTGTTTTTCTTCACCTACAGCTCCTCTTTCTATGTGGTGGGCATCATTTCCACCAATCACAGACCACTGCAGCCCGCCCTATGAATGCTCTTTTGCTCAGTTTAGCCTTCTTGATTCACCCCAGTTATTTCATTTGAGATTTCAGGAAGGTCACTCGCATCAAAAGAAGATTTGAGAGTCACAAGGGGCCCACAGATGGAAACCTCAATCTGCAATTTAGATCAAGTGTCTGGCTCATTGTAGCATATAGTAAATATTATCATCATTATTATCATTTGGCATACTGACTTCAAAAAATGTACCCATTCAGTGGCTTTCTGAATATTCAGCCAATCGCACCCTCCTTCAACAAAATCATTGAAATGTGGGCGTGTGCACAGTGTGTAAGTGTCGTATTGTGGTCAGCGTATTGTACTGTGAGCAGTTGGCTGGGTCATGTGAGCTATGTCTAATGCATCTATCATCCTCATCACTGGTTGAGATTAAGATCCTGAGTTAGACTGTGGCACTAACCAATGTCCTAGTCACCACTGTGTCTGAGGGTTTTTGCTACTGGAATTTTAGGATGCACATTTTCTCTTTCTATTAACAAGGCTGCCTGCCCCAAAGCCAAATTGCCTGAATTGTGTAGGCACGAAAACCATTGAAATAATAATAACAATAATAATGTTGGTATTTGTTAAGCACTTTCCACATGCCAAGCACTGTTCTGAGCACTGGGATAGATACAAGGTAATCAAGTTATCCCGTGCAGGGCTCACAGTCTTCATCTCCATTTTACAGATGAGGAAACTGAGGCACAGGGAAGTTAAGTGACTTGCCCAAGGTCACACAGCTGACAAATGGCAGAGCTGGGATTAGAACCCACAGCGTCTGGCTCCCAAGCCAGTGTTCTTTCCACTAAGCCACTGCTGCTTCGAACAGCAGTGAAACAGCCTATGCAAGCGCGCGCGCGCACACACACACACACACACACACACACACACACACACACACACACACACACACACACATATATATATGCTAAAATCTGAGTCCCATGAGGAGAAAAGTCAGTGTTCTCTTTCCCTTCACGGATTTAAATACATTTTTTTCTTTAAGTTTGTCCCAGTCATAAAACAGCACGTCTTTAGAAATAACGATGCTTCCCCGGGGATATGTCATTGGCAATCAGTAATAATTATAATAGTAATTGTGGTATTTGTTGAGTACTTACTAGGTGCTAGGCACTGAAGTAAGCACTAGGGTAGATACAAGCTAATCAGGTCCCACATGGTAATCGCAATTTAAGTAGGAAGGTGCACAGATATCCAATCCCCATTTTCCAGATATAGAAGAATCAATCAGTTGCATTTATTAAGTGTTTACTATCAATCAGTGGCACTTACTGAGTGCTTATTACATGTGCAGAGTACTGAACTAAGTACATGGGGGTGTACACTGCAACAGAGTTAGCAAGCATGTTCCCTGCCCTTAAGGAGTGTACAGTCTAGAGGGGAGATAAATATTAAAATAAGTTGCAGTTGGGGAATGGCAGAGTGGCAGCCAGTCTGCTGATCCAGGATGATCAGGGCTGCTGTCCTGCATTCAGTGAACTCTATATAAGTCTGCCCTGGGTTCAGAGGGCCATTAACACAACAGAGACTATTTATTATTATTATTGTTATGTTTGTTAAGTGCTTACTATGTGCAATAATAATAATGATAATCATTGTATTTGTTAAATGCTTACTATGTGTCAGTCACTGTAGTAAGTGAAGGGATAGATACAAGCAAATTGGATTGGATTATGGTATTTGTTAAATGCTTACTCTGTGACCGTCACTGTACTAAGCATTGGGGCATATACAAGCAAATCGGGTTGGACAGTCTCAATCCCCATTTCACAGATGAGGTAACTGAGGCAAAGAGAAGTGACTTGCCCAAGGACACACAGCAGACAAGGGGAGGAGCCAGGTTTAGAACCCATGGCCTCAGTCTTCCAGGTGCATGCTCTTTCCACTAGGCCATGTTACTTCTCACTTCACACTGCTTTTATCACTGAAATATCTCTGGCTTTGTTGGCAGGGCCTTCGGGGATTGGGAAAGAAATCTGAAGGTAAGTGCCCACTGTTTTGAAATTGAGAAGAAATATTTTTAAACACTTCTCAATGCAGTTAAGTATTTCTACCCCGCTAAAATGTCCAAACTGAACTGTAGGAGAATGAAGGGAGTGTTCTGCATCAACTGTGCTTTTTAAAAAGCCTACATGAAGGGTCAAAGACCAGGAAATGCTCTCAGTATAATTCTCATTTTCAGCTGAATTGGACATGGCAGTAGCAACAAGAAAGCAAGGCTGAGTCACATTATGTTCCTGGAACCTTAGCTTTGCATCATAATGACTTGCCCGCTCCTAGAAGCAAATTGCAAGTGGTTTCAATAGGGTAAAACTTTAATTTATAAACTAGTATTCAACCTAAGTAGCTCACTTCAAATGCAAAACGAAAAACCTTATCACTTGTTTCATGTTTCTTGAATGCATCCCTTCACATTTTACCTGTAAAATGCTTTCTGTTTGGTGATGGGTTAAATGTACACTATACACAGAACCCCAAAATTTTTCTTTGTATTGCCACAGAAATCTTCTTCCTTTTAGCGGTTCTGATTATTTTAAGCCGTCTCCATTGTCTCCTAAACACCGTAATTAGAAGCTGGGAAGCTTACTGCAACCAAACTAAATAAGGTCTCATTATGAGCAAAATATTCTACAGTTGCTCAACAAGTGACCCTCTGTAGAACAACACGATCAAGCTCTGCTGTCCAATTATGTCTCAGTGTAGGCAAGATGTGTTCTCTTTCAGTGGGGCCCTGTAACTCCACAGTGATTTTAGCTGCTCTGTCATCATAAATCCAGCTCTCAGTGGCTACTTTGCTTCATTTTATGCTTCTTGGGTGTTAGGAATGAGAGTGTAAAAGAAAGCTTACCTGGAGGAAAGTCTATTGTGAGTGTCTTTCTTCAATTAATTATGGCATCTATTAAGTGCTTACTATGAGCTAAGCACTGGGGTAGATATGAAGTTATGAGATCAGATACAGTGTCTTTTTCACAAGGGACTCCCACTCTATCTCATTCCCATTTTATAGGGAAGCAAACTGAGCCCTTATTTCCCCTACTCCCTCTCCCTTCTGCATTGCCCTTGCACTTGTACTTGTACCCTTAATTCACCCCACCTTCAGCCCCACAGCACTTCCAGCGCTTAGAACAGTGTTTTGCACATAGTAAGTGCTTAATAAATGGCATTATTATTAAGTGCAAACCCATAATTTATTTTGTTTTCTGTCTCCCCCTCTAGACTGCAAAGTCTTTGTGAGCAGGGAATATAATAATAATTATGGCATTGTTAAGTGCTTACTATGTGCTGGGCACTGTACTAAGCACTGGGGTGGATATAAGCAAATCGGGTTGGACACAGTCTCTGCTCCCACATAGGGCTCACAGTCTCAATCCCCATTTTACAGATGAGGTAACTGAGGCCGAGAGAAGTGAAGTGACTTGCCAAGACAGAGACAAGTGGCCAAGCCAGGATTAGAACCCATGACTTCCTGATTCTCAGGCCCGTGCTCTATCCACTATGCCACTCTACTTCTCCTACTACACCATGCTGAATATGACTACCAACTCTGTGAGCTTGCTGTGGGCAGGGAGTGTCACTGTTTATTGGTGTACTGTACTTTCCCAAGCACTTAGTACAGTCCTCTGCCCCCAGTAACTACTCAATAAATGTGATTGAGTAATTGATTGATTGGGCCCAAAGAGGTAAAGTGTCCTGCCCTACCTCACATAGCAGGAACTAGAAACCTAGTCTCTTAACTCTCCCTCCCTACACCTTTCCCTTAGGCCACACTGCCTCATTTTATGGTGAAAATATTACCTATTCCCAACTGCAAAATAGATACAGAAGCTATTCCGTAGCATACTATTCTTATTTACATCCGTGTGTACAAAATGCAAAAGTCTTTTAAGGCTCTTTTATGATTCCAAGGTACTGAAACCCTTAACTTTTCATCCATTCATTCAATCGTATTTATTGGAAAGTACAAGTTGGCAACATATAGAGGTGGTCCCTACCCAACAGCAGGCTCACAGTCTAGAAGGGGGAGACAGACAACAAAACAGAACATATTAACAAAATAAAATAAATAGAATAGTAAATATGTACAAGTAAAATGAATAGAGTAATAAATCTGTACAAACATATATACAGGAGCTGTGGGGAGGGGAAGGAGGTAAGGCGGGGGGGATGGAGAAGCAGCATGGCTCAGTGGAAAGAGCACGGGCTTTGGAGTCAGAGGTCATGGGTTCAAATCCCAGCTCCGCCAACTGTCAGCTGTGTGACTTTGGGCAAGTCACTGAACTTCTCTGTGCCTGTTACCTCATCTGTAAAATGGGGATTAAAACTGTGAGCCTCCCGTGGGACAACATGATCACCTTGTAACCTTCCCAGCGTTTTGAACAGTGCTTTGCACATAGTAAGCGCTTAACAAATACCATTATTATTATTATTATTGTTAAGTACCATTATTTACTTAATGGTATTTACTTAATAAATACCATTATTAAGTGCTTAGTACAGTGCTCTGCATGCACACAGTAAGCACTCAATAACTACGATTGAATGAATGAATGATGGGGAGGGGGAGGAGGGGGAGAGGAAGGAGGGGGCTCAGTCTGGGAACTTCAAAATACGTAGTGTATTGCAATCTAGAGAAAATCATTTTTACCATTTTTTATAGCATTTGTTAAAGGCACCGTACTAAATGCTGGAGTAGATACAAGCTTGGGCACAGTCCGTGTTCCACATGGGGCTCCCAGTCTTAACCCCCATTTTACAGATGAGGTAACTGAGGCATGGAGAAGTTAAGTGACTTGCCCAAAGCCGCACAGCAGACAAGAGGCCAATCCAGGATTAGAACTTGGGTCCTCCTTACGCCCAGACCTGAGCTTTAATCACACAGCCATGTTGCTTCACCCTGACACCTCTTTTCAAGGCTTCCTTACTTACATTCAATCTCTATTTTATTGTTTAAATCTTTAGAACCCAGTAATCTATATTCTTCTATATACACATCTGAAAAGCTGTTTGATTTCCTCACCTTGGAAATCTGTTAGCTTTCCTTAGTCTTCCAATCCTAAAATCTATCCCAGGCAATTCTCCAGTTTGGTCTCCCAACCTCCCCCCACCCCTTCTCCCTGCCCCACCCTCCCCGCTATTCTCTCCTTATCCAAATCCTTGCTGTGAGTCCATCCGTGCTGCTTTTCTGCTTCTAAACTTCCACCCCAGAGGTTGCACTCCAATTGAATCGGTTTGGAGCTTAATCATAATTGTGGTATTCGTTAAGAACATAACTATGTGCCAACCAATATACTAAACTCTGGGGTAGAAACAAGATTATCAGGTCCCACATGGGGCTCACAGTCTATGTAGGAAGGATCACAAGTATTAAATCCCCAGTTTTGCAGTTGACAGAACTGAGGCACAGAGAATGACTTGCTCAAGGTCACTCAGCAGGTGTGTGGCGGAGTCAGGATTAGAACCCAGGTCCTTTGAGTTCCAGGCTCGTGCTTGTTCCACATGGCTGTGCTGCTTCCTGCTCCCTCATCCTAAACAGGAGGTACAACCTCCCTGGCATAGCCTCCTTGGCACAGGACTCTTGTTCAGTTTCTTAGGGGATTGAAGCCCGGGGCTCTTCCTTTGAGGCTGAGGCAAGGCTGGGGAAGTGGAACCACCACCTTTCTCACCACACATGTGCATAATCAACTATGTGCATGATCAGCTGTGTGCTCCTTCTCTGGATTTGCTCCAATTCTGGGTACAAGAGGTCAAAGTGTGATTCCCTTTCCCTGGACCAAAGGATGTGACTTGAGAAGCCCCGCTGCTGGGTCAGATGGAAGGAGAAATTGGTGAGTGGTGATTCCTAGGATTATGAAACGGAGCATGGCCTAGTGGACAGAGCACTGACACCGGGAGTCTAATACAGACACTGCCACTTGTCTGCTTTGTGATCTTGGGCAAGTCATTTTACTTATCTTTGCTTCAATTCCCTCATCTGTAAAACGGGAATTAAGACTATCCCCATGTGGAATAGGGACTGTGTTCAACCCGATTAGCTTGTGTTTACCTCAGTGCTTAGTGCAGTGCCTGGTACACAGTAAGCACTTAACAAATACCACAGTTACTGTTATTATAAAATACCATGCATTTGTATCAAAATGAAAAAGAGAAAATGCAACTTATTCCAGCCCCAAATCTCTCCAGTTGTAATTGTTCAGCATTTACTTATGTGCCAAGTATTAAATTAAAACACTGCAGAAGATAAAAGATAATCAGGTCAGACACAGTCCATGTCCTAAATGAGGCCCACAGATTGAGGGGGAGGGAGAACAGGTATCAAATCCTTATTTTGCACATGAGGATACTGAGGGCCAGAGAAGTTAAGTGGAAGTTAAGTGACTTACCCGTGGTCACACAGCCAGCAAGCGGTGGTGCTGGGATTAGAATCCACATCTCCTGACTCTGAGGCCCAAACTCTTTCCACTAGGTCACACTACTTCTCAGGGATCCCAGGGCTCAATTAATTTCTCTCCATAGAAACAACCCTGAGCTTAGCTCTCACTTCACTTTAACACCATTGAAATCTACAAGAACTACATCTACAAGAAGGTGGAAAGCATAAAGCGGGAATGTTGTTTTCCCAGGAGATGCTGCCTGATGAAGGGATGAAAGTCACCCAACACCCGAAGTCACCCAACTCCCGGCTCTGCCAATTGCCAGCTTTGTGACTTTGGGCGAGTCACTTAACTTCTCTGTGCCTCAGTTCCCTCATCTGTAAAATGGGGATGAAGACTGTGAGCCCCCCGTGGGACAACCTGATAACCTTGTAACCTCCCCAGCGCTTAAAACAGTGCTTTGCACATAATAAGTGCTTAACAAATGGCATCATTATTATTATTACTAAGCAATATAAGAATATTTCAAACTCTTAAGCATGTGCATTTTTAAGACCCTCCCCACCCCCCAACTTATTAATTTGGCAGTACAGGGCACATATTGAGTGTAGAGCACTGTATTAGGTGCTCAAAAGGCTATAATAAGCACAATCAGTACAACACCTACCCTTCAAGGAGTTTATACTCTACTGGGGGAGTTTAAAACAAATTGTATGAATACAGTGGGAACAGAAGGAGAAACATAGATACAGCTAACAGCAGAGGTGAAACCCCCCGGCCCCACCTTCTCCAAAAGTTGGATAAATAGACTAAAAAATTGATTTATATCTAAGGGCCGAGGGTGACTGATGGGATGATGCATCCAGAAGTACAGGGTATTAGCTGAGTGAGTACTTTTGGAGAAGGTGGATTTGCAGGAGGACTTTGTAGGTGGTAAGTGGAGGCATATGATGAATTTGAACAGGGAGGGATTTCTAGGCAGAAGCACAAGTTTAAGCAATAAAGTCAAGAGCTAGGTACAGTGTTCATGTAAGACAGACCACCACTCTCCCCACCTTCACAGCCTAACTAATGATAATAATGATGGCATTTGTCATGTGCTTACTATGTGTCGAGCACTGTTCTAAGCTCTGGGGTAGATACAAGCTAATCAGGTTGGACACAGTCCTTGTCCCATGTGGGTCTCACGGTCTTAATCCCTATTTTACAGATGAGGTAACTGAGGCACAGAGAAGTGAAATGACCTGCCCAAGGTCACATAGCAGACAAGTGGTGGAGCTGGGACTAAAGTCTAGGTCCTTCTAACTCCCAGGCCTGTGTTCTCACCATTAGGCTATGCTGCTTCTCAAGGGTACTAATATCACCTCTCCTCCAAGAGGCCTTCCCTGACTAAGCCCTACTCCCTATCCCTTCTGCACTGCCTATGCACTGGGATCTGTAACCATTAAGCACTTGATAATGTGCCAAGAGCTGGCGTCTTCTTCGTCAAATGCCATCAAGTCATTTCTGACCCATAGCGACTCCATGGACACACTCTCTTCAGAACATTCATTCATTCAATTGCATTTATTGAGCGCTTACTGTGTGCAGTGCACTGTACTAAGCACTTGGGAAGTACAAGTTGGCAACATATAGAGACGGTCCCTACCCAACAGCGGGCTCACAGTTTAGAAGGGGGAGACAGACAACAAAACAAAACATATTAACAAAATAAAATAAATAGAATAGTAAATATGTACAAGTAAAACAAATAGAGTAATAAATCTGTACAAACATATATACAGGTGCTGTGGGGAGGGGAAGGAGGAAAGACAGGGGGGATGGGGAGGAGGGGGGGAGGAAGGAGGGCGCTCAGTCTCCCATCTTGTCATAAAGTGGTTCTGATATGTGTATCTATAGAGTTTTCTTGGCAAAGATACGGAAGTGGTTTACCATTGCCTTCATCCGAGCAGTAAAAACTTCAGTTTTTGCCATTGCCTTTAATCAATGTTTGATCACCTGATCATCCACCTTTGACTCTTTCCCATGCAACTGCTGCCCAGCACAGATGAATCGACTTCGATGCTTCGACTTAGACCTTTCCATTTCGGGTAGCGCTATGTGGCATTAACTCTAAGCTTCATCAGCGTATGCAAACTCTCCTGCCACGATAAGGTGTCACGTCATAGAAGAGAGATCTGGAGTAGATACAATATGATCAGATTAGATACAGTCAGAGTGGGAGCCGTTTAGGCTCGGCCAAAGGGAGGTCATTGGAGACTTTGGTAAGCACGGATTCAGAAAAGAGAAGGGGATGAAATACAGAATGCAGGGGGTTTAGAGAGTTGATGGAGTTCAGGAGTGGCAGTAGGTAAACTGTTTTTGGAGTTTGGGCAGGAACAGGAGCAGGGAGATGGGGAAAATAGCTGGAGAGGACAGTAGAATCAAGGGCAGAGTGTTTTAGTAAGGCAGAGCCATGAGCAATTCTGTAATTAGGATGAATGTAAACCGGGCCCACTATTTAAATTAGCTTTTAACCTGCTTCCAGAGGTACATTATGATATACCTCAGTACCTCCCCAGAAGGTAAAAGCTGATGAGTAATCCTGCTAATTTGGGGGCTATCTGATCCTCTGACTATTTTCTTACAGAACAGGTGCATCCTTTAGGATGAATTGCAAAATGAATCGCTGTTCCCCATTCCAGTTGTGGTGACAAGCTGATACAGTAGTTTCTGGGCTTGGATTCGCCGTTTATGCCAGCCACAGAATAAGTGTCTGTTTATTTTTATATTATATTCTCCCAAGCACTTAGTACAGTTTTCTGCACATAGTAAGTGCTCAATAAATATGATTGAATGAATGAATGAATGAATGAAGTGCCATAGGTTCTAACCGGCTCTTAGATTTCTCCAAGATGGGAATTTGTTTTCTCAAGCAGGAAGCAATTGGCCATTGGCATTTGAGGGAGTGAGGCGGCACCACCCTCTGCTTTGAGAGGAGCAGGCTGCACTAGATCTCTCTCACTGAAGAGTATGACCGCTCTGCAATTTTTCACCTCCAGGGACCCTCTTCACTGTGGATGGGCTGGAAGGAGAGGAGGTGAAAGGGAGGGAGTCATGGGTGCGATAAATTGAGCTGAGCTGCGTGTTGGGGTAATTCCCTGGCTCCATAACTCTCCTCAGGGCGGGCTCCTGTCACCCACTGCCAGACATCCGCTGCCCTAGCAACTAAGTGATGCGAAGATCCCTCAGAAACCAACTGCTCTCAGAAAAAAAAAAACAGGAACATCGTAACTTGGTCCAGGGGTGGGGATTCCAGCTCACTGGGCTGATTCTGTTTCACTAAAGTTACCGAGTCTAAGAAGTAGCGTGGCCTAGGGGATAAAGCATGAGTCTGGAAGTCAGAAGGACCTGGGTTCTAATCCTAGCACTGCCACATGTCTGCTCTGTGACCTTGGGTGAGTTATTTCATTTCTCTGTGCTTCAGTTATTTCATCTGGAAAATAGGGATGTGTGAGCCCCAGGTAGGACAGGGACTTGGTTCACCCTGATTAACTTGTAACTGCCCCAGTGCTTAGAACAGTGCTTGGCACATAGTAAGCACTTAACAAATACCATTATTGTTATTATTATTATTATTATTTATTAATTATATTATCATTATAATTATATTATCATAATCATTAATAATTGTTATTTTTATTATTATTAAAAGTAGGCTGTAGCAACTGTACAAGTGGACTGGCTATCCAGGGCACAACGTCTAGGGGAGAGGGAAATTTGTGTTGCCAGACTGGGGTAGTATTGAACAGAACTGTCCTATGTTGAGGTAGTTCTGATAGCTGAGAAACAAGGGAAGAGTATGGGACTGGGAGGAGAAATAATACTAATACTACTACTAATAATAATGATGACATTTGTTAAGCACTTACTATGTGCAAAGCACTGTTCTAAGCACTGGGGGGATACAAGGTGATCAGGTTGTCCCACGTGGGGCTCACAGTCTTAATCCCCATTTTACAGATGAGGTAACTGAGGCACGGAGAAGTTAAGTGACTTTCCCAAAGTCACACAGCTGACAATCGGTGGAGCCGGGATTTGAACCCATGACCTCTGACTCCAAAGCCCGGCCTCTTTCCACTGAGCCACACTGCTTCTCTAATTCTGGCTGTGCCCGTTGCCTGCTCTGTGACCTTAGGCAGGTCATTTAAGTTCTTTGTGCCTCAGTTTTCTCTTGCATCAAATGTTCTTTCTCCTCCTTAGACTGTGAGCCCTATATGGGACAGGGACTATGTCTGATATGTTTATCTTGTATCTGTCCTAGTGCTCAGTACAGTGCTTTTCACATAGTAAGCTCTAAACCAAAGCCATATTTATTATGATTATTACTACTGTTAGTATTCTGTTCCCCTCCTGGGGCAGATATGGGCTGTACTGAGCCTTAGGACCTGACTTTCTGGGCTTGATCTTGGGAGGAGTTAGTTCAAGGAACAGAGCTACTACAACAGTGGGTAGTGCCGCTCATTTGATATCTCTCCCTGCCCCATTGCGAAGGACTGTGCTGCCCAACGTCTGTGCCAGCCTGATGCCAGCTCTCTCTGAGAGTCTTGCTTCCTTTTAGTGGTCCAGCACTAAAATGTCTAATAGTGGCACTGACAAAGGGAGAATCAATCCCATATTGATCTTCACCAAAAATTAATAAAGGAAAAACTCCATATTTTTTAATGGTATTTGTTAAGTGCTTACTATGTGCCAGGCACTGTATTAAGTGCTGGGTTAGACACAAGCTTATCAGGTTGAACACTGTCCATGTCCCACGTGGAGCTCACAGTTTCAATCCCCATTTTATAGATGAGGTAACTGAGGCCCAGAGAAGTGAAGTGACTTGCCCAAGGTCACACAGCAGACATGTGGGAGAGCTGGGAGAGGTCCTCCTGATTCCCAGGCCTGTGCCATTGAGTGCCTCATGGGAAGGGAAAATGGTACCTCAGAGGCATTGCTAAGGAAAGTTAAGTCAGTGCCATGGATTATACTACTATAAACAGAGTGGCTCAGTGGCAAAAGCCTGGGCTTGGGAGTCAGAGGTCATGAGTTCTAATCCTGACTCCACCAATTGTCAGCTGTGTGACTTTGGGCAAGTCATTTAACTTCTCTGTGCCTCAGTTAGCTCATCTGTAAAATGGGGATTAAGACTGTGAGCTCCATGTGGGATGACCTGATCACCTTGTATCCTCCCCAGCGCTCAGAACAGTGCTTTGCACATAGTAAGCACTTAACAAATGCCATTCTTATTATTATTATTATTATACATTTTTTCAGATTGTTCTTTTGGAAGGGCCTGCTGCTTCCATCTGTCTGAGAGCAGGCCTTGTTATCAGCTCCATCAGGACTGGAGTCAGAAGGATCTAGGTTTTAATCCTGGCTCTGCCACTTTTCCGCTGTGTGACCTGGGGCAAGTCATTTACCTTTTCTGTGCCTCAGTTACCTCCTCTTTATAATAATGATGGCTAACATTAGGCACTTACTATGTGCCAAGCACTGTTCTAAGCGGTGGGGGGGATACAAGGTAATCAGGTTGTCCCACATGGGGCTCACAGTCTCAATCCCTATTTTACAGATGAGGTAAGTGAGGCCCAGAGAAGTTAAGTGACTTGCCCAAAATCACACAGCTGACAGGTGGCAGAGCTGGGATTAGAACCCATGATCTCTGACTCCCAAGCCTGATTAGTTTATATCTACCCCAGCATTTAGTACAGTGCCTGGAACTTACCAATGAGCCAAGGGAATGGAGTCTGGGCTAACATTCGGTGAGAACAGTGAGCTCATTGTGGGCAGAGAATGTGTCAGTTTATTGTTATAATGTACTCTCCCAAGTGATTAGTACAGTGCTTTGCACACAATAAGTGCTCAATAAATATGTTTGAATGAATGAATGACAAATCCTATTCCCCTATCTGGTTCCTCAGAGCAGGGAGCCTTACCTTAGTTTCTTCCCCTGTATAGTCCACAGTTTGAGATAAAACCAACAGCTGTTCAGAGAGTGAAGAAATGAAAAACCATTCATTTAGTCAGTCATATTTGTTGAGCGCTTACTGTGTGCAGAACACGGTATTAAGAGCTTGGGAGAGTACAGTATAACAATAAATAGACACATCCCCTGCCCACAATGAGCTTACAGCCTAGAGGGAGAGACAGACATCAATTTAAATAAATAAATTACAGATATGCACATAAGTGCTATGGTGCTGGGGGTGGGGGGGATGAATAAAGGGAGCAAGCCAGGGTGATGCAGAAGGGAGTGTGTGAAGAGGAAAGGAGGGTTTAGTCAGGGAAGTACTTTTGGAAGGGATTGTGCTCCAGTAAGGCTTTGAAGATCAAAACAGTTGAGGAAGTTTGAGATGTCCCAGTAACCCCAAGGAAAAAGCTCTGGCACAAAAAAGAGATAAGAAGACAAAATAGTATCATCTAGTCTTACTTCCAGATCACATCTAATGAGCAAAATAATTGTGTCACTGGCTCTACCTCAAACAAAGTGTGTGTCCCTTTGACAAAACCAGACAGTGGAGCTGGTACAATCAAGTCCCAGTCATGATCACTACACAGTGTGGCTGAAGTACAGTACAGCCAACTCTGCCCTAGTCTATGTTCACACTACATCTTTTGGTTAGAACACGAAGGCGGAATTAAGAATGTCCTTCCAACAACATGCCCCTGCCTGGAAACAATGTGATTTGGTGGTTGGGAAGAAATGATTAGTGTATGGGTGTGGCATCAGACACCAGGTATGATGATGACTCAAGTTTAGTTAGACCCAGGTTTCTGTAAAAACGCAACTCTCACATTATAGGAAAACTAACTGTATTTTAGTACAAGCAATATGCATGACAGTCATGTTTATAACAGTAAAATAAGACAGATTGAGCTAAGTAACCTTTCCAGGGAATGGTAGGAGGAAACACACAGCATTTGAGTTTACTAAACGTACAGCATACTGTCAGCTCAAGAACATGGGCTTTCAATATGCAATAGGGAGAGTACTGTTGAGGAATTAGGGAATGTTTTTCTGACAACAGGCGTCTGGATGGAACACAAGCAAGGCTAGGAGCTGGGCAGTTGGGTTTTTTAGGCATTTGTTAAGTGCTTACTATGTGCTAGGCACTCTACTAGGCACTGAGGTAAATAAAGGTTATCAGGTTGGAGACAGTCCATGTCCCAAGTGGGGCTCACAGTCTTAATTCCCATTTTACAGATGAGGTAACTGAGGCACAGAGAAGTGAAGTAATTTGCCCAACGTCACATAACAGACAAGTGAGGGAGGTAGGATTAGAACCTATGTCCTTCTGAGTCCCAGGCCCATGCTCTATCCACTAGGCACACTGTTCCATTCTACAAGTAGTCTGGGAGCAGAGTGGCCACAGAAAAAGTTCTGAAGCACTTTGCTGGAGGAAGGATGGCAAAATGGGATTAGATCTTAAAAATAATCACTCAAATAAATGGGCAAGAACATAGGAGAGCATATATTGACTTTCTGTTTACCCAGAGGGGAGAGAGAAGTACAAAACAAGCTTTTCTTTAACTACAATGGCAATCTTCTAATAGCAGCCCCCTCTCACTCAAAAACACAGGACTCAGAGGTTGATAATCATCTTTCAGCTCAGGTTATTGCATGCAATTTTTCACATTCATTCAGCTTTCTTCATAGGGCTCTTAGTAAAGTAACTCACCGAACAATAAAAGCTTTTATGGGAGCCCATTACACCGTAGAACTAACCACTCCTAGTTTTTTTTTTATTGGCTTCTTGGAATATTTATAGCCGTCTTTGTTCTCGAAGCAAGTTTATACATCTGGGTGTGTGTGGCCATTTTTTTTTTTTTTGGCCATTTGGTATGACCAATAAGTATGTCTTTTTTGTTTTACATTTGTGAGTTGACATTTTTATATTTTGTCTTTTCCGTATTGCCCCGGCAGCTTTTCCACGTTTAGCATCCACATATGCTCTGCAGAGTCATTTTCCTGGCAAGTTGCATCACATAAAACTTTACGCGCCACTGTGACATTCCTTCCTGATAAACAGGTTACACTGTCCAAAGCATGGCTGAGTGAAATTTAGCTTCGTATAAACAAAATAAAACTCTCCTAGTTCAAAGGAACAGATTAACAGTTCAGGTCAAGGGTTTCATAGAAACAAATTTATGTAAGTACAGTAAATCTATATTTGTATAGGAATAGGTTTGGTACATGGCAGAGATGGAACTATTAATATAATCTAGGACACCTAACGTAATTTGAAGAAATGTGAAAAACTACCTTTTATTACTGCTAGGGATTTACTTTCCAGTGATTAATTCATTCATTCAATCGTATTTATTGAGGGCTTACTGCGTGCAGAGCACTGTACTAAGTGCTTGGGAGAATAGAATGCAACAATAAACAGACACATTCCCTGCCCAGAGGAGCTGACAGTCTAGAGGTCTATAAGTCTAGTCCTCAATGAAGTCATGTCCCAAAGTTAACAGACAGATTCAGGATCACCCACAGCTTTTGACATTAGGAACCCTAGTATTACTGTTCAATTAATTTATTTTTGATCACTTTGTAAATGTTTTTATATTTCTTTCACCCATTAGTGTGTAAGCTCCTCATGGGCAGGGAACATATCGCTGTGTTTTCTGTGCTTCCCTAGAGCTTAGTATAGTGCTTCACATCAAGTAGATCCTCAGTAAATGCAACTACTTCTACTATCAGTAGTAGGAGTAGTTTTAGTAGTCAAGGGAGAAGCAGCGTGGCTCAGTGGAAAGAGTGTGGGCTTTGGAGTCAGAGGTCATGGGTTCAAATCCCATCTCTGCCAATTGTCAGCTGTGTGACTTTGGGCAAGTCACATAACTTCTCTGGGCCTCAGTTCCCTCTTCTGTAAAATGGGGATTAAGACTGTGAGCCCCCTGTGGGACAACCGGATGACTTGTAACCTCCCCAGTGCTTAGAACAGTGCTTTGCACATAGTAAGCACTTAATAAATGCCATCATTATTATTATTATTATAAGGGAGGGTTTTTTTAAGCTAGGGGAGACATGAACGTGTGTAAAAGTAGTGGGCAAGAAGCCAATAGGGAGCGAATAATTGAAAATGGCAGTTAGGGAGGGAAGAAGAAAGGGGGCAAGTAGTTTGATAAGGTGTGAAGGGATGGGGTCACATGTACAGGTGGAGCAGCATGGACTAGTAGATAGAGCAGGGGTTTGGTAGTCAGAAGGACCTAGGTTCTATTCCTGGTTCCACCACTTGTCTGCTGTGTGATCTTGGGGAAATCACTTCACTTCTCTCAGCCTCAGTTACCTCATCTGTAAAATGGGAATTAAGACTGTGACCCTCACATGGGACAGGGACTACATCCAACCTGATAACCTTGTATCTACCCCTACACTTAGAACAGTGCTTGACATATAGTAAACGCTTAACAAATACTATTATTAGTAGTAAGAGGAGGAGGAGGAGTAATAGCATCTATTGTGTGCCTATTTAGTGCGGTGCATTGTATTGGTGGAGAGCCTTGAAGCCAGTGGTAAAGAAACTTTTCTTAATGTGGAGTGAGATGAGAAACTATTGGAGGTTTTTGAGGAAAAAAGAGTCACCTAGTGCGTATGGGCTGAAGTGGAGAGGCTGGGGGCAGGAAGACCAGTGGTGAAGCCAATACAATAGTTCAATTGTGATTTGAGGAACTGGGATAGTAGCTATATAGGGGGAGAAGAAGGGAAGATTGGTGTAGTGTTTTTGTGGGAAAAAATGACCAGGTTTTGGCCATATATCGCTCCTGTGCATGAGCCGTAGAACACTTCTTGTAGAAATCTTGTCCACCTCAAGTTCATCCTTGAGTGCTCTCTTCTGCCTGGCAAAATTATTTCTCCATGCTTATTGACTCCCATGTCCATTGCCCACACATGTTGCTCGGAGTTCAATTCCCCTGTCAAACCCTCTGTCTCCCCTCCTCTCCCATCTCTTGCCCCAATGACCTGCCTAACCTACTTTATTGAGAAAATTGAAACTATCAGGCATGATCTCCCTAAAATATCCCCCGCTCCTCTCCAGTCCCTCCCTCCTCCTGCCCCATCTTCAACTCTCCCATCTTTCCCAGCAACGTCTCTCCTGCCTTCTCTCAAAATCCACCTCCTCTACTTGCACATCTGACCCTATCCCTTCATACCTTATGAAAACACTTGCTCACTCCCTTCTTCCCTCCCTGACTGCCATCTTCAACTATTTGCTCTCCAGTGGCTTCTTCCCCATGGCTTTTAAACATGCTCATGTCTCCCTTATCATATAAAAACCCTCCCTTGACCCCATGGCTCCCTCCATTTATTGCTCCGTCTCTCTCCTACCATTCCCCTCCAAAGTCCTTGAGTGAGCTGACAACACCCACCTACTTAAGATCCTCTCCTCCAATTCTCACCTCAACCCCCTCCAATCTAGCTTCCATCCCCTTCACTCCATAGAAACCTCCTTCTCAAAGGTCACAAATGATGTCCTTCTTGCCAAATCCAGCAACCTCTTGTCTTGCCTTATGCAGTCGAGTCATCTCTGACCCATAGCAACATCATGGACACAACTCTCCCAGAATGCCCCACCTCCATCTGCAATTGTTCTGGTAGTGAATCCATAGATTTTTCTTGGTAAAAATACAGACGAGGTTTACCATTGCTTCCTTCTGTACAGTAAAGTTGTCTCCACCCTCGACTCTCTCCCGTGCCACTGCTGTCCAGCACAGTGGAGTCTTGATGTGTAGCAGATAGCCTTCCATTCACTAGCCACTGGCCAAGCTAGGAATGGAATTAGCTTAGCTCATGGACCCCAGACCTCTAGACTGTAAGCTCACTGTGGGTAGGGAATGTGTCTGTTATATTGTTATAATGTACTTTCCCAAACCCCTCTCAGGGTCACACTTGGAGAGTTTCCAATACTCTACCAGTCTTGGCTTGGGTGGGAGAGTCAAGCAGAGGCCTACTCATTCCATTCTTAGCTTGGGTAGTGGCTAGCGAGTGGGTGGAAGGCAATCTGCTAAGAATCAAAACTCACCCATGCTGGCAGCAGCGGCTTGGGAGAAAGTCGAGGGTGGAGACTCGAGTTTATCGAGCGGAGGGCGACAATGGTAAACCACTTCTGTATTTTTACCAAGAAAACTCAATGGATCCACTACCAGAACAATTGCAGATGGAGAGCAGGGTGTTCTGGAAGAGATGTGTCCGTGGTGTCCCTATGGGTTGGAAATGACTCAACGGCATAAGACATGACAAGACTCTCCCAAGCACTTAGTAAGGTGCTCTGCACACAGTAAATGCTCAATAAATATGATTAGCTGACTGACTGACCCAAACTCCCTTGCCTCTCAGCTGTGTCATAACTATCATAGCCTCCCAAGTGCTTCATGCAGCGCTCTACATAATATAAACACTCAGTAAATACTGTTGATTGATACTAACTTTATTGTACTTTCCAGATGCTTCGTGCAGTACTCTACACAGTGTAAGTGCTCAAAAATGCTATTTATTGATACTAACTTTATTGTACCAAGAGCTTTGTGCAGTACAGTTAGCACTCAGGAAGCAGCATGGCTTGGTGGTTGGAGCACAGGCCTGGGTGTCAGTAGGATCTGAGTTCTAATCCCAGCTCTGCCACTTACCTGCTGTGTGACCATGGGGAACTCATTTAACTTCTCTGTTCCTCAGTTGCCTCATCTGTAAAATGGGGATTAAGACTGTGAGTCCTATGTGGGACAGGGAAGGTGTCCTACCTGATTATCTTGTACCTACCCCAGTGCTTAGTACTGTGCCCAGCACACAGTAAGCACTTAACGAATGCCATAAAAATGAACAATGTTTGTTGATTAACTTATTGAGCTGAAAACTGGGTTGGTGACACAAATCATTCTTCCAAGAAACCTGTCTTATCCTAGTACAGCTTTCATTTCCATCTAACAGTTGTACATAGAAACATTTTCAGGGATGTGGGGGTGGCAGGGTGTGAAGAGGCAGAGGCCAGGACCAATTTGTGCAATTTGGAGATGGCAGATTAGGGTTCTGCAAAGATAACCACTGATGATGATGATGATGCAAGTGTGAAGGCCAACCGAGAGATCAAAATGAATGGTTTTCTCAAGGTCTGGGGAAATGATGGCGTTGATTGGACCCACTCTTGACTATTGTTGGATTGCAAATCCTCAGGCCTGGAAGAGCTGCAGGTAAAAGGGAGGTTTTTTACGATGCGATGGGCAGAGTAATGTTGTGGCTTATCGAGGGGACATCTCAATGAAAACTCCTCTTTTAGAAGCATATGACATCCAAACAGCTTCAGGGCCAAGACTAAGAGAAAACATCAGAATTTAAGGAAATAAATGTATCTATGAAACAGATTGCATGACTCCTTGAAAATTTATATAGTAGTGTCCGCAATCTCATGAGAAAAATTACAGAGTAATTGAGAGTCTTTAGAAATAACTGACAAGCTGGTTGCAGGCTGCTGTTTTTTATGTAGATGCTGTGAATGATTCACTTGAGCAGCAAATTGCATGGCTCCTCATTATAGTACCTACAATAGTGTAATAATAATTACAGTATTTGTTAAGTTCTTACTATGTGCCAGACACTGCACTAAGCACTGAGGTGGATAAAAGCAAATCGGGTTGGGCACATACCCTGTCACACGTGGGGTTCACAGTCTCAATCCCCTCTTTACAGATAAGGTAACTGAGGCCCAGAGAAGTAAAGTGACTTGCCCAAGGTCACAGAAGACAAATGGCGGAGTCAGGATTGGAACTCATGACCTTCTGACTCCCAAGTCTGTACTCTATTCACTACAGAATGCTGCTTCTCCAGTGTAGATACTGTACAGATGTCAAATTATTCATTTTGCAACAGAATCAATTCTAGGGAGTGGTGAGAGAGGCAGACAGATACTTCTAGAGGATTTCATGGTTTGCAGTGCATTTTTAAAATGGTATTTCATTCATTCATTCAGTCATATTTATTGAGCACTTAACTGTGTGCAGAGCACTGTACTAAGAGCTTGGGAGGGTACAGTACAGCATTAAGCTCTTACTATGTGTCAGGCACTGAAATAAGCGCTGGGGTAGATACAAACTAATCAGGTTGGACACAGTTCCTGTGTCACATGGGGCTCATCATCTTGGTCCCCATTTTACAGATGAGGTAGCAGGCACAGAGAAGTTAAGTAACTTGTGCAAGGTCACACAGCAGATATGTGGTGGAGTCAGGATTAGAACCCAGATCCCCTGACTCCAGGGCCCGTGCTCTCTACACTAGGCTACGCTGCTTCAATTCCAACTCTTTGAGAAATTTATTGGTCTCTTTGAATTGACTCATTTCCTCTGCGAAAAGCTGAGGTACGTATCATGATTCACATCAGTAACCAGTAGTTATGACATTTTTTTTGTATTTTAACTGAAGAGCCATTCAAATTTGGTGAGTTCCTGATTTTTTTGTTTTCATGATAATTCAACCTTTTACTCCAGGTTCTACAGAGTTGTGCAAAAGCAATCAATCAATTGTATTACTGAGTGCTTACTGTGAACAGAGCACTTAGCAAGTGCTTGAAAGAGAACAATATAACATAGTAGACAAGTTCCCTGCCCACCGTGAACTTGCAGTCTAGAGAGGGTGACAAACATTAATATAAATGTTTATATTTAAACACGGGCTTATGTTTATATTTTAAGCACGGGCTTTGGAGTCAGAGATCATGGGTTGAAATTCTGACTCCGCCAATTGTCAGCTGTGTGATTTTGGGCAACAGTGAGCCCCCCCGTGGGTTACAACCTGATCACCTTGTAACCTCCCCAGCGCTTAGAACAGTGCTTTGCATGTAGTAAGCGCTTAACAAACACCATCATTAGTAGTAATTAGTATTATTATAAATTGTGGATATGTATGTAAGTGCTATGGGGTGGAGGGAGGGGTGAGTCAAGATTGCAAATCAACTGCAAAGGTGACACAGATGGCAGTGGAAGAAGAGGAAATTAGGGCCTAGTTGGGGAAGCCTCTTAGAGTAGATGTGCCTTCAATAAGTCTTTGAAGTTGGAGGAGAGTGATCATCTGTCAGCCATTAAGAGGGAGGGTGTTCTAGCACAGAGGCAGGATGTGGGTGAGAGGACAGTGGTTAGATCTTGCAGCAGGTAAATGGTCAATCCAGTATTAGAACCCAGGTCCTCTGACTCCCAGGCTCAAGCTTCTTCCACTAGGCCTCACTGCTACTCAAAAATGATTATAATGATAATAATAATTGTGGTATTTCTTAAAAACTTACTATGTCCCTGGCAATGAACTAAGCACTGGGGTAGATACAAGATGATTAGGTCCCACATGGGGTTCACGTCTTAAGTAGGCGGGAGAACAGCTATTGAATCCCCATTTTGTAGATGAGGGAACAGGGAAGTTAAGTGACTTGCCCAAGGTCACACAGCAGACAAGTGGCAGAATGGGGATTAGAACTCAGGTCCTCTGATTCCCAGGTCCAAGTTCTTTCAGTAGTCCCAGCTGCTCTTGGAAAGGGAGAACTCCGGGCTGACTCCCCTTCTCTTCTTCAACCCAGGCTTTGTTTTTTAATGGCATTTGTAAAGTGTTTATTATGTGCCAGGTACTGTACTGACTGCTGGAGTAGATACCAGCTAATCAGGTTGGACAGAGCCCATGCCCCACTCGGGGCTCACAGTCTTAATTACTATTTTACAGTTGAGGTAGCTGAAGCACAGAGAAGCTAAGTGTCTTGTCCAAGGTCACACAGCAGACAGGGAGAGGAGCCGGGGTAAAAACCCAGGTCTTCCGACGCCCAGGCCTGTGCTCTTTCCACTAGGTCACACAACTTCTCAGTAATTGGTTGTCAGCCAATTACTGAATTCCAGGGCCGATTAACCCTTTGGACTCTGACCAAGTAGCATTAGAGCCACATAACCAAGAGTCAAAATGGTGAGCCCTACATGGTCCATTTTTACATTTTAAAGTAACGGTCTTTCCTCTGTCAGTGCCTATTAAACTTGGGCAATGTTTGTTATATGAAAGAAACCAAACAGCAACCTCCAGCCAAGTTCCCCCCCTGATGTTACTCTGCAGGAGTGGTAAATAAACTCCCCAGATGCCATTGCAAGATCAACGTCTCATCTAGTGGTACTAAAAAAAAAAATCAGTGCTCTATTCCTTAATGTGGCTCTTAATTCATCAAGTGTAATTGTTTTCAAGCCTGATTGAAATGCAATCAAAATATGTGTAGGAATAATTATGTTTCTGTGTTTCCTGTCTGCAAGAGAAATCAACAGCAAGTTCACACCATGTGACATAAGTACCCTCCAAAAAAAGGAAATAAAGTCACCTTCCTGTTGCGCTGTTCAGTTTATGGGACTATCCTTAGACATTCATTAGTTTCAAGCTGATGTGAAAATCAATTAATTTTAATAGGGAATAACAGATTAGGTGTTTAATAATTCATCTAATTTCTTGCGGTAAAGTGAATTAGACAATGTAATGTAAATCTGATAATAGCTGCAACCACATAATTTGACTATTTGTCAAATGCAAAGCAGAGCGGAAACATCAAGAATTCAATAGAGAGAAAACATTTATCATGTGTAAACAGAATTAGACTTGTATGTTTAAAATGCTATAAATATCCTCTAATCAGTAGCCCTAAAGACTGCACCTACCATTTTACTTTATAGAAGTGTCCTAGCACATTGAGGGCATCTAAACTTGCCATGATACTTCAAGTCAAGGGAGCCAAGAAATATTGAGTTGTACAGGCTGAAGTGCATACCAGCTCAGGAACCTCAGACTGTGCCAGCTTCATACCCTCAATATGGTTTCACACATGACATACATTCCCTAAGCGCACAAGACTCGGAATCAAGGGCCCTGGGTTCCAATCCTGACTCCGCCACTTTCCTACCATGTGGCCTTGGCCAAGACACTTAACTTCTCTGTGCCTCAGTTTCTGTTAAATGGGGATTTAATGGCTGTTCTTCCAACCCCTTTGATTGAGAGCCAAATAAGAGACACGAATTGCGTCCGCTTTGATCATACTGTATCGAACCCAGTGCTTAGCACATACTATGCTTCGATGAATGCCATTGTTATAATTATTAGTATTATTCAGTAGTGAGCATTGTTTTATATGTGTGGGTTCTATTCAGTGTTTAATTTTAAAATGAATTCTATGGGAGTTCTAAGATCATCTCAAACCCAGAAGTCTGGAAATTCCCCCTAAAATTAGGTTTGACAAGAGTCTAGATTAGCACTTTTCTCTCTATGATTTCGCTCTTTAGCTACTTTCCTTCCCTCCAGTGATACAATAAATGGAGAAATGGGACAAAACAGTTTCAGGATGAAGTTTATGTTTTAAATGTGTCCTTCCAACTCACTCCAGCGGGTTGGAAACAAGACAGGTAGTTAACTGTGGTGAAAGATCCATGAGGTCATTTTTGCTTGAGGTTCTAGAAATTCTCCTTGTTAATAAAGAGTTAAAGAGTGAAGTGTGAGGCCTTTTTTAAAAAAAGAAATATGCTCTTTAAAGGTGCTGGAGAGACAAGACATAGTACTAAGTGGTCATGTGGCTACTGCCATTCATCTTGGTAGTGACTATCTGTCAGAAGTGGCAAGAGCCCCTGTTAACAGCCCTGACCTGTGCTGTAATGAAGGGAGAGTGCACGGCAAAGTGTCCATTATCAAACAGTTGGGAGCAGTAAATTGGTGCAGTTTGCTTCAATCTTGCAGCAAGTTGAGATGTTAGATAGGTGGGGATCAGCAAGAGGCAATTTCATCCTATGATCATTTTTGTCAGATCCCATCAGAGTGGGAACTTAGTCAGATGCATGATTTCAATTAAGCCAACTCCCTGGTAATGGAACCACTGGTTGGGGAGCGTCCCTAGGTCCCCCTTCCCTAATTGCCTAAACTCACCTGCCCACACACTTGCAAGGAGCGGTGACGGAAAGCGAAAATAAGCGGTGCCCCTGGGCTGGCACTGTGTCAGTGCCTGGGACCCACCCCTCACCAGCGGGGCCAGCAACAGGACCAAAATGGCACCGCTGAGGCCATTCATTCAATCATATTTATTGAGCACTTACTGTGTGCAGAGCACTGTACTAAGCGCTTGGGAAGTACAAGTTGGCAACATATAGAGATGGTCCCTACACAACAGTGGGCTCACAGTCTAGAAGAGTGGGCTCACAGTCTAGAAGGCCAGATGCCGGCCTTCTTCCTTAACCTGCTTCTGCCAAGGAAAGGATTCTGACCATCTTCTGGACCCCATTCCCAACACATGTAGGAGCAGTTCACCTGTGTCTCACCCTTCTACAAAGCCTTTTATTACTTACTACTATTAATAATAATAGTAATAACGGTGGTGGTGTTTGTTAAGCACTTACTGTATGCCAGGCACTGTATTAAGCACTGGGGTGAAATCAAGCAAATCAAGTTGGATACAGTCCCTGTCCCAATGGGGATCACAGCTTCAATTCCCATTTTATAGATGAGGTAACTAAGGCACAGAGAAGTGAAGTGACTTGCCCAAGGTCACGCAGCAGACTAGTGGCAGAGCTGGGACTAGAACCTATGACCTCCGACTCTCAGGCCTTTGCTCTATCCACTATCCACGCCCAGCTGCTTCCTGGCAGGTGGTATTATGGAGCATCAGATCACATAATCCATTCATAATAATAATGATAATAATGACTGTGGTGTTTGTTAAGTGCTTACTATGCGCCAAGCACTGTACTAAGCACTGGGGTACACACAAGATAATTGGGTTGGACTCAGTCCCTGTCCCACATAGGGCTCACAGTCTTAATCCCCATTTTACAGATGAGGTAACTGAGACACAGAGAAATGAAGTGACTTGCCCAAGGTCAAACAGCAGACAAGTGGCGGAGCTGGAATTAGAATCCAGGTTCTTCGACTCCCAAGTCCATTCTCTTTCCAATAGGCCATGCTGCTTCTCTATGCCGTTCTTAGGTTAAGCATAATTAGACTTAAGAGAAAACAAAACCCCCAGTTGAGAATTTATCTCGAGGGAGTTGAATTGCCTTTGGGTGAGGGAATGTAATTGTTATCCCATTAAATTACAAATTCCTTGTCATTCAATCATATTTATTGAGGGCTTACTGTATGCAGAGCACTGTACTAAGCACTTGGGAGAGTACAATATGACAATAAACGGATACATTCCCTGCCCACAACAAAGCTTATTGGTTGATTTTCTCCTCTCAAACATACCTTCTAACTGTGCCTCAATTTCTCTCTCGCCTCTCACTCTTGCTCACACTGTTCTCAGCCTGTAACTCCCCATACTCAAACTCCCCTTTTCTCCCCATATTCAAAGCCCTTCTATCTCACCTCTTTCAGGAAATCTTCCCAACTTAATTCACAACATCTTAGTCCCAGTGCCCCAGTAGCCACTCTCAGAACCTCTGTATGTGTAAGAAAAACTTAATCTTTTCTGAGCAATGAAGTAGAAGCAGAAAGGAGAAGCAGCTTTGCCTAGTAGATAGAGCACGGGCCTGAGAGCAGAAAAAACCTAGGTTCTAATCCCGGCTCCACCACTTGTCTGCTGTGTGACCTTGGGCAAGTCTCTGAGCTCCTCCGTGCCTCAGTTACCTCATCTGTAAAATGGGGATGAAGACTGAGCCCCATGTGGGACATGGTCTATGTCCAACCTGATTATTACGGATCTATGTCTGTGCTTAGTACTCTGTCTGGCATGTAATAAGTGCTTAACATGTACCATAAAAAAAAATGAAGCAAGGGATATCCCCGACCCTGGAGAATGTAGGAAGCTGGGGAAGGAAGTCACAGGGAGATGAGGAGAAGGAACTGTGACTCACACATCACCTCTCGTCCCTGCCTCTCACGTTCCTGCCAGGGCCCGGGATGCAACAAGTGAATCTGTGAGTAGGGGTGAAGCCCATAGCATAATTCATTCATTCATTCATTCAATCACATTTATTGAGCACTTACTGTGTGCAGAGCACTGTACTAATCGCTTGGAAAGTATAATACAGCAATAAAGAGAGACAGTCCCTGCCGTCAATGGGCTTACAGACTAGAGGGGGGGGAGGCAACCATCAAAACAAGTAACCAGTCATCAATATAAATAAATAGATTATAGATATATACATATATACATAAGTGCTGTGGGGCGGTGGCAGCGGGGGAGTGAGTCGAGGTGACGCGGAAGAGGGGGGAGCCCAGAAAAAGGGGGTTTAGCCTGGGAAAGCCTCTTGGAGGAGGTGAGCCTTCAGTAGGGCTTGGAAAGGGGGAAGAATGATTGGCGGATTTGAGGAGGGAGGGTGTTCCAGGCCAGAGGTAGGATGTGGGCCAGGGGTCAGAGGTGAGACAGGTGAGATCGAAGCACAGCGGAGCGGAGTGTGTAGGCTGGGCTGTAAAAGGAGAAAAGCATGGTGCATGCGTGGTCTTCTCCCACAGACAGAACTGGGACTAATAATAATAATAATGTTGGTATTTGTTAAGTGCTTACTACGTGTCAAGCACTGCTCTAAGCGTTGGGATAGATACAAGGTAATCAGGTTGTCCCATGTGGGGCTCACAGTCTTCATCCCCATTTTACAGATGAGGGAACTGAGGCCCAGAGAAGTTAAGTGACTTGCCCAAAGTCACATAGCTGACCCATGGCGGAGTCAGGATTTGAACCCATAACCTCTGACTCCAAAGCCCTAGAATCTAGGACTCCTGATTTCCAGAGAACTTCTCTTTCTACTGGTCCATCAGCAGGGCTGGGCTAGCAGTGGTAGCAGCAGCAATGATATTCACTACACAGCTATTGCGTGCACTGTCCTCTACTAAGTGCTTGGGTAATACCACAGAAGCATTCAAGGAGCTCCCACTGCCCACAACGAACTTCCACTATGATAATAATAATAATGATACTTGTTAAGCATTTACTATGTGCCAAGTGCAGTTCTAAGTGCTGGGGTAGATGCAAGGTCATCAGGTTGGACCCAGTTCCTATCCCACATGGGGCTCACTCTCATCCCCATTTTACAGATGAGGAAACTGAGGCAAAGAGAAGTAAAGTGACTTGCCCAAGGTCACGCAACAGACATGTGGCAGATCTGGGATTAGAACACAGGTTCTTCTGGCTCTCAGGCCTGTGCTCTAGCCACCAAGGCACACTTCTTAGTGGATGGGGCAAACAGGCACAGAACTATCAAAAATCATATTTTTAAATCTACTCCCTAGAAGCTCCACTCTGGTGTGCTCCTGCCTTCAAAAATTGATCATTCCTAATAACCTAATATTAATAATTATGGTATTTGTTAAATGCTTACTATGTGTGGTGATATGAATGATCTCACATGGCAGTCATGAAGAATGGCTAATAGATTGATTTTAATGAAGATAATTTCCAGAGGAATTCGTATCCTTGTGTATAATCGTCGTCCCAGCAAAATATGTGTTTTCAGGTTCTTTGCTTCCTTGCTTGTTTCATTCTGCCTAACTGTAAAGCCTCCAAGTTTTGTTTCAGATTGACGAATTAACTTAAACTTGTTATGGCCCTTATCATTATGGTACTCACAACGTACACGCCCAGTACACAGAGTGTATATAATTAATGCGTTCCTAAGGAGTCAGGCATAAAGCAGCAGGAAGTGATCATGCACTGTGTAAAGCACTGTCAGTCCTTAGAGCCAACGTTGAAAGAGGCAGACAGGTACTTAAAAAGGAAGGAATTTTAAGTTATTTTGGAATTTCCTATTGCAGTGCTTAAACTTTCAAATCCAACTCCCACCCTTCCCACTGTCTTCCCCATCAATTTTTACAGTTGCCAAAGCTGTTGGTGCTTTAATCTGGGCTCCTTCTTTCTCCACCTTTCCTTCCCTTGAAGTGAAGTCATTAGGTGACAGAACTAAGAATGACATCACTCCCATTATCTCAGCAAAACACACCCACTCAGGATAACCTCACTGCAGAGTTTATTGGGAGTTGGTGAGGGAGGGAAGGAATAAGCCATTATTATCCCAGAAGGAATCTAGAAAAATGGCTGGCCATGAAAACTTGGTATATTGCACATTTTTCTTCTCTGCCATACTGTGAACTCCTTGAGAATAGGAATCATTTCTATAAACATTGTTACGTTCTCTCAAGTGATGAATAAAAATTTATTGATTGATTGGCAAACAGGAAAGCTTCTTTATACCCTAAACAATAACAACATTTCCATAATCACTATTCACACTTCCCAGTGCACCAGAATGTTGAAAATAGAGATAGCAAAACAATTTTAATGTTTTGTTGAATTCAGGACTTTCTGGAGTTGGAGACTTAAACCTAATTTTGAAGAGCTCATGGAATCCCAATTCCAGGCTCCTGGTTTTAAATCTATATTTTTTATGGTATTTGTTACATGCTTTCTATGTGTCAAACACTGTTCTGAGTGCTGAGGTTAACTAGTTTTGACACAGTCCCCGTCCTGCATGGGATTCACAGTCTAACTTGGAGGGAGAACAGGAGAACTGAGAGACCGAGAAGTGAAGTGACTTGCTTCAGGTCACACAGCAAGTATTTGACTGAACCAGAATTAGAACCCAGGTCCTCTGACTCCCAAGCTCACACTTTTTTCACTAGGCTAAGCAGCTTCCCTGTGCTCATTGAGCCCAGGCTCAGAGACTATGCATTATAGGGAAGTTAGGAGGAAATTTCGTTCCTTGTCAGCTGGAGACCTGGCTGCCCCACTGTTTTGAGGAAGAATAATAATAATTAAGGAGAAGCAGCCTGGCCTAGTGGAAAGAGCACAGGCCTGGGAGTCCGAGGGTTTGAGTTCTAATTCCATCTCTGCCACTTATCTGCTCTGTGACCTTGGGCAAGTCATCTAACTTCTCTATTCTTCAGTTTCCTCATCTGTAAAATCGGGAATTTAATACCTGGTCTCCCTCTCTCTTAAAATGTGAGCCTAATAAAAATAATAATGGTATTTGTAAAGCGTTTACTATGTCAGGCACTGTACAAAGCACAGGGGTGGATACAAGCAGATTATCCCCATGAGGGACAAGGATTGAGTCCAACCTTATTATCTTCTACATATCCCAGTGCTTAGTACAGTGCTTGGCACATAATAAGTCCTTAACAAATGCCACAAATACTACGATAATAGTAATTATTCTGGAGCTATTTTTGGCTCAAGTGTCATCTTGTATTCATATTTACAAGTGCATCATCATGCCTCAAAGGTATCTGTGGGCCTCAACCTGTAGGATTCAATCATAGTTCATCTTCTCTTCTAGACAAATGGGTAAATAGAGAATATCTTCTCTAGATTTTACCTTAAGGTCTCCAGCTTGTTTATTTCCAGCTAGTCTTGGTAGGAAGAAGACAAATGATTGTGGTACTGATTGTGGGGAATGAAGGGGTTGGTTCTGTTGATACTCATTCATAAACTACAGACTTTGAAAAAGCATTTCAAAATTTATAAAAATAATAACCCAGCAAACCACACATAGCTAAGGCAGTGTAGCAAACTGTGCCCTGGGGAATCTGGAATTCTGACATGTAACAAAAGCAATTTTCAGTGTTGTGCCCAAAATAATAATAATAACAATGATGATGGAATTTGTTGAGCACTTACAATGTGCCAGGTACTGTACTAAGAACAGCTGTGGATACAAACAAATCAAATTGGACAGAGTGTTGGGAGAACCTAAATATAGTGGTACAGAAGTGTTGAGGTGACATTTGGAGGACTGAGGGTGGGATTAATCGAGGAAGACCTCCTGGAGGCGATAGCATTTCAGAGGGCTTTGAAGATGAGGAAAGCATTGATCTGTAAGAGGTGAAGGGAGGAGGAAGTTCCAGGTTGGGTTGAATGGCATGAGAAAAGTATCAGTCTCAGGATAGATGAGAATAAGGCACAGTCAGCAAATTAGCTCAGGGGGAATAAAGAGTGTGAGCTGGGGTATACTGGGATAAGAGAGTGGATAATAATAATGACAATAATAATGATAATAGTAGTGTTTCTTAAGTGCTTACTATGTTAAGTGCTATACTAAGCACTGGGGTAGATACAGGATAATCAGGTTGGACACAGTCCCTGTCCCACATGGGGCTATTAAATGTCTCTATTACATTGCACTTATGAACATATCAGTAAATTCTTGTAATTTATTTTTGTGTCTGCCCCATGCTAGTTTGTAACATCCTGAGGAAAGGGATTGTGTCTCCTTACTTTATTGTACTGCCCCCAAACACTTAGTACAGCAGTTGTGCGGGCTGGGTTAGAGTAAGACTTAATAGTAGTATTTGTTAAGTGCTTGCTATGTGTCAGGCACTGTAGTAAGTGCTGGGGTGGATAAAAGCAAATTGAGTTGGACACAGTCCCTGTTCCACGTGGGGCTCACAGTTTCCGAGGTAATTGAGGCAAAGAGAAGTGAAATGACTTACCCAAAGTCACACAGCAGACAAGTGGCGGGGGCAGGATTCGAACCCTTGTCCTTCTGACGTCCAGGCCAGTGCCCTATCCACTACACCACATTGCTTCTCCAGGAGTGGAAGAGGAGTTGACTAGCTGATCAGCAAGATAAAATAGGAGGAGGAGAGCAGATGCTTTAAAGCCAGGGTAAGGAATTTCTAATCTGATCTGACACAATACAGTCTGATTTGACTGCACAGGAACTAATCCAGCACTTAGCACAGCGCTTGGCACATAGTAAATAATTAGCAATTGTCCTAATTATTATTATATTTTAAGCTTCCCAAGGACAGGGATCTTGTTTTCTACTTCCCCAAGCACTTAGAACACAGCTCTGACCCCGGGGGCGTTCAATCAATACCGTTGATATTCACGGCATCCAGTGGTTTTCCTGGTAAGGCACAATGTAAGAAATTATTTCAACAGCCAACCACTGTCAATTCTTTTCTGCGAGGCGACCAGTTACAGCCCTAATAAAACCCGAGTCATTATCGGAGACCTGGATTCATCTCTATGAAAGGAGTAGTTGAACTAGATAACTACCAGCACACTAATGGACAAAGTCTCAAGAGTTAATGCTGTGCTGTCCTGAAGTGATCAATCAATCGATAGTATTTATGTAGTGCCTGTTGTCTACTAAGTACTTGGAAGAATACAATGGAGTTCAAAGATATGATCTCCGCTGTAAAGAAGCTTACAATCTAGTCTGGGAGGGAGAGACAAAATAAATGACAGATAGGAGGAAGAAAAGAATGGGTAGCTGGTTATGTGGATGAGTAAGTGCTTGAAAAAAGCAGAGTATGTAATGGCTATATACAGAAAGGCTGTGGCTGGTTGTGAGTGGATGTGGCTATGGGTGGTAGTTGAGAGGATATAATAATAATGGCATTTATTAAGTGCTTACTATGTGCAAAGCACTGTTCTAAGTGCTGGGGAGGTTACAAGGTGATCAGGTTATCCCACAGGGGGCTCACAGTCTTCATCCCCATTTTACAGGTGAGGTCACTGAGGCCCAAAGAAGTTAAGTGACTTGCCCAAGTCACTCAGCTGACAAGTGGCGGAGCCGGGATTTGAACTCATGACCTCTGACTCCAAAGCCTGGGCTCTTTCCACTGAGCCATTCTGCTTCTCTATGAGCTGGGGTGGAAAAAAAAATCACTCTTTCATGCTTCTCTTATCAAATCTTGCCCTGCTTAAAGCAGGTACTTCAAACTCACTTTGTGGGAGGACCCACTTATCAATCCCACGTTGACCAGACTTTTCAAAAGCTGAAAAATTATTAAATTATTTGAAGAATAATTAACAACGTAACAGTTTCTTATGAACTAGAGCAAAAGGAGAGGAAATAAATATAGTTCCTCTTCCCCAGTCTCTTGCAGACATAGTTTGTGATGGAGATTACTCTAGTAGGGGGAAGCAGTGTGGCTCAGTGGAAAGAGCACGGGCTTTGGTTTGGAGTCAGAGTTCATGGGTTCAAATCCTGGCTCCGCCAATTGTCAGCTGTGTGACTTTGGGCAAGTCACTTAACTTCTCTGTTCCTCACTGTGCACACCAACCTTCTCTTTGCATCTCCATCTCATCTACCTTGTCACAAACTCACAGTCCACATTCTCCCTGTGCCCTGGAATTCCCTCCCCCTTCATATCTGACAGTCCTCCACTCTCCCAACCTTCAAAGCCTTCATTTCCAAGAGGTCTTTCCTTACAAAGCCCTCATTTCCTCTACTTGCTCCCCCTTCTGCATCACTGTAGCCTCCTTGTGGGCAAGAAATGTGTCTACCAACTCTATTTTGTGCTTAGTTCAGTGCTCTGCACACAGTAAGCACTGAATGAATGTGATTGATTGATTGGTTGATCACCTAGGCACTTGACTCTGAAGCACTTATTTACATATTACATATTTACATATCCTGTCATTTCCCCTGCCTAATTTATTTTAGTGCCTGTCTCCCCCTCTTGACTGCAAGCTCCTTTTGGGTAGGGAACATGTATACCAACTCTATCGAATTGTACTCTCCAAAATGCTTAGTTAAGTGCTCTGTACAAAGTAAGCACTCAATAAACACCATTGACTGATTGACTGATTGAGTCTTGGAGATGAGATATACTCTCATAGGTAATCTGACCCCCATCCGCTCACATGTTCTCTTTCATTCACATTTTTCTCAGACACAGCATACAGATGCACAAACACACTAACACAAGATAATTTCTCTGGTGCAGTTGCAGCAGCAGGAGACAGAGACTATGGGACTCATCCCTGCTCCTGCTGCTTTCTCTTGCAAGCTTGGGGTCGAAAATGTTGATGGGATATTTTTTAAAATTTAATTTGCCTGGTTATTTATTTCCCAGGGTGATGTTGTTATGTTCATGGCTCTTTTCCCACTAAGCTTTACTTCCTCCTATTCTGTCAGTCTGTCACACATGTTTGTCCTCCACCCATTTTTAAATTGTGTCACCCATAGACCAGGAGTATGCAGCATCTTCATACTTCTCCCCAGGATTTAGTACAGTGTTTGGTACAAAGTAAGCACTTGAATGTTATTATTGTTGTTACTACTAGGGATGGTGACAATAAAAACAGTAGCAAAAATAAACTCACCAATGACAAAAACAAACAGGTCCTGGGGAGGAGACTGTCACAACCCTAATAATAATAATAATACTTGTTAAGCACTTACTATATGTCAAGCACTGTCCTAAGCACTGGGGTAGATGCAGACTAATCAGTTTGGACACAGTCTTAATGGTGCTCACAGTCTTAATCCCCATTTTATAGATGAGGTACCTGGAACACGGAGAAGTAAAGTGACTTGCCCAAGGTCACACAGTAGACAAGTGGTGGAACTGGAATTAGAACCCAGGTCCTTCTGAGTCCCAAGCCCATGTTCTATCCACTAGGCCATGCTGCTTCTCCTTATCTCCTAATATCCTAATCTCACACCCTGCATCCAGGGCATGTTTTGAAATGAGGTTCCAGAGTCCCCAGACTCCTTAATATAAGGAACCAAGAGAAATCATAGACTCTCAAGTTGATGAAATGAATTGCAGTTAATTGACCATATTTTTGTCAATTAATAAATTAAAAAACACTCTCATGCCAAACTTGAGCCCATCACAGTCCTGACGGAATTGTATTTCTCCTTTCTATGAAACCAGTACCCTTTAGAAAACTGTTTATCAGGAAAATCAGTGGGCAACAGATTACTGAAGAAAGTAGTCAAAGGAGTGGGGTGTTTCCACAGTATCGAGCCCTGTACTAGGAATAGAATGTTGTGACAATTCGGTTCACCAGAGCCAATGTGGTACATGAAACTTTAATTTTACTCCTCTTTAAAAATCAAAATACCATGTAAATTGGGCCCAAACTGAATGAAACAGATGGTGTATACCACCTGTACATAATGATTAGCAGTACCTACACAATAATTTGTGTGAAAATGGCACTGGATCATGATACTATCACATCTGGTATTACCATGCACAGTGGGGCAATATATTCTTCATCCATGGCTTTTCACTTCCTTATAGATTTACATTAATAGTCTATTCCCCAAAATATTAGCCACTCTAAGACAAGCCTCTACTATGAGGATTCATTAGCCTTATTGATGAGTTAGCCCCAATCACACAAGTTTGATTGGATTTGTTTCATTACTACAGGAGGAGGGGAAGAAGAGGGAAATGAGGAGTGGTAGTTTTAATATGGAACTGTAACGGAGGAAACTTCAAATCTATCTCCAAATATTAGTGTTACAGAGGATGAGCCCACTGTCGGGTAGGGACTGTCTCTATATGTTGCCAATTTGTACTTCCCAAGCGCTTAGTACAGTGCTCTGCACATAGTAAGCGCTCAATAAATATGATTGATGATGATAGGTGTGTTGTTTGTGTCCAGAGAATCAGTGTGGTCTACTGGGTAGAGCATGAGCCTGAAAGTCAGAAGGACATGGGTTTTAATTCTGTGCTGTCATTTGTCTGCTATCTGACCTTGGGCAAGCCCATTAATTTACTGTGCCGCAGTCACCTCATCTGTAAAATGGGGATTAAGACCCAATGTAAACCCAATGTGGGACATGGACTGTGTCCAACCTGATTAGCTTGTATCTACCCCAGCACTTAACACAGTGACAGGATGGCAGCGTGGATAGAGCACAGGCCTTGGAGTCAGAAGGACATGGGTTCTAATCCCAGCTCAGCCTCTTTTCTGCTGTGTGGCCTTGGGTAAGTCACTTCACTTCCTTTTACCTCAGTTACCTCATCTGTAAAGCGGGGATTAAGACTGTGAGTCCCAGATGGGACAGGGACTTTGTCCAATCCAATTTGCTTGTATTCACCCCAGCACTTAGAACGGTGCCTGGCACATAAAAAGTGCTTAACAAATACTGCAATTATTATTATTATTATTATTAAAAATACTAATAACAAATATCATAAAAATAAGAGAGAAAGGAGAAAAATTTACTGTGAAGTGTTCATGTTGAGGAAATTTCAAAGCTCTCTCCAAGTATCAGTGTACAATCTGATTAACGTGTATCTACACCAGCACTTAGAAGAGTGTTTGGCACATAGTTAAGTGCTTAATAAATGCCATAATGATAATAAATATCAAGGAGTGAGAGAGGATGAGGGTGTTGCTTGTGGTGTCATTTAGTGTTGGGGATCGAGGTCTCCGAGGGGCAGTGACCCTAATAAGGTTTTCATTTGTTATTTGTGGAGGGAGGGGAAGGAAAGGGACAGAAAATAGAGGACAACAACTATGGCAGGGTAACTTAGGGAGAATTCCCATTTCACTTTTCTTTTTTCTTCCCATGTCCATCTTTCTAACTCTCCAGTGGATATCAATCAATCAGTCAATCAACTGTACTTCTCAAGCCCTTACTATGTGCAGAGCACTGCACTAAGTGCTTGGTAGAGCAAACTGTAACAGAGTTGGTAGACATGAACCCTGCCCACAGCGAGTTTAGAGTCAAGAGGGTGGGAGGGTGAGTATCTATTTCCAATCCATTTGAAGCTCATCTAAGCCCCTGTGGAATCAATCAATCAAACAATCATATTTGTTGAGCACTTACTATATGCAGAGCACTATATGTAGCACTTGAAAGAGAACAATACAAGAGAATTAGAAGAAATGTTCCCTGCCCATAACGAGTTGACAGTTTGGAGGCAGAGACAGAAATTAATGTGACTAAGTAGGTAATGATATATCTGCTGGTTTATTTAATACTTGCTTCCAGTGACTTTAGTGAGAAGTGGAATCTCTCAGCTGTTTACGCCATAGTACGAACTCAGCAATAGATTTATGGAAACGGGTGAGACTCCAGCAATGTCAGCTGCTAAGATGGCCTCCCAGAGATTTTTTTGCTCGGTGACAATCCATTCGTTAATTTCTTTGTGTTTATTGAGTGCCTATTGTGGGCAGACCCCTATGCAACATGCATTTTTTTAAATGGTATTTGTTAAGCGCTTACTCCGTGCCGGGCACTGTACTAAGCAGTGGGGTATGTGCAAGTTAATCAGGTTGGACACAGACTGTGCCCCACAAGGGGCTCACAGTCTCAACCCCCATTTTACAGATGAGGTAAGTGAGGCTCAGAGAAGTTCAATGACTTGCCCAAGGTCACAGTAGACAAGTTGTGGAGCTAGGATTAGAACCCAAGTCCTTCTGACTCCCAGGCATACTAGTCCACATTGCTTCTCATCACCTAAGAGAGCTTCCCTTGAGTGAGTGATAGAAGTAAAAAGCCCAGTGAACCTGTTACCACGGTCAGCGAACTTGTACTATGGGCTGTGGACCACATGAGCACAAAGTGAGGGAATACGGATGATTCAGGGTGAACCACCACAGCTACTGAAAAAAGAGACCAAGTGTCCATCGTGTTCATAAATGAAAAATATTCATTTTCCTCTTTCCTTACCCAGGAGTAAAAATCCTATGTCAAAATGTGTCCCCAGATTGGTCTATCAAGGGTCCAGGCTGTAGCAGCATCTTTAGGTAGTTCCTTGTGTCTGAGCAACATAGGAGAAATATGAGAAAAAGTGCCCCCCCCCTATTTTTAACTATGTATAACATGGAAAAAGCTGTCCTTTTGGACCACACGGGAAGGAAATGTGCCCATTAGTAGCATAATCTTTGAAAAATAAAGGAAATGTTGCTCTAAAAAACAAAGGGCATATAAATGTACGTGTATATATAAAAAGAGTTTACAGTAGCCAAAAGAATGAACAATTCAGGAGTTATTCTGCTATGTTTACACCACAGTAGGAAAATAAAGGGACTGAAGTAATGTATCTGAAAATTGAGACATTCCTACACATCTTTGCAAAAATTTATCTGAACTGCCAGATTTAATTTATGTATACAAAAACACCCTTTTTTATAAAATGAAAGAATAGGATTTTCAATCATTTTCAGATTTCTACTTCTTTGAAAGCCATTTTTGAAAAACTCACCCCAAGCACTGCCCTTGTTTGATTTCCTTTATCTTAAAATATTTCAAGTAACAATATACCGAGAACTTTATATGATACTTGGAGCATTGTCATAAACCATATTTTATACATAACAGTGTTAAATGCCCTGGTGATATATATCACCTGAATGGAAACCATGTCATAAACCTTGTATTTTGATAACTTTCTGTTTGGAGGTTTTAAAAAATTATTTTAATTAAAGAATTAAATGACTTGTTTGTGAATTTACATGCTCTTTTAAATTATCTTTAGGTAATCCTGATATGGCATGGAGGTTAAATTACAGGCAGCAGTGGGAACCTTCTGAGTAAAACAAGCAGAATGATTTTGCATATGAGTCCATAAGGAATATTCTCTGCTAGGAATGGAGACATAAGAAAATTGCCTAATACACGAACTGCACATTAGGAACGTAGTCAGCTGTTGTAAATGCGTATCCAACAACAAACCATTATGTATCTTTGGTTTAATTATACTTGCTTATTATACACCTGTACCAGAGAGCTGAAGTGGGTATTTGCATTGCTTGTGGTTTCTTCTATCAAAACAGCATTAGCATTACAAAATTTATCAAAGAGTCACATCCTTTCACTGTCTGAAGCTGCGAGGTAGGTAGCCTTACTTTGCCTGCAATCCAAAGAACCTGGAAAATCTCTCAATATTTCTGGTGCATTAAATTAGCCCTTTCTTTGGAAGTTGGGTTCATTTCCAAAAGCGAACAAGCATCAGTGAATCATTAGTATTTATCGAGAACTTAACACTGCACTGTACTATGGGGTTGAGGGAGTACAATAGAGTTAGTAGACATGATCTCTCTCCTTCAGGAGTTTACAATCTAGCTGGGGGTCAGGCACTAAAATAAATCACATATAGGCGGAAGCATTAGAGTTTAAATAATAGAGTACATGAAATAATAATATAGTACATGAAGGCCATGATGGGTACAGAATGAGGTGAGTACCTAATGTTTTTTAGGGGTGAGGACTCAATCTCATCTGTAAAATGGGGACTAAGACTGTGAGCCCCATGTGGGACAACCTGATAGTCCTGTATCTACCCCAATGCTTAGAACAGTGCTTGGCTCATAGTAAGTGCTTAACAAATACCATTATCCAGTGCTTAGAACAGTGCTTGGCACATAGTAAGTGCTTAACAAATGTATCTAGTGCTTAGAACAGTGCTTGGCACATAGTAAGTGCTTAACAAATACTATCATTACTAAGTGCATGGGAGATGAATCAGGGGAGAAACAGGGTGGGTGGATAATAATAATAATAACAATCATAATAATAATGGCATTTATTAAGCACTTACTATGTGCAAAGTACTGTTCTAAGCACTGGGGAGGTTACAAGGTGATCAGAGTGTCCCATGGGGGGCTCACAGTCTTAATCCCCATTTTACAGATGAGTGAACTGAGGCCCAGAGAAGTTAAGTGACCTGCCCAAAGTCACACAGCTGACAGCTGGAGGAGCCAGGATTTGAATTCATGACCTCTGACTCCAAAGCCCGGGCTCTTTAATCTGAGCTACGCTGCTTCTCTAGTCAATCAATTAATCATTGGTATTTAATGAGTGCTTACTGTGTGCAGAGCACTGTACTAATCCCTGGGGGAGTACAACAGTGTAAATAGATAAAATCACCGCCATCAAGGAACTTACAGTATAGGGAGTAGAGTGGTATGCTGGATGTGAGGTGGGTAGGAGAGAAACACTAGGCAGGAGGAAGAGTGTGAACAAGAGGTTGATGAGAGTTGAGGCGTGGAGCAGCGTGTGTAGGTTGGCTGGTAGTGGGAGATGATCTAGGATAATAATAATAGTAATAATTCTGGTATTTGTTAAACTCTTACTATGTGCCAGACACTGTACTAAGCACTGGGGTGGATCATTCAGTCATTCAATCATATTTATTGAGTGCTTACTGTATGCAAAGTACCAGGGGCTTCTTCAGATGAGCACACATATTATAGTTTGGCATATCTCTGGCACATGTCTTCTGTGTGACCTTGGGCAAGTCACCTCACTTCTCCATGCCTCAGTACCTCATCTGTAAAATGAGAATGAGTGTGAGCCCCATGTGGGATAAAGACTGTGTCCAACCTGATTAATTTGTTTCTATCCCAGTGCTTTGAACAGTGACTGGCACATGTTAAGCTCTTTAAAAGTACCATTATTATAGTATAGTTTCAGTATTGGTTCTGTGTGAATTATTCCTCCCTTACTTGTCTGAAGCAGAGAAGCAGCGTGCCTCAATGGAAAGCCCAGTGGAAAGAGCATGGGCTTTGGAGTCAGAGGTCATGGGTTCAAATCCTGGCTCCTCCAATGGTCAGCTGTGTGACTTTGGGCAAGTCATTTAACTTCTTTGTGCCTCAGTTGCCTCATCTGTAAAATGGGGATTAAGACTGTGAGCTGCCCGTGGGACAACCTGATCACCTTGTAACCTCCCCAGTGCTTAGAACAGTGCTTTGCACATAGCGCTTAGTAAATGCCATCATCATCATCATCATCATCATCATCACTGTACTAAGCACTTGGGAAGTACAAGTTGGCAACATATAGAGGCGGTCCCTACCCAACAATAGGCTCACAGTCTAGAAGGATCACAAATTGGTTCAGACACAGTCCCTGACCTGCATGGGGCTCACAGCCTCAATCCCCATTTTACAGATGAGGTAACTGAGGGACAGAGAAGTTAAGTGACTTGCCCGAGGTCACACAGCAGACAAGTGGCGGAGCAGAGATTAGAACCCATGATCTTCTGACCCAAGCCCTTGCTCTATCCACCGTACCACGTTGCTTCCCATCAGTAGCGGGGATAAAACTGCTAAGGTTGCATATCAAACTGGCACTCAACAGAAAAGCAAAAGCAAAATAAATTAGACACGACATTCTTTCCCAAAGCACGATTCAATAACAACTTTATAATCATTTTGTATTGATGAAGTCCTGTATGGTGCATGGAAAGAAAAAAAAAGTATCTATCATTCAGTTGTATTTTTTAAATGCTTACTGTATGCAAAGCACTGTAGTATTTGCTTGGGAGAGTACAGTATAACAATAAACAGACATATTCCCTGCCCATAATGAGCTTATTCATCATATTATAGCATGTCTTATTTCAAATTACAGTGGGCAACCAAATTTTGAAAACAATCCTTATGTCTATAAAAGAAGCAGCAAATACCATTTTAATATGACGCTAAAATCATTTCTATCATAGTAAAGGTAAGCTCAAACCATTCTGTAGTGTAATTATAAGGGCCAGGCAAAATAGTAAGAAATTATATAGTCAGATTTATTAATGATAAAAACATTGTTACTGTAGATTTAAAATTCACCACCTTATTAGTCAACAAATGTATTACAATCAAGTCTGTTCCAGTCAGCTAATCATTTCACAACTCCATTTTTACCACAGTCTTCCCTGGTTTCCAGAGGGAAAATGTGAGGTTACTCTGTGGAAGAAAACACATGCTAAGATGAACATAATCCTATTATCATAATGAAAATAATACGATTACAGAGGAATAAACAACAAATGGTGCCCAAAGCTCTCAGAAAATTAAAATTCTATTTGGGATTCCCTCAGGGTCTAATATCAGTCCCACAGATGAAGTTTGATAGTTTCTCAGGAAGCCACATGCTTAGTCAAATAAGGGGTTGGGTTCCTTGAAAATACAATAATGATAATAGGAAAGGAGTAGTGACTGAATAATATTGTTGACCTGCATTTGACATAAGTATAAAGCAGATGGTGGTTCGGACCAAAAAGAAAAGCTGTGGTTACCTCTGCCTCTTGACACTAGTAAGAATGAATTGCTTTGCATCATATTTTATGGAGGTCCAAAGCTTGGTCCAAATAAACAGTATTTTCAGGCTTTTTGTAGCAGAATTAAATATAGGAAGAGAAAACAGGGTCCCTCTAGCAATGCTGTTTAGCTAAGCTTCTGTTCCCCTGCACTACACAATGTCAGAAATGCCTAAATGAAATCTGCTTCAACATGCCCATACAGGTTCAGAAACAAATTTATCATCCCATTATCAGTATTTATGATGGAGAAAAATATTTGATTTGATTAAAAAGAATTATTCATAATGCATCCATTACAGCAAGACACCTCTGAGGAATTGATCATTAGAATGCTGCCATCTGTACCGCACAGAAAAATAAGTTTGAATGTTATTTTTAAGATGTGAGATGGTCCTTGCAAACTCTATTATTTATTTTTCCAAGTCAGCAAATTACTTTTCTTTAACCTAGTATGCAGTTAATCTAGGATTTGATTGCATTTAGGGAATCTAGTTTTATGTAAGGCCTTCACAACAGAGTATTACATTATGAGCTCAAAAGAGGTACTCTAAATTATGGACTCTAATATAATAATAATAATAATTGCATTTATTAAGTGCTTACTATGTGCAAGGCACTGTTCTAAGTGCTGGAGAGGTTACAAGGTGATCAGGTTGTCCCACAGGGGGCTCACAGTCTTCATCCCCATTTTATAGATGAGGGAACTGAGGCACAGAGAAGTTAAGTGACTTGCCCAAAGTCACACAGCTGACAACTGGCAGAGCCGGGATTTGAACCCATGACCCCTGATTCCAAAGTCCGTGCCCTTTCCACTGAGTCACGCTGCTTTGATGTGTGATAAAACAATGATCATTTACTAGCTCCTCCATCGGTAGCAATAGAGAAAGACTTTTTCAGACTTGCCTATTTGTGAAAGAAATAAAATCCAAAGTTTCTATTTTGAAATAATCCCATCTCCTTAGCTTTCTTTCAGGTGGGCTGCTCTTTGAGTTGAAAGCAAGCAGCAAAGAATGGAAGAAAGTTTCTGAAGCTGGTTCATTCATTCATTCATTCAATCATATTTATTGAGCACTTTCTGTGCGCAAAGCATGTACTCAGGGCTTGGGAGAGTACAATCCAAGAAACAGACACATCCCCTGTTCACTATGAGCTCACAGTCTAGAGGGGGAGACAGACATCAATATAAATAAATAAATAAATAACCAATGGCACCCAGGGCTCGCTGTGTATCAGTCCAGTTTCTAGATAGCTGCCACAAGTACATCAAGAATGGTGTAATAATAATGTAATACGTAGCATTTGCTAAGCACTTACTATGTGTTAAACACTGTACTAAGCGCTGGGGTAGATGCAAGATAATCAGGTCCTAGATGGGGCTCACAGTGCAAGTAGGACGTATTGTACATATTTACTATTCTATTACTATTATACTATTAATTATACTATTACTATTCTATTTATTTTGTTAATGATGTGCATTTAGCTTTAATTCTATTTATTCCGATGACTTGACACCTGTCCACATGTTTTGTTTTGTTGTCTGTCTCCCCCTTCTAGACTGTGAACCAGCTGTTGAGTAGGGACCGTCTCTATATGTTGCCAACTTGTACTTCCCAAGCACTTAGTACAGTGCTCTGCACACAGTAAGGGCTCAATAAATATGATTGAATGAATGAATGAATGAAGTAGGAGGGAGACCAGGTATTGAATCCCCATGTAACAGTTGGGGAAACTGAGGCACAGAGATGTTAAATGATATGACCAAGGTCCCATACGAGGCAACTGGCAGAGACAGGATTAGAACCTAAATCCTTGGGCTCTGTGGCAGAGAAGTATTGTTGCCTAATGAGAAGCATTAGTGGATAGAGCACAGGCTTGGGAGTAAGAAGGACCTGAGTTCTAGTCCTGACTCCTCTATGACCTTGGACAAGTCACTTAACTTCTATGTGCCTCAGTTACCACATCTGTGAAATGGGATTAAGACTGTGAACCCTATGTGGAACAGGGACTGTATCCAACCTGATATCTTGTATTTACCCCAGAACTTAGTACAGTGCCTGGCACATAGTAAGCACTTAACAAATATCATAAGGAAGAAGTAGAAGGCCTATTGATTCATTCATTCATTCAATCATATTTATTGAGCACTTACTGTGTGCAGAACACTGTACTAAGCACTTGGGGTGTACAACTTGGTGACATATAGAGATCGTCCCTACTCAACAACGGGCTCACAGTCTAGAAGAGGGAGACAGACAACAAAACAAAAACATGTGGACAGGTGTCAAGTCATCAGAATAAATAGAATTAAAGCTAAATGCACATCATTAACAAAATAGAATAGTAAATATGTAAAAGTAAAATAAATAGAGTGATAAATCTGTACAAACATATATACAGGTGCTGTTGGGTGGGGGGGTAGGGTGGTGCAGATGGGGAGGAGGAGAGGAAAAAGGAGGCTCAGTCTGGGAAGGCCTCTTGGAGGAGGTGAGCTCTCAATAGGGCTTTGAAGGGAGGAAGAGAGCTAGCTTGGCAGATGTGTGGAGGGAGGTATGCTCCTTCCACTAGGCCATGTTGCCTCTCTCAACTTTCATTTCATTCATTCATTCAATCGTATTTATTGAGCACTTACTGTGTGCAGAGCACTGTACTAAGAGAGAATTGGCATTGAGGAATTCGAGGCAGCGGGTGTAGATGACTCGTTCAAGGAGTTTGGAAAGGAATGGTAGGAGGGAGATGGGGTGATAACTAGAAGGGGAGGTGGAGTCAAGAGAGGGTTTTTTTTAGGATGGGGAAGACGTGGGCATGTTTGAAGGCAGAGGGGAAGGATCCAGTGGAGAGTGAGCAGTTTCAATGTTGTAATTCCCGGGAGTTTTGGAGGAAGAGCTGTATCCATCAGGGTTCTGCTCTATTGGATGGTTGTCACCTAGGGTGCACTCTGTGTTCTCCACTTGACTTCTCCTGTTTCCTTTCCTATCCAAGCATTAATCAATAAGAAGTATTTATTGAGAGTTTACGTTGTGCCAAGCTCTATACTAAGCACATGGGAGAGTACAGTAGAGTAAGTAGATATGATCTCTGCTGAAAATCTAGTTGGGGAGGCAGGTGCTAAAATAAATTACAGGTAGGGGGAAGCAACAGAGTTTAAAGAAGTCAACATATTGGTGGGGAGGGGGTGGGGAGGATGGGTAATTAGGTGTTTAGGGGGTAAAGGCTCTGCCAATTGTCAGCTGTGTGACTTTGGGCAAGTCACTTAACTTCTCTGCGCCCCAGTTCCTCATCTGTAAAATGGGGGTTAAGACTGTGATTCCCCCATGGGACAACCTGATCACCTTGTAACCCTCTCAGCGCTTAGAACAGTGCTTTACACATAGTAAGCGCTTAATAAATGCCATTATAATAATAAAGGGCCCGGTGTCTAGCTGATGCAGTTTGGAAGGAAATAGGGTGGAGAGCTGGGTCTGGCCTCTCTCTCCTGTCTTGTTTCTGGGAACCAGAGATGAGGGCCTCCAGGACACACAACTTCCCTGCTGGAGCAGCAGGGCAAGGGAGTGATCCAGATTTGCATAATTACACAAATATTAGGACAAGATTCCCGCTACCTCAAGAAGTCCCTCTCCTCCTGCCCTTCTCCCCTCCCCCTCCTCCATGGCACAAAGGTGCCTCTGTTGTTGTAACCCAATGCAAGCCAACCACATCACCATGGGCAGGGATGGGGAGGGAGAAGAGAAGACAGGAAGGCCAAGAGGTGGAACAACTATTTTCTCCCCCATATTCCCATATGTAATTCCACAAAGGGGAATAGGGCTCAGTCTGGCTTTAAGCCGGAAAATGCTTTCTGTGGAGTTCCCATTTTATTTTCCATCTGGAAAATTCAGTCCTTCTTCCTGGGCAGGCTCAGCTCTCTTTAGCTAACATAGAACTACAGCATCAAGAAAACTTTCAACCTCTGTTGGTGCAGCTGCTCCTCTTGGTCACTTGAAAGGTTCAGCACAGTGAGTTCAAGAAGGAACCGGGTCCCTCCTCCTCTCTTCAAATGTTTAACATCTCATCTTCATGTATGATTTAAATATGGCAGAACATTATATTTCTATATTTTCATTTACAGGTTTTCAGTATGAAAAACACGCACTTACCGCCGAAGATAATCTTTCTCAATACATTAAGGGCCCTCGGGGAAGCACCCTTCTAAGATTTTCAAAGGAAAATGACTTGTGTGAACACATTACAAATGGGAAAATTACTTGGTTTTCAGGTAGCCTGTAAAAAGACTAGTATATGCCCTCCCAGAGCCCCTGGAAAGTTGGGAGAAACTCGAAAGGAGGTGGAGAGAGGGCAGTCTCCCCTCTAGGATCACATTCCTTTGTCCCCAAGCTCTCTCTGGATGCAATAGAAATTATCAACTAAAGGCTCCCATTCATTCATTCATTCATTCATTCATTCAATCATATTTATTGAGCGCTTACTGTGCGAAGAGCACTGTACTAAGCGCTTTAGTATGTTTGGTTTTGTTCTCTGTCTCCCCCTTTTAGACTGTGAGTTCACTGTTGGGTAGGGACTGTCTCTATATGTTGCCAACTTGTACTTCCCAAGCGCTTAGTACAGTGCTCTGCACACAGTAAGTGCTCAATAAATACGATTGATTGATTGAAGTACAAGTGGGCAGCATATAGACGGTCCCTACCCAACAACGGGCTCACATTCTAGAAGGGGGAGAAAGACAACAAAACAAAACATGTGGACAGGTGTCAAGTCATCAGAATAAATAGAAATAAAGCTAGATGCACATCATTAACAAAATAAATAGAACAGTAAATATTTACAAGTAAAATAAATAGAGTAATAAATCTGTACAAACATATATACAGGTGCTGTGGGGCGGGGAAGGAGGTAGGGCAGGGGGGATGGGGAGGAGGAGAGGAAAAACCTGAGGTGCCCCAGAAATTTGGGAAGAGAATGGTCAGTGTAGCTAACTAAGGGCAGAAGCAACAACAAGCATTTCATGCAACTGGGGGCTGGGCTGCTTCTGGCTGGGCTTCCTGATGAGAAGAGAGCCCTGGGAGGCCAGAAAGATGCAACCCCATGGCTGGAATTCTGAAAAGTCAGTGGAAGCAGCCAGAGCTCTTTCTCTTCTCACCTGCTCCTGCTGCCATCACCCCTCTCTTCCACTCTGTTCTCTCCAGCCCTAAAGAATTTGCAGAGAAAAGACAGAAGGAAGAGGGAGAATGTCAGGCAGGTGTGAGATGGGTGTAAGGGGCAGGATTGGATTTAGGGTGAATTATAATAATAATAATATTTTTTAAGCACTTACTAAGTTCCAAGCACTAAGTACAGGAGTAGATAGAAGATAATCAGGGTAAACACAGTCTCTATAGTTCACAATCTGAAGGGGAGAGAGATTAGGTATTTTAGCCCCATTTTAAAGATAAGGAAACAGAGAAGTCAATAACTTGCCCATGATCACACAACAGGTTAAGTGGCGGAGCCCGGATTAGAACCCTGACTCCCAGGTGGGGGATCTTTTCACTATTCCTTGCTTCTTCTCTAACTATGAGCACACAGAGATATAGTTTCTAAAAGATTCCTGAAAACTACTGCTATACAGGACATATTATTTCCTTTCACAGTGATGTCAAAAGTGAGAATTGAAATTGCTGCGAGCAAGGTCAATCCATGTAGGCGTTCAAGGAGGTGAACAGGGAATGTGCATGCGTGGACTTATTTGCATGCTATAGATGCCAAACGGATGGTTATTATATGCTGGTTGGGAACAGCAGTTATTTCCCCCCGCAGCCCCCCCGAACTTCCATTTCTTGTTTATGGTGATATTCAGAGCTAACTGTGCTGTGTCCGCACATCTCAGTATTCAGATCTGATTTATATTGGAACAGTCTGTCTGACATTCACATTCAGTTGGGTCTTTAAAAGTGCCCAATTGCTCAACAGAACCACTTGCAGGACTATTAAAATTCCATGAGAACCCACTTATCTTGCGGGACTCAGTATTTCCTAACAGGATAAATAGAAGAATTCACTGAAAGAATACATAACCTGTATTTTCTGTCTCCTCGGAGCCTATCTAGGCAGCTGCCCTCTGGACCCCTGGAATTTGAAAGCTATCCTATCTCTCCCTACTCATAATTCTCTCCTTCCCTTCTCTTTCCTTTAGTCCAGGCTGAAGTGAAACTTTTCTTTGGACTATTTGCATGCTGCTTTTGGCGAGAAGAAGTTGGGCCACTCAAATCTAAGCAGTTATTGATTGGTAGAATTTTTTTCTACCTGGAATTTGAAAGCTGTCCTATCTCTCCCTAATCATAATTCTCTCCTTGCCTTCTCTTTCCTTTAGTCCAGGCTGAAGTGAAACTTTTCTTCGGACTATTTGCATGCTGCTTTTGGCGAGAAAAAGTTGGGCCACTCAAATCTAAGCAGTTATTGATTGGTAGAATTTTTTTCTACCTGGAATTTGAAAGCTGTCCTATCTCTCCCTAATCATAATTCTCTCCTTGCCTTCTCTTTCCTTTAGTCCAGGCTGAAGTGAAACTTTTCTTTGGACTATTTGCATGCTACATTTGGTGGGAAAAAGTTGGGCCACTCAAATCTAAGCAGTTATTGATTGGTAGATTTTTTTTCTACCTGGAATTTGAAAGCTGTTCCTATCTCTCCCTATTCATAATTCTCTCCTTGCCTTCTCTTTCCTCTAGTCCAGACTAAAGTGAAACTTTTCTTTGGACTATTTGCATGCTGCTTTTGCTGGGAAAAGTTGGGCCACCCAAATCTAATCAGTTATTGATTGTAGAAATTTTTTCATCTCCTCCCCATCTGATTATTATGAATGGACAGTAAGCGCCTTGTGGGCAGGGATCATGTCTACCAACTCTATTACAGTGTACTTTCCCAAGTGCTTATCACAGTGCTCTGCACACAGTAAGAATGCAATAAATACCATTGTTCGGTTGATTGTTGTTGTTGTCGGGTTTGTTATCGCCGAGAGAATTCAAGACTTTCTGTTGTATCTTCGGGGAGTTGTAAGCTCAAGTCCCCAGGATGACAACGCCTTAGCTAATCATCAGGGTTACATATCTATCATTGCTAATCAAGTCAGGAAATGATTTTCAGTGGATTACTACGGCCAAGATAGTGTCACCAAATGAGAATGAAAACCAGCCACTAGCAAACTGAAAGGTGATTCTCTTTTGAGGCTATATAAAGGGAAAACAGACCCAAATAAGTGATAAACTTTTCCTCAAGGCCTTGTGCTGTTCCCCTCCAGCCTCATTCTCCCTTTATTTAGGGGATGGCTGGATGGAGCAGGGATGTTCTAGAAAATTGGATACAGGGATCTCAGTGCCCAGGCTTCAGTGGCTTCAGTAGTAGAAGTAGTAGTAGTACAATTCGCTTCTCTAATGTTAACCTTCCCACTTTACCTTGATCTTGTCAATCTCACTGCCAGCCTCTTGCCCACCTCCTGACTCTGTTCTGGAATGCCCTCCCTCCTCCTGACAGACAATTACTCTCCCCCACTTCAAAGTCTTTTTGAAGGCACATCTCCTCTAAGAAGCCTTCCTTGACTAAACCCTCCTTTCCTCTTCTCCCACTCCCTTCTGTGTTGCCCTGGCTTACTCCTTCTATTCATCTCCCATCACAGCACCACAGCACTTATGTACATATCTGTAATTTATTTATTTACATTAATGTCTGCCTCCCCTTCTAGACTAAGCCAACTGTGGGCAGGGAATGTGTTTATTATTGTATTGTACTCTCCCAAGCGCTTAGTACAGTGCTCTGCATACAGTAAGCCCACAATAAATATGACTGACTAGTAGTAGTAGTATCTGACTGACTAGTAGTAGTAGTATTTACTAAGTAATTAATTTGTGACAACTACTATACTAATGCCCAGGTAAAAATTTCACATGGAACCTGGCCCTCAAAGGACTCACCAATCTAAGAATCAGAGAGGGGAGAAGGGATGGCTTACAGGCACCGAAGGAAGGATTAAACAAGAAAAACCCCAAAACAATATAAAAACCAAGGACAACAATATATATGCCAAGAGGGATAGGGCATTGGGTGCTTACTACAGTGCTTTGCACACAGTAAATGCTCAATAAAGTCCACTGATTGATTGGTGGATCAGAATTTTCTGTTCCTCACAGTTTAAGGGCCCAGGAATGGCCCAAGAATGGGTCTTTAGTCAGTTTCACATAATAATTGTGGGGTTTATTAAGTACTTACCAAGTTTCAAGCACTGTATTAAGCACTAAGGTAGATACAAGATAAACAGGTCCCACGTTGGTCTTGCTGCCTAAGTAGGAAGGTGAACAGATAGCTAATCCCCATTTGACAAATGAGGTAACTGAGTCACAGAGAAACTAAGTGACTTGCCCAAAGTCTCACATCAGACAAGTGGCAGAGGCAGGATTAGAACACAGGTCTTCTGATTCCCATGCCCATACTCTTTTGACTAGGCCATGCGGCTAATACTGTAATAAGCAGAGAAGCAGCATGGCTTAGTGTCAAGAACATGGGTTTGGGAGCCAGAGGACCTGGGTTCTAATTCCGCCTACTTCACTTGTCTGCTGTGTGACCTTGGATAAGCCACTTAACTTCTCTGTGCCGCAGTTACCTCATCTGTAAAATGGGGATTAAGACTGTGAGCCCCACATGGGACAACCTGATTACCTTGTATCTACCCCAGTGTTTATAACAGTGCTTGGCACATAGTAAGCGCATAACAAATACCATAATTGTTATAAATTATAATCAAGTTGGAAAATAGGAATTTGTCATTCTGCTAATTTGAGATCCTTTCTGTGTCAATTTCTACTAAGCCTGTGAGCCCCATGTAAAACAATAAAAACTTCCTCAGTCACCACTGCTTCATCATTCTCTTCTGAAACAGTGCTGTAGAGTCTGCAGGTCTGGAATGTCTGAGTTAATAAAGATAACTATGGTGTTGCCAAGCACTGTTCTAAGCCCTGGTGTAGTTATAAGGTAATCAATCAATCAATCAATCATATTTATTGAGCGCTTACTGTGTGCAGAGCACTGTACTAAGCACTTGGGAAGTACAAGTTGGCAACATATAGAGACAGTCCCTACCCAACAGTGGGCTCACAGTCTAGAAGGGGGAGACAGACAACCAAACAAAACATATTAACAAGATAAAATAAATAGAATAAATATGTACAAATAAAATTAATAAATAAATAGAGTAATAAATGCATACAAACATATATACATATATACAGGTGCTTTGGGGAGGGGAAGGAGGTAAGGTGGGGGGGATGGGGAGGGGGAGAAGGGGGAGAAGAAGGGGGGGGCTTATTCTGGGAAGGCCTCCTGGAGAAGGTGAGCTCTCAGTAGGGCTTTGAAGGGAGGAAGAGAGCTAGCTTGGCGGATGTGCGGAGGGTTGGTGTTGGACTTAATTATCTTGTACCTATACCCCAGTGCTTAATACAGTGTTTGGTACATAGTAAATGCTTAACAAATACCCCGATTATTAGTGTTTGATTAGCTCAAGACCCTCTAGGCCAAGACTTTCCCATGACTCCCTGTTGGTGGAGGACTCCCCCAGCATACCAATATCTCAGGCATTCCTTTTTCATGGGAAAAGAGGCCACTGAACTTTTAAGGAACTTCTCCTCTCTCCTAAAATGTTCACTGGTACCTAACTTCCATAGACCTCTCGACCAACTCACTGTTAGAGTCGAAGATCCTTGGGGACAGAGAACGTGACTCACAATTCTGTTTTACTTTCCAGAGTGCTTACTGCAGTGCATCACACTCAATGGACCCTTAATAAATCCATTTACTATCACTATTTTGAAGCTGTCACCTTTCTTCTTCCATTTCCAGTCTGCCTGGTTCTTGGTACAGCCCCAACCTGCTATAGCCTGGGCCAGAAGGAATGATTCAAGATTTGGTTGTAGTTCTGGAGCTAGCTAAGAGACAAACAGCTTAGAGAATTATAGCAGGAATGAAGATTCTGGATTCCCAATTCATGGTGCTAATGATGAGGCAGTGCAGGAAGAAAGGAGATGACTGAATCATGCTAGTTCCTCAAATCACTGACCTGTCCAGTTCAGATTAATTGGGAAACCCTAAATCAGCCACCATTCCTACAAAACCAAAGGCTTGCCTCATCCCTTTGTTGGATTGCTCCATTTACATTTCTGTCCAGCCTGCAAAATGTGTAAAATCAGAGGTCGCTAGCTATCTACCTATTGGTTATACATCGGAAGAGACATAAGAGTATATTATTCCTTCCACCGTCAGCGGCAATTGAAGCTCACTAAATTGACTCCGCATCTTCCTGTTTCAGGCAATGACAGAAGAATAGCATTTTTACTAAAATGCTCATTTTTAACCAAGCCCTTCCTGGAGAATGATTCCATCACAAATACAGAGGATATGCCTGGTGTGTTATAAAGGGTGGCAGAAAACCAGCAAATCAATGTTTAGGACCAGGAGATTCTGTCAGCTGCTCAAACACTGATCTGACAACTGTATCCCTTCTCCAGCTCTGTCATGCAGAATTGAGAGTGCAATGTTTTTTTCTAAGGTGAGAGGATTCATGGCAGCAGCAATGTGTGTGTGTGTGTGTGTGTGTGTGTGTGTGTGTGTGCATGTGTGTGTGTGTGTAAAGTTGTGGGCATCAACAGTTCATAATGATGCAAGCATCAACAGTTCATAATGATGCAATCCTTGATCCATTAGTTAACTGGGGCTCAGAAAAGCCTAATTAATTGGCATTCATTGATAATTCCAGACTGTCATTTAAGTAATTTCGACCTTCTCCCTAAGTTTCTTAAAAGGAGACAAATAGATAATAATAATAATAATAATAATAATAATGTTGGTATTTGTTAAGTGCTTACTATGTGCAAAGCACTGTTCTAAGCACTGGGGGGAATACAAGGAGATGAGGTTGTCCCATGTGGGGCTCACAGTCTTAATCCCCATTTTACAGATGAGCAAACTGAGCCCCAGAGAAGAGAAGTGACTTGCCCAAGGTCACACAGCAGACCTGTGGGGGAGGTGGGATTCGAACCCATGACCTGTGGCTCCCAAGCCTGCGTTCTTTCCACTGAGCCACGGTTTTCTAGCCCCTGGAAAAGGTATTGGCAACCAGAGAAAGTCCCAAAATGCAATACAGATGGGAAAAAGAGGGGAGGAATCAGACCTTTAGCTTTTATTGTGTGTTCCCGAGGATCTATTACAATGCTGTGCTCCCAGTAGGCTCTCAATAAACCCTACACAATGATGATGATGCTAACAAGTTGCAAAAACACAAGGAAAATAGAAGTGTTGAACTCTCTTTAAAAACCTTGTCTATTTTGCGACGATGGGCAAGTAATTTAATTTCTCTGTGCCTCAGTTTCCTCATCTGTAAAAAGGCATTAAGTATCTGCTCTCTCTTCTCCTTAGACTGTGAGCCCTATGTGGAAGAGGCACTGTCTCCAATCTACTTATAATATATCTACCCCAGCACTTAGAACAGTGATTGGCACATAGCATAGTAAGTGCTTAACAAATACTGCGATTATCATTATTATATAGACTCAGCCTTAACCCTCAGAGTAATTCCTGGTCTTTCCCAGATTGCTAAAATCTCTTTATTAAATTAGATTTTATCTTTGTGCCACAGCATCCTTCTCTGTACCTGATAGATAAAACACCCATTACTACAATGGGATTTTATCAAATATAGCAGATTAATGAGTTTTCCAGGTTTTATAAAAAACTATCTTATGTATAATCTAAAATTGCTGTTTCTCTACACCTTTTGAATATGATATTTCAGATCACCTAAACTGAACTGCTACATTCACAACGCATTTCTAAAAGGGAAAATTATTGTATTTTTATGAAACTTATAAAAGGGACTTTTAACACAGTGTTTGTAGCAATGCCGCTCTAAATTTGCGAATGGCAAAGTGTGGAAACTGGCCTAGAGAAAAGAAAAATGAATACCTGAGAGGAGTTATGTTGGTGGTTGAGCATACGTTGTTTGCTGTGTAGGGATATGTGTCACTTCCTTAGTATGTACACCTGCACCTGGACACTCGATCAATACTTGTTTACTGACTGACTTGTTGGCAACAGACTGGCTTTCGAAGACCTCTGGAGACCTATTCTTGGACTCACTCTATCAAGCCACAAACACTGGTTTACCCAGGTCAAGTTAATGGTGAGTGAAGCAATTACTTGAATAACTTGACCAATGTTGATAACACAGCCATTCTGCATCGTTTAGGACACTGTCTTCCTCCCCTCCCCTCCTTGTCTTGTCTTACGCCATCAAGTCGTTTCCAACCCATAACAACACCGTGGACACATCTTTCCCCCTACATCCATCTGCAATAATTCTAGTTGTGTAACCATAGAGCTTTTGGGTAAAATATGGAAGTGGTTTACCATTGCCTCCTTCCATGCAGTAAACTTTAGTCTCCACCCTCGACTCTCTCCCATGCTGCTGCTCCCCAGCTTTGACTTGTAGCAGATCGCCTTCCACTCTCTAGCCACTGCCCAAGCTAGGAATGGAATGGAAATGCCTCTGCTTGACTCTCCCTCCTGTAGTTGAGACTGGTAGAGTACTGGAAACTCTCTCAGTGAGAGGGGCCCCTCCCCCTTGCCCCTTTATATTTCCTGGAAATTTCCTGAAAAAAGATAATTTCCTCAACCTTCCACTTTCCTTTGCCTAGGCGGTCACAACTTTGGGGACTCTGGAGCTAAAAAATGATGTTGTTAATGTTGTACTCTTCTAAGTGCTTAGTACAGTGCTTTGCACACAGTAAGTGCCCAATAAATATGATTGAATGAATGAAGGTCTCCCTGCAGGTTTTGGTAATTATGGAAGTTCCATTCCCTGATCTGAAACGATCCATCAATCAATCGTGCTTACTGAGCATTTTTTGTGTGCGGAGCACTCTACTAAGCACTTAGGAGAGTACAATATAACAATCAATCAATCAATCGTATTTATTGAGCGCTTACTGTGTGCAGAGCACTGTACTAAGCGCTTGGGAAGTACAAGTTGGCAACCTATAGAGACAGTCCCTACCCAACAGTGGGTTCACAGTCTAAAAGGGGGAGAGAGAACAAAACCAAACATACTAACAAAATAAAATGAATAGAATAGATATGTACAAGTAAAATAAATAAATAGAGTAATAAATATGTATAAACATATATACATGTATACAGGTGCTGTGGGGAAGGGAAGGGTGCTGTGGGGAAGGGTAGACACATTCCCTGCCCACAAGGAGCTTACAGTCTTGAAGGGCTGCATTGTCCTGTAGCATTATAGAATACGGTAGTTCTGTTTCACCCACAAAGTGGGTAGATTTCAGGGATGCATTATGTCTTGGTAAAGAACTTTTAGGGAAAAACTCATGGAACCTGCTCCTCCGAGTGAATACAATAATGAGAAACATCTTTTAATAAGTGATTTTCCCCCAGGAATACAATAATTTATAGTTTTTCTTTTTTCTTTACTTTAAAAAATAGTCCGTGGCATGGTCAAACATATTTTCCATATGTTTACGCACTGCATCATCCCAGGAGGATATTTTTTCTGTTTCACTTGAATAACCTATTTTGATTATCAAGAACTGATTAGTGTCAATCTCCAGTTCCCAGATGAACCTGGTTCTAAATATAAAGTTCATCAGAAGGAGACATTCCTTAGACATACAAAGAGTTAACCGTGTAATTTTCCTAATGAGATGGAAAAGGCAGAGCATCGTTTCTCCCCGTAACTATGGCAAATTCTTTGACACCATGTAATTTGGGGGGCATCTTTATACTTTGAAGGAAAAAAAGAAAAACAATAACTAGTTTCCTTTTAAGACCGCTTTTTCTGTGTGGAAAAAAATCATTTCTATGTAGCAGTAAATCTTACATTGAAGACAATAAATAATGGCTGCACACTTCATTTATCTGACCTCTCTTTATTAAGTTTTCTCATTACGGGGAAGCAGAGTAGCCTAGAGGAAGAGCTCAAAACTAGAAGTCAAAAAGATCCAAGTTCTAGACCCAGCTCCATCACTTTTCAAATGGCCTTGAGTCCCTTAACTCTCAGTGCCTGAGCTTTTACATCCGCAAAATGGTGATTACACATGTGTGCTGTTTACCTCTTTGAATATAAACTCTGGTTGGGACAGAGCTTGGGTCCAATCTGGTTATCTCGTGTTTATCAGTGCTCGGCGCATAATAAATACATAATAAATTCCATCATTGATTTACACTCTAAGAAAGTAAGGAATAGTTTGGGCCTCATTTGCTTACATTTTTGAGAGGAGTAGACCCATTAGAAGGAAATCATTTCTGGACAGCTAGATCCTATTCCACAACAGATGAAACTCTGCTTTTTTGGGAAATGCTTAATTGCACTCTGAAGCAAATGGACATCCTCACATGATTAGAGAGTAGGGGTTTGGGCTGTATGGCTACTCACCTCAGAGATAACTATAGACTATTCCTTTTTAAGATTACAAAGCAATTCTCTGCGTTTCACTATTTTAAAAATGGCAAGATGATGATAACCGATTGGCAAGTAATCATGGATTCACTTAGAAAGTGGTTTTTCGTTTCCCCTTTAGAAAACTGTGTTTACTACTGAGTGACTATGTCTCTTGTACTAAAAGAACTACTTAGAGATACTCGGACCTTATGGTCTCTGAAACAGGATTTTTAAGTATCATTTGTTTAATTAATCATATTTATTGCATGTTTACTGTGTGCAGAGCACTGTACTTAACTGCTTGGAAGAGTATACTATAACAGAGTGGGTAGACATGTTCCCTGCCCACAAGGAGCTTACAGTCTAGAGTTCATTCCTATGGGAAAAAAATTGGAAGGATAGAGGTGTTTTCATTTTTTTCTAGATTATTATTATTAGTCCACAAGGTATTTGTGGTGATTTTCAAAATTTGGAGACAATTTTAGCATTTCTTTCTCCTTCCCTTCACTGCAAACTTATTCAATGTTTAAAGTGCTTTCAAGCATGTATTGTGAATAGCAGTTTACCAAAATATAGAGAGAGGATTGAGCCATAAACATTGAAAATCAAAGGCTCAGTACAACTGGGAGGAATGTGATCTCTATATTCCTCTTTAATTAGTTTACCAGGTGACCCATTATTCCAAGAGACGTTTATCTTTATTCATTTTCAGTCTCCTTAGGGCATAAAACCCTGCTTTGAAACTGGTCACTCATTTATATCTCACTTTTCTGTTTCATAGAGCATATTATCAATCTTCTATTAATATGCTATTTTCTGTCATTTGCTACATTTGTGTTTGCCCACCTTGACCACATTCAAAAATACAAAAGCTTGTCTCCCTGATGTATATTGCTCAACAACAGTTATTGAGCACTGCATTAAATGATTGAGAAGCATGTACCAGAATTAAAAGCCCACGGAAGGTTCTTCTTGACCCCAATTCCCATGTGAATCTTCTTTAGCTTCTACTTCAGGAAATGAGGAAAAAGGTTGGAGTTGCCCTTTCCAAAGTACGGATTCGGTCATTTTTTTACATGGTGGTCCACTCATCTCTGCTCATTCTAATTCAGGGTCCATAATATGAACCTTTCTGGAGATCCCATCATTGTGAAGTAGTACTTATTTCCAATATTTCACCTGTCTACCTGTTTTGTTTTGTTGTCTGTCTCCCCCTTCTAGACTGTGAGCCCATTGTTGGGTAGGGATGTTGTCGACTTGTACTTCCCAAACGCTTAATACAGTGCTCTGCACACAGTAAGTGCTCAATAAATATGATTGAATGAATGAATGAATGAATGAATGTCACTCCCTTCTTTCAAGGGTATGAGAGTAACACTAAACATTGGCCAAATTGGGTTCTCTAATTTGGAGTGAAATATTTAGTTGTTCCTTAAAAAAGTTAAGCCAGGCCTGCATGGAGCTGTTTGAAAGGATTTCACAGATCTCACCGAGGGTGTCTTACTGGTGAGTGGTGGCTTCTCAACAGGTCCCAATACCCCTTCCTTAAAATGGAAAATTTGGAGGGGTGCAGTGGGGCTGTATTTTTTTCAGGAAAATGAGAATGCTAAAAATTCAAACAGTCATCATCATCATCATCATCAATCGTATTTATTGAGCGCTTACTGTGTGCAGAGCACTGTACTAAGCGCTTGGGAAGTACAAGTTGGCAACATATAGAGACAGTCCCTACCCAACAGTGGGCTCACAGTCTAAAAGGGGGAGACAGAGAACAAAACCAAACATACTAACAAGATAAAACAAATAGAATAGATCTGTACAAGTAAAATAAATAAATAAATAAATAGAGTAATAAATAGGTACAAACATATATACATATATACAGGTGCTGTGGGGAAGGGAAGGAGGTAAGACAGGGAGGATGGAGAGGGGAACGAGGGGGAGAGGAGGGCTTTGTACATAGCCCTGAAGGGCTGAGGAGGGGATAATAATAATAATGGCATTTATTAAGCACTTACTATGTGCAAAGCACTGTTCTAAGTGCTGGGATGATAAGACCCTTGTGGATCAATCAATCAATTGTATTTATTGGGCGCTTACTATGTGCAAAGCTTGGGCGAGTACAATACAACATAATTTTTTCCCATAGCAACAAATAGCGGCACAGATAGATAGTTCGTAGGGTGCAATGCAGCAGGATTCCAAAGGATGCAAGGGAGGCAACATGGAAAGATCACAAGACTACCAGGTTCTAGGCCTCAGGGCAGGACCACTGGTCACTTCACCTCTGTGACCTCTGTGAGCCTCAGTTTCTTCATCTATGAAACTCATTCATTCAATCGTATTTATGAGCACTTACTGTGTGCAGAGCACTGTACTAAGCGCTTGGGAAGTACAAGTGGGCAACATATAGAGACCGTCCCTACCCAACAATGGGCTCACAGTCTAGATGGGGTTAAGATACCTGGCCTCTTTTATATGGGACAGGGACTGTGTCCAGTCTGATTATCTTTTATCAGCCCCAGCCCTTGGCACATAATAAGCACTTAGGAAATACCTTTGCAGTTGTCATTATTTTCTGTAGGGCTGGAGCAGCTCAGAAGTTACCTTGTCACAGGAACAGCACAGAGAGTCCACTTATTTTTTTTAAACTAAGGGGTAGTTTAGTTCTTCTGGGTAGCATCATGATAAACATGCTCTTGTTAATGGCCTGAACGACAACTCACATATTAATCAACGAACATTAGAGAGCTCTTAGAATGCTTTTTTGCCTTAATCCAACACAGTAGAACCCAAAAGCCTGGGAATTGGGACTGCTCTTTCTTCCACTCTTCTCCCACTCCCTTCTGCAGTGTGCCCTTTTACTTGGATTTACTGTCTTTATTCACTCCTCCCTCAGCCCCACAGCATGTACGTACATATCCATAATTTATTGATTTATACTAATGTCTCTCTCTCCCTCTAGAATATAAGTTCACTGCAGTCAGGGAAATTGTCTACTAACACTGTTATATTGTACTCTCCCAAGCACTTAGCTCTGCACACAGTAAGCACTCAATAAATACGATGGATTAATTGATTGATTGATTGATTGATTGGTGCAGGCAGGGTCTGCATGGTTTGTGTGATAAGCAAACTGGAGTGTGGTTGCCAATTGGCCCATAAGTCTCTCCATTTAATACTTCCAGCCAATGTTGCTGCTGGTAGGTCGGGAATTCTTTGCCATCAGTTTACCAGCTTCTTTGGGCCCTGGGGATTCCCTGAGTCCCCTGAATGGAATTTGTCACAATGGTGGTGGTAGGAATCTGTATCTTTTGGGCACTTGGCATTCACTCACCCTTAGCCCCACAGCACGTCTGTACATATCTGTAACTTATTTATTTAATATCTGTCACCCACTCTAGACTCCAACCTCATTGTGGGCAGGGATCATGTCTACCAACTCTGTTGCACTCTCCCACATGCTTTATACAGTGCTCTGCATACAAGAAAGTTCTCAGTAAATAACATTATTGCTTTATCGTACCTTCCAAACGATTAGTACAGTGCTCTGCGCACAAGTGCTCAATAAATACAATTGAATAGATGAATATTGATTGATTGAGTGAGTGATTGATTGATTGAGGGGACCACAGGCTAGGGTTCGGGGGAGCGGGTGGAAGAGTCTGTAAATCAGTCTTCCAACCCGGTGGGCTTGCTGAGCCTGGAGCCTCCAAAAGGTTTGATTCTGCCTGGCACAATCCTTGCTAATGTTTGCAGAGGGGAGAGGAAGTTTTTCAAGAAAATTACTCTAAGCAAGTCTGCTTTTCATAGCCAGATTTGACTGTTGCCCCTCCCTATAACCTAGATTTCCCATTTCTTAGAGAATGTAATTAGGAAATACCATTATAGGGTACAAATTCTAATTTTCTTTTCAATGAAACTAACACACTCAGTTCTACTCGAGCAGGTGTTTTCGCTACGCGTTTTGGCTAGAACATAACAGAATCAAGGGAACAGACTTCTGATGACACATCTCTGTTTGAATACAGTGTGGCACTGTGTTAGAAGAAACATTGCATGCAGGCATGTGGCATCAGAAACAGGGTGAGTGTCTCAAAATAAGTTTTGCGTACTACAGGCTTCCATAAAAACATAATCCGCATGTTATAGGATAAATGCATTTGCAGTGCTTGTGGTATAAGCTCATTATTGGCAGGGAATATAATCTGCTAATTTGTATTGTACTCTCCCACATGGTTGGAACATACTACATGCCTAATAAATGCTATTGATTTACTGATTGATTGATCGATTGTGTTTTCCCAGAAACCTGGTTTTGCCTTGACAGAAAGGGACTTTTCTAAATGAATTGGCAGAAGGTCGGCTGATACAGTGGCCAGATCTACATTAGCAAATCAATGTGGATTATTTCAGGCCTTAAACATTCCTTTATTGGTCTGAAATGACAAGTTAAAGAAGACCAAAATATTGGTGATAAAAATTTCTTAGTTGTTTTAGGAAAAATAGGCCCAGGTGCTGAAAACATGAAGCACTGGAACTTAAGGAGCAGCCTGGGTTGGCGCGGGGGAGGGAGGGGTGTGTGTGTGTGTGTGTGTGTGTGTGTGTGTGTGTGTGTGTGTGTGTGTGTGTGTGTGTAGATGCATATTGGAACATAAAGACAGCCTTTGTGAGTGTGTGCAAACTGGAGCCTGGACTGTGGATCCCACATTGACCTTTCACCCACTGGTGAATTTTACCATCAGTAATGTCTTTGATAATAAAGGACAGCTATAGATCAGTTATTTTAGGGACTAGTTAGGAATTATGAAAATCTTGTTGCTTTCAAAGTCTTTTTGCTTTTATTCTTCTGAAAGGATTGTGAATTTCTTGACTCACAAGTACAACTCCAGTTCTGATGAGCACTGAAGGGATTTTGAAGGGATGCTTTATAGAATGAAGTCACCAACTCAAAAAAATCCTTGAAATGCTTAATTTCTTAGGTTACTAAACAGTTTTCATTTACAATCCAGTCAATTTCAGCCCAGGAAAAAAAAAACCTCTACCTCATTTTAGGTGTCTTAATAGTCACACTTTTATTTTAGAAAAAGATTTTTTAAAATATCACTTCTTACATCTCCCTTTCAAAGATCAGGGGCAAAATGGTGTTGATAGAACAGATAAGAACATCTATCACCTTTTCAAAAGGTTTGGTGAAGATCGAGGTTAAATTCATCGATGAAAGGTCTATAATAAGTCGCTAAAAGGAAAGCTAGGGGTATTAGAAAATATATCCCCACCCTAAGCATGTAAAATAACTGTTGAGGAAGGCAATCTTCCCATTATCTTTAGTCATTATCTTTTAAGCATCCTTTAGTACCACTTTCAGAGACAAAATATTAAGCTGGATACCTGGTATTGCCTATATTCTGTGCAGTCATGGACACGAAAGTTCAACTTAAAAGACTTTCATTTTAAAATTATTTTGCTTGAAAGATTCATATAATTTAGGCCAAAGAATTGTTTTTGCCTGAGATGTCCTTCAATTGTACCTGCTTCCTCAAATTAGAGAACATTGACCGTTAGCCTCTTAACAGCTTCTTCACCTGTGATGCTCTGTTGCTCTTATTAGGTTTATTGTTTATGCTGTTTTGTCTTTATGTATTAAATTCTTCTTCATGCACCTGAAAGGCAATAAAAAGTTGGTTTTCAGATTTTCAGAATTATTCCTTGTTCTTTTTAATAAAGTAGTTCAAAATTTTTTCAGATGTATGAAAGTTATTTTAGTCACTTTAAAAAGGATGCTTATATTATTCCCTCTTAATTTTCCCTCTCTCACTTTCAAGAGCAGAATGGTTTGGAGGGTAAGAGTACCTGAAGCTGCTGATGTTTGGGATTTTCATAATTATTTATATAACTGTTCTTGGGTATCGAAGATAACACATTTGATGGTGAGTGATTATCAGTGGGTGCAAGTGGTTGCCAATAAAATAAATGCTTAATTGACAATCCATTCCTCATTGTGGATATATGAAAATTGGTCTTCGTGACACTGGTTGTTTGTTACCCACAGCTCATAGTGTTGTTTTCATTTCTATTTCCTGTTATCACAACCTTCTCAAAGCCTCTGGTGAGAGAGAGTTACCCATTTCTGATTGCTTCAGGTCAGGCTGGTCTATCTTCTGTGGTTGTCTCCCAGCTAACCACTGCTCTGCCACATCATTTTAGATTTTGCTATCTCATATCTTGAAATCATTTCTTCTGTTCACTCTTTCTACGGTTATACCATTTCTACTCACTGAAGAGCATTTGTGGCAGCAGTGGTAAGGCCAGGTGTCAGTTTATTATTGTACTCTCCCAAGTGCTTAGTACAGTGCTCTGCACCCAGTAAGAGCTCAATTAATATGATTGAATGAATGAATTAATTAAGGTTAGTTGCAAAAACTGTCCTGTAGCCCTTCATTTTGATCTCACTCTGTGCTACATTCTGTAATAGATTCTTTAAAGGACATATGCCTTGTTGATTTGGCTTTCCACTTCTCTGTCCTCAAATCACTAGACAATATGCTACCCAGGTGACAGAATTCATTACCCATATCCAGCTCTATGTTGCTGAGGTTGATTCTTATTGTGGGTAGAGTTTTCCAGGTCCCTGATTGGTTTGTAAGCTCACCTTTCTTCAGATTAATTGCTGATTTGCTACTTCAGAGAAATGATTTCATAATACTTAGCATATTTTCTAGTGTGTGTGTTTCCAGAGTCTAGTCATTGGTGCATAGGGACTTCTATGTGAATGATTCAAAGATTTTTAGTGTTGCCTTCAACCTGTTGAGTCAAAAGAATTTGCCAGGGAATTGGAATTATATTTTGACACCACCTTCCACACTCCTTCTTATACCCTTCAGCATGCCTGTATATGATAGGGTGATCAAGACTGGGCCCCATACACAACCCACTTTTTTTTTTTAATGGTATTTGTTAAGCGCTTACTATGTGCAAAGCACTGTTCTAAGCAATGGGGGGGGGAATACAAGGTGATCAGATTGTCCCATGTGGGGCTCACAGGCTTAACCCCCATTTTACAGATGAGGGAACTGAGGCACAGAGAATAATAATAATAATGATGGCATTTTTATTAAGCGCTTACTATGTGCAAAGCACTGTTCTAAGTGCTGAGGAGGTTACAAGGTGATCAGGTTGTCCCACAGGGGGCTCACAGTTTTAATCCCCATTTTCCAGATGAGGTAACTGAGGCCCAGAGAAGTGAAGTGACTTGCCCAAAGCCACACAGCTGATAGTTGGAGCCGGGATTTGAACCCATGACCTCTGACTCCAAAGCCCAGGCTCTTTCCACTGAGAAATGCTGTTTCTCCAAGTTAAGAAGTTAAGAGACTTGCCCAGAGTCACACAGCTGATAAGTGGCGGAGCCGGGATTAGAACTCATGACCTCTGACTCCCAAGCCCAGGCTCTTGCCACTGAGCCATGCTTCTTCTCGCAGTTGATTCCACTGGTGATAGGAAAGGTATTAAATAGGCCCTCTCCAGTTCTGAAGTAATAATAGTAATAATGATAATGGTATTTGTTAAGTGCTTACTATAAGCAGCATGGCTTTGTGGAAAGAGCACGGGCTTGGGAGTCAGAGGTTATGGGTTCTAATCCTGACTCCGCCACATCAGCTGTATGACTTTGAGCAAGTCACTTAACTTCTCTGGACCTCAGTTATCTCATCTGTAAAATGGGGATGAAGACTGTGAGCCCCGCGTGGGACAACCTGATTACCTTGTATCAACCCCAGTGCTTAGAACAGTACTTGGCACATAGTAAGCGCTTAACAAATATTATTATTATGTGCCAGGCACTGTACTAAGCCCTGGGGTGGATACCAGCAAATCGGGTTGGACACAGTTCCTGTCCCATGTGGGGCTTACAGTCTCAATACTCATTTTACAGACGAGGAAACTGAGGCACAGAGAAATGAAGCGATTTGCTCAAGGTCATACAGCAGACAAGTAGACCTCAAGATCATCATCTAACTCATCTCATCTGACGATTCTTAGTTCTTGACCAATTTCTTAGGGCAGCCAAACTTTCCAGTAGTCTTCCGAAGGTATCATAAGCTTTTGTAAGGCGAATATAAAGTTCACTCAGAGTTTGGTGTTATTTACTGCATTAATCGGTAGCGGAGGAGAACCAAAGATCACGTCTGCTGTGCCCCAATGTGGTCTGAAGCTGCATTGCAATCCTGGGAAAATACGGTTAACAAAGGTTTTGGAGAGAATTCTCTATAGTTTCTTTGCTATCATTGGAGGTTTAGTGAGATCCACGTTAGTATCTGCAGTCAGTTCTCTCCTCTATCTGATTAAGGATGGGAATAATAGTGGCATCCTGGAAATACGGTGGCAGATCAATCAATCAATCAATGCTATTTATTGAGTGCTTACTATGTGCAGAGCGCTGCACTAAGCTCCTGGAAAAATACACCAGAGTTGCTAGATGCAATCCCTTTCCACAAGGAATGTGTAGTCCTCAGGGCACTAAATGTTGAAACACCTGTCAAGATGTTTCAGAATTTAGACTGTAGTTCTAGATTGTTAGCTTTTTGTGGGCAGGGAATGTCTTCCAACTCTGTTGTTTTGTACTCTCCCAAACGCTCAATAAAGTGCTCTGCACACAATAAGCACTCAGTAAATACAATTGATTGTTTGACTGCTTGGCTTAGTGGAAAAAGCCCGGTTTTGGGAGTCAGAGGTCATGGCTCTAATCCCGGCTCCACCACTTATCAGCTGTGTGACTTTGGGCAAGTCACATAACTTCTCTGAGCCTCAGTTACCTCATCTGTAAAATGGGGATTAAGACTGTGAGCCCCACGTGGGACAACCTGATCACCTTGTATCTCCCCAGCACTTAGAACAGTTTTTTGCATATAGTAAATGCTTAACAAATACCATTATAATTATTATTAATTGAAGATAATTAAGAAGCAGATCCCCCTCCTTGCTCACAGCTCTTGGATGATTCAAAACATAATCGTTCTTGACTTTGATTTCAGTGGTGGCTTCATTAAGTTTGGGAGCAGAAGTTATGACTTTACCCAACAGCAGGCAAACTATTCTTTGCAGAGTGTCATCCTCAAGGGTAGAAGAAATGTTAAGGAGATCTCTGGGGTTTAGTTGCCATTCCTTCTTTATCTGAGATGAAGATGGAGCCACCTATAGTAATAGTAATAATGGAATTCATTAAGTGTTTACTCTGTGTTAAGCACTGTATTAAGCCCTGGGATAGATACAAGATAAGTAAATCAAGCACAGTCCCTCTCCCACATGGGGCTCACAGGCTTCAGAATGTGTGTGGACACATATACAGTCATCAGGGGTACATAGAAATAATAATAATAATAATAATAATAATAACAATAATAATAATAATAATAATAGTATTTATTAAGCACTTACTATGTGCAAAGCACTGTTCTAAGCACTGGGAAGATAAAAGGTGATCAGGTTGTCCCACGTGGGGCTCACATGGGTTAGGTTTCAGTATTCAGTAGTTTCGAAGCAGTTTCGGTTGAGAAGCAGTGTGGCCCAGTGGAAAGAGAACGGGCGAGGAATTCAGAAGGGTCTGGTTTCTAGCCTCAGCTCTGCCACTTGTCTGCTGTGTGACCTTGGGCAAGTCCTGAACTTCTCTGTGGCTCAGTTACCTCATCTGTAAAATGGGGATTGAGACTATGAAACCCATGTGGGACCTGGACTGTATCCAACTTGGTTAGCTTGTATCTACCCAGAGAAGCAGTGTGGCTTAGTGGAAAGAGCACAGGCTTGGGAGTCAGAGGTCATGGGTTCTAATCCTGGCTCTGCCACTTGTCAGCTGTGTGACCTTGGACAATCACTTCACTCCTCTGGGCCTTAGTTCCCTCATCTGTAAAATTGGGATGAAGACTTTGAGCCCCATGTGGGACAACCTGATAACCTCGTATCTACCCCAGTACTTAGAATGGTGCTTGGCACAAAGTAAGCACTTAACAAATACCATATTATTATTATTATTACCCCAGTGCTTGGTACAGTACAGGGCACATAGTAAGCAATTAACAAATACCATTGAAAAAAAATGTGTGAAGCTGTGTTCTTCAGTCGGGGCATTCTACCACTTGTCACACATGCTTCTTAGCTTGTTTTGTCTTCCCTACATTTTAGGCTTCAGTAAGCAACCCTTTTGGTCAGGGTTGTGAGGCTCCCTGCAAGGCTCTATAGCTATAGTGCTTGTTTAGCTGCTCCTAGCCCTTTAATCTCAGAGTCAGTCTCATCCAGCCAAACCTTGTGCTTTCTCTTTAAAGGGATCCACAGTCTTGAAGGCTGTCAGAGATGGAGAGGTAGCAGTAATAGTACTATTGAGTGCTAACTGTGTGCAGAGAGCACTGTACTAAATGCTGGCAGACAGGTGGGAATTGGACACAGTTCCACAACAGCTAATGTATTTGTTTTGAATAACAAAATACACATAGCATTAAAGTGACAAAGACATTTTACCTTAATATAAGCTAAAATAAGGTACCACAGAATTTTCGTTCCCCAAATTCATTTCTCCATTTATCTTCTCCACACCCAAAATCCTACACAGCAGGATTTTCACTAATTGTGCACCTAAATGAGATAGTTGGTGTCTTTTCACCTCAGCTGTTCTTCATGTTCCAGGTTAGGTTGTGTTCTCATGACCATTTCCTCCATTCTTCATTCGCCATCCTCCCCAGAAGAAAAATAAATTCAGTTTAGAGCTGAATTGAATTGAATACCGAAAAGCAAGATGGCCTAGTGGAAAGAGCCGGGCCTGAGAGTCAGAGGAACTGAGTTCTAGCCCTGGCTCCTCCACTTATCTGCTGTGTGACCTTGGGTGAGTCACTTCACTTCTCAGTACATGTTACCTCAACTGTAAAATGGTAATTATGATTTTGAGCCCCAAGTGGGTCATGGACAGTGTCCAACTTTATTAGCTTGTATCTACCCCAGCGCTTAGTATAGTGCCTGACACGTAATAAGTGCGTAACAAATACCATTTTAAAAAAAGAGCTGAAACAGGGAGAAAGGTGTCCATATTTGCACCACGGTCACTTTTATTCCCTTCATCCCCAATATAGGACCTGTTATACATTTTTCTGAGTTCCAGGCAGTCAGAGATGGATTGTGCATTCGGAATCACAAAATACAGTGGAGAAGTGAAGCAATTAGCCCAACAATTCAGAGCAAAGGGAGGGTTTTGCTTGAATTCTCCAAGGTGGTAAAAGATGAATTAGTGAAGAGGTGAAAGGTAACCGGTAAATAGATTAGAAAGCAATTGTCTTTTTGAGATGTTTTCTAATTATAAATGTGTTGGCCTTCCATAGCCCCTCATACATAGATCCACTGTACAAATGCAGTGTAACCAGTATCACACACAAGAGACTGAAGCATCTGCTTAATCATGGAACTCCAAACTCCTTGGTTATTGCCTACATATTGGGAAGGGTAAGAATGAGGTTCAAAAAACTTGATGGGACACCCCCATAAAAAGGAAAAATTGGATATGAAATGCACTCCCTGCAGCAAGATCAATGATATGCTTGCTAACTTGGGATATATAACTATTATATCTCTCCCTCTGAACTGTAAGCTCGTTGTGGGCAGGGAATGTGTCCGTTATATTGTTGCGTCATATACTCCCAAGTGCTTAGTACAGTGCCCTGCACACAGTTAGCATGCGATGAATGCAATTTATTGATTAACTGAAATCTGTTTATCAGGATCTAGGACATTCATTTCACCATAAGGCCATGCCTTCTAGATCTTGGGTCTTGCCTTTTTGTACTCCATCTATTGCTTTAGAATAATAGGAGAAAAATTTCCTGCATCCTATTTTCTGTGTCCATCATATGTAAGGTCATTTAATTTAGTGTTCACATTAAGGATGACTTTAAAGTTTAATAACTCTGATGGCACCAATGTTCAGCCATTTTTTTCCTGAACATGTTTTGTGTAATTTATTCCTGTTACAACTCATCCCCCTTCATCTCCCCATAAACGGCAGTCATGATATTTCATGATATTGCCAGCACCATATAATTTACAAACTGCCTCACATACCTAAAGGTCTTTTTAGAAAGAAAGAATAAATTGTCCGGGGGAAACAAGTGAAACGACCAAGTTTCATTAGAAGCAGCTCAAAGAAAGAAGGTTTTATAGTTGTAGTTCCCTATTCCTAGATGGCTAACCACCCATGGCAGATATTTAGGGAAGAAAAAGCAGACAATGATTTTGTTTACCTAAATGGATTGTTTTCTACTACTGGAAAAACATGTTCTGCCCTTAATAAGTAGAGAACTCTGAGACACAATATTTCAGGACAAAGATTAATATCACTAATTCTCCTAGTAAAAAGTGCAAACCTAAGCAAAAAGAAATGCACCACAGACTGCTGAAGTAGTCTTTAAAATCTTGAAATGCCCCCAAGGCTCCATTTTTGATCTGCTCCACATAAAATGGAATGATTTATCTTTGAGATTTTAGTATTAAAAAAAGAAGTTCCCAGGAGAGCTTACTGAAAACTTGGTCTTGTCACCGAGCTCCCCAGCTAAATGAGGGAGACTTTCCTAAGGTCTCAGAAGATCTCCCATCTGGGGCCATATTTGATGGGGGTGGAGATGAGGGACTGGAAAACATTAATTCACTCCCCTAATCAAAATTCCCTTGACCACCCTTCCTCAAGAGTGAGATAGTCCTAAGGCATGCTTCTCCCCAGTGCTGCTTGTAGTGTCACGGATGAGGCAATTCTTTTTTTTTTTAATTCTCTGTAGGGGGGTGAAGTTTTTTATTGCCATTTAAATGACAGTGGGTATCCACCCAGGGAGAACACATCGCTAGGCCCTTTTAGTTGCTGTGATTTTCACTACTCTTGTTATTGCTCTCCTAATGTTAATAGAAAGAATTCAGAGGTAACCTGAATTTGGAATTGAATGGGTGATTACTTTCTGTCTGCAAGCACTAGGATCCCGGCAATCTTTAAGTGCTGAAGTTCAGGTCATATCTAGTGATGATGGGCATTGTTCACACTTGAGTAACGTTTAATGATGCTGTCTGTAATACACATATACGTTTCCCATGCAAACTGATTGTTTGTGGAATGTATATATGCACAGTTGAACCAGTGTACATGTTATTGAAGTAGCTGTTTCTTGAGAAATATCACACATTCTTGTTTTGTTAAGAAAATTAGATAGTAGATTAATGCTGAATTGCAACATAATTCTTACGGAAGTACTTATGACACCAACATGAATACCAAATTAGTTCATTATGATCTGCGTTATTACAATGAATTCTGAATGAATTAATGCTGGAAGACTCAAAATGAAGTCCTACCAAGGGTTAAAATATAAAAAATATAGTTAAATATTGTGTGATTAAAGGGATTGAGTGTAGATGCACAGGGGAATGAAAACAAAATAAAATCTGTTGCATAGAATTAAAAGCAGAGTCAAATCGGTATGTTAGCATCTTAGATCTTAATGTTGAACAATCATGGGATCTTTGAAACTATTTTCTAAAAATTCTTTGCCTTTTGTTAATTATATGGATTCCAATGGAGAGACACAACTGACAAAGCCTTGATTGTGTTGATTGTGTTGAAGTTATCTGAATCTCTTTTTTAATAAATGAAAATTTCATTATAAGTGTTCTATCTCAGTATCTTAGTTGTTTTGATAGATCTGCATTTCAGGAAGGGCAAAGACTGGTCAACACAAAATCTCCTTCATTCCTGTTGCTCTGCTTCTACTTTGACGTGTCAGATGGTCGGAACCAATTTCCAAAATAAATGATTTGCAATAAAACATCCCAACTGCCTTTGGGTAAATTATTGCACCACAGCTTGCTTTAGAGAAGCTGGACTGTCCTCATTGTTGTATTTATGCACTTCCATGTAGTGCAGCTTAATGATTCATATCTATTAAGGATTTAGTAAGACATGAAGGCATAAGTGGGTTTAATCAGACATGTAATTATTTTTATGCCTACAACTCAAAAATATGCATAAATGAATTTATGGTTATTCGGTAATCTGTGGGAATAGTATTTATAAATGTTGAAACAGCTGCTGGCAAATATATTTGCAAAGGCCAGGAAAATGGCTTTAACATCTTCTAGTTGGAAAGTAATAAGGAACTATCATTCTTCTTCTGCAGCATCCTAGTTACTAAAGGGTTGCCTTGTCATGTTTTATTATATAGATATAATAAAAGAATCAAACCCTGGGGTAATTTTCTACAGTAACAAGAGGATGTATTTGACTACAGGGGAATTTCCCGGACATTCTTCTATCAGCACAAATTTTACCAAGTCTTTCAGCTTTTTTTTTTGTTCAATTGCCCCCATCTTGCTGCTTTGCTTTCACATTCTCATTTACTCTGTTATTTGTGGTATCGTTCTACTTTTTTAGCTAAGACACACTCATTTACAATAATGGAGGGGAATAATGCACACACTCCTGTCAGATATCCTGATTCTAGTGTCTATGTGAATTTCTCATAGCTGTTTTTATACGATATCGTGATATTTGTAAAGCTTGCTTTTCTTTTGTTTTGGTTTGGTTTTATCACAGCAAGTAAATCCAATGCTCTTACTACCTGGATATGATTACTTCATTGTATAGAAAAGTCTAATAAATTACCTATCAGTAAATATAGGTCTCGGACAGATGCCCCACAAAAAAAAATCTAAATTTTCTTGAACTGCCTCTTTTTTCATTCTTTCAAGTTTTCAGTTAAAATGTAGTGCCTCTGACTGGTGAAAATGGATAGCACTAGCTACAAAAATCTCTTTACCGACAGCAGAGAAAAAAGGCTCTCGAACTCCATTTGAATGTATCAGTTATGATCCAATCAATCAATCAATCAATCAATCGTATTTATTGAGTGCTTACTATGTGCAGAGCACTGTACTAAGCGCTTGGGAAGTACAAATTGGCAACACATAGAGACAGTCCCTACCCAACAGTGGGCTCACAGTCTAAAAGGGGGAGACAGAGAACAGAACCAAACATACCAACAAAATAAAATAAATAGGATAGAAATGTACAAGTAAGATAAATAAATAAATAAATAAATAGAGTAATAAATATGTACAACCATAGTCCAGACAGATGCCCACACGTGGAATTATGTAGCTTGTTCCTGATTCAAATAGCAATCACAACATAGTAGTTTGTACTGAACCATGCAAATCAAAAGACACTTTGCCACCCCGTGCTAAGGCAGGAAGCAAAAGTGCCCCCGTCATTATCTCTATCTGATGGGTGAGCTGGTATTTCAGTCACTGCGTTTCTACTTTGTGCATCCGATTCCTATATTTGCTGTTTGGTCGCAGTCAAATCAGATTATCTACCACGCTCTTAAAAGTCACTTGAATATGATTCACCCACATCATGAGGTTGATTTTTATTCACATATGTTGCTGCGGAGATGAGTAGTATTTTCAATAAATGATACGTTGACCAGCCCATAGAGCTGCTGTTTGGTTTTGGAGTTAGTTCGCCTAAAACCTCATCTGTCAGATGTCACACACTGGTTTTCTAGCGACATCTAGTTCCTTGAAAAACCAGTGAGTGCCCTCTGCTGATCAACAAAATCGTGCAAAACCTAGAATGTTTATTCCAACTAGCAAACAGCAACTCTCCCAGCTCCATGTTCTTGGTAAACATTTATGTTCAAAAGATTAAACTTGCCCAAATGTTCACTGCTCATTCACAGAATATACCTTATTCCAGATTCCAGAGGCCTCAAGAGATTTTGTAGATTTATAGACTCAGAATATGATCCAATTTCTAGAAATTCTAGGTGAGATGACTCCTTTTCCCTGCGTACACACAGTGTAGGTTCCCGTCGGCACATGTATTTTTCCATTAGATAATAAAGAAAACTATTTTTGCAGCTAAATATTGAAATCGACATGAACAATAGGGCTAAGTGTTGTGAAATCAGTGACTAACAAAAACTGTACTGTACGCGGTCATTATCAAATCCCCCCAGGCACAGGAAAAAGCAGAACAGCTGAGTGCAGCTTTTAGCTCTCTTGTTGTCCCCGTGTGACAAGGAGAAATTGATAGCCAGGTTCCCTGGTATCTCTTTCAAACTAAGTTCCAGTGAGTCGTTACAAACCTGAACATTTTATTGTAATTTTGAAGCTGTAATTCACTGCACTCTTCTGCTTTCAGATCCTGCTTTTTTTGTAGTCTGAGTCAAGTAAATAAAATCCTGCTTCTTGACATCTTCATATTTTAAAGCCTTTTCATGGATTAATTGGTTTCCATGAAAACACTTCAAATTCTTCTTTTGCAGAAAAAAATAACTTTCTCTAGCAGTTTCAACATGTAGTTTTCCTGTGTATTTTGATGAGCTATTACTACCCAAATCACCTGGTGTTGTGATATGGGTAATAATTACACCTCTCAAATGCTTCCTTATTTATAATACTTCCAGCAGCTTTTGCCCTTAATTTTTATCTTCATTGCCATGCTGTTAGTATAGAGTAATTTACTTAAAAATTGGTCATTCCATTGTAACAAAGAGAAGGCATATTTTTAATTATAATGGTGCTCTTTTAGGTTGTGTTTCCACAGTCAAGACACAAAGGTGATGTAAGGACATTTTCTGAAAATTCAAGGGAAAATACTGCTAATTGGAGGGAAAAAAAAAGAGCTGCACTGTCCAGATTCCCTTACTTTATTTATTGAATATATTGTTGGATTGTTTACATCTTTACCTGAGAAATACATCTGAAATGATAAAATAACCAAACCTACCAATATTGAAACTTCCACAGACAATGCTTGCCGATCATTATTCAGCTGGGCGGGTCGTCTGCTCATAAACACAAAAACTGATGCAATAAACAGTAGATAAAATTACCTTCTGTCAATGATAAATTCTGTTGGGATTGAACAGTGCTCTGTTAATATGATGCCTTATATGACTTTTCACTTACAATAATACTCGCTAGAACTTCCACTTCTGAGAAGACATTAGAAACTACAAATTATTAATAGGATGCAAGATAGAAAAAAGTCCCTGCACATCTGCAGATCCCAATTTCTTTTGCATTCTCTGAATTAGTATTCTCTACTTTATATTATTCTCTAGGGCTAGTCCCTTCTTAAGACTATTTTAAAATATGTATGTCTACGTGTATATGTATCCCATGAAAGTTTAGTCATATCAGGTAATGAACACAAAGATATAAGATTCCAACTGGGGAAATTCATTGTAGTATTATTATCATTATTATTACTAGTCTGTTTCAGAGAGAGCCCTAAAATCCAGCTTTTTCTTCCTGAAACTCAATCTCAATTCTGTTTTCTATGAAATGAGGGGAGACATTATAAATCGTGAAAGAAAATAGAATGGAGTTATGGTGGTAAAACTCGGCGAATACTTATGTGACAATTTTATTCTTGAACACGTTAATTTTTGCATTAAAACATTGGAAAATATGGCATTTACTACACTGGAATATTCTTTATATGGTCTAGAAAGAAATAAACAGAATTTGTTTTATTGCTAAAATTATAATGAAAGCTGAAAAGAAATCGGAAGTCCACTTACAGGTGTATGTGGTTAAAAAGCTAAATACGTTGAAAGCTGCAAATAGTTTTGAAATGTTCATGTACTTTTATAGTAATGATGTGTGTATACATATGTGTAATGTACATAAGTTTTCATTTAAAATGTTGGCTTCTCTTATTAAGTGATTTTTGATCAGATAATTCCAACTGCAAGATATTTCCATGACAACTAGGAATCTTTTTTTGCAGTTGTGTTGCAGAGGTTATTCAAATTCTGGAAGGAATCCACCAGGGGGCAGTCAGCTTTTGTGGGAACTGAATTTAGTAAATAGAGTTATTTTTTGTGACAGTTGAATTATAAACAGAGAAGTATCTTCTCTTTAATTAGTTTATTTTTATAACCCAAGTATTGTATATTTTACAAATCCTTCATCTCTTGATGGTAAAAACTAGCAAACAATGTAGCAATTCTTATTTTTCTCTTCCTGCTCCCCTTCCCTTTTCTCTTTCTGCTCCCGTTCCCCTGATTTTTATTGTCATTGCACTTGCACAAAATCAATCAGTGGTATTAACTGAACACTAATTATGTGCAGAGTGCTGTACTAAGCGCTTGGAAGAGTGTGGTGGTAGAGTCGGTGGACAGTATTCCTGCCCACATGGAGTTTACAATCTAGTTGCTTTGCTGTGGCTTTGGATATTAGCTGACTATTTTGTAAACAAACTCTGTTGGGTCTGAGGATTTGAATTTTCTACAAGCATCCCTTTAGGCAAATAATTCAGGAATTTAGAACTTCAGTCACCCTGATGGGAAAAAGAAACACTGCCTCTATTTATCCTGGATCTCTTGTGCTGTCTTCTCCTTGGTCATAGTGGCTACTATTCCCATTTGGTCTGTACTGGGTTTGTTAATGGTTACAGGAACAAATGTTGGTGCTAACAAGCCTGAACTCTATAAAATGGAAGGAGGAAAGGGGGCTAATGGTTTGAGCCTATTGTCCTGAATCCCAGTTGCATTGTTGAGCTCAGGTTAAATTGCTTCTCTTCTGGAGAGTTAGCTGAAGACTAAGTTGAGGGGTGATCCTTAAGGGAAGAGCCCTGATTGAAGTACGAGAATACTGATGGGTAAAGAGTGGGGTTAGTGGGGTGTTTTAGAACGTAGAGTCATTAATGTCCTAGTTCTAGGTTGCTGGACAAGCAAAGCTTACCTTAAAACCTAGATACAAGGTCAGGAACTGAAGTTTAGAAGTGGAGTTTCCCAAACTCAAGGAGCAGCGAGGTCTTGTGAGAAGAGCATGGGCTTAGGCATCAGAAGACGTGGGTTCTAATTCAAATTTTCCCTGCTGTATGACTTTGGGCAAGTCCCTTAACTTCTCTGGGCTATAGCTTCCTCATCTGTAAAGTGGAAGTTCACTGTCTGTTCTCCTCCTACTTAAACTATGAGCCCCATGTGGGACAGAGGCTGCACCCGTCCTGATTTATTTGTATTTGCCCCACTGCTTAGAACAGTGCTTGCCAACAGTGAATGCTTAACAAATATAATAATATTAATTTTAAAAATATACAAAAAATATTAGATTGCCAAATATCCCAGTTTTGTCCAGGTAACATGGGAAATTGGAGTACTCTAGAACAATCATTGCCCTTTAGCTGTGCCCTCAAAGCCACCTGGATGCTCAGGTCATTGCCATAGAGACTCTCCCAGATGAAACTTCTGTTCCTTCCGCTGAGGTTCAGGACAAACCAATGTTGGCAATGTTACTGCAGTTCACCAGAGAAACTCTAAGCACATTACACTTGTCTAAATGCAAATATAAACATAAGAGCATTTTGGCAAGGAGGGAAACCAAGACAAAGAAAAATTCAGTGATTTATGTGAGGACAGTAAATAATCAGGAATAGAGCTAGAAGAGTAATACAAACTCCCGAATCTACCAGATTGCTTCTCTCTGTCTCCTAAAAGTGTGCTTCCTGTATGACTGATTTATTTTCTCTTTAAAAGGTTCAGGCTTGAATATTAGCACTTTAATGTTATCTCCTAGGCCACTTGATTAGCACTATGGAGAAATCTTCAGGTCTGCAAAAATTTTTATTGAGTTAAAAAGTGTATATCCATTTTCAGTCAATCAATCATTTGTATTTATGAGCACTTACTGTGTGCAGAGCACTGTTCTGAGCACTTGGGAGAGTCCAATACAACAGAGTAGTAGACACGTACCCTGCCCACAAGGAGCTTCCAGTCTTTCCTCTTGTTTCCAGTTGTCACCAAGAGAACTGATCTCAGTGAACTTTGGCAGTGAAAAAAAACAAGGTATTTATAACGAGGGTTGGAGTTTTAATTTTTATTGCGAATTTTTATTTTCGCTATAAATTTGACTGCTTCTTGTAGACAGGGAACATGTCTACTAAATCAGTTATATTGAACTTTCCCAAGCTCTGCACACAGTAAGCACTCAATAAATACCATTGATTGACTGATGCATCATCTCTCCCTGCAGCATCAGCCTTCTTTTGTACAGACCTTAATGTCAAAGAAAAGTGTTAATGAACACCCTAGCTTCATAGACTTGAGTAGAAATGTCCCAAGACAGCCCCTTAAGAAGAAAACATAAAGTAAAACAACCTTGGTAAAGATACCTTTCTATATCATTCATTTCACTCCTCAGTGGAGTTTTTTCTTCTTACAATCAATCAATCTATAGTATTCACTGGGCACTTACCTGGTGCAGAATACTGTACTAAGTATCTGGGAGAGTACGGTATGATAGAGTTGGTAGATGGGTTTACTGACTTCTGGGAGTTTACAGTCTATCCTTCTGCTCTCTTTCCTTACCAATTGTATTTAGTGAGCATTTACTGTATGCAGAGCACTGTACTAAGCATTTGGGAAAGTACAATATAACAAGGTTAACAGAGTTGGTAGTCACATTCCCCTCTCTAATCTCATTGAGTTTCTATGGTCCAGGATTAAGGAGATTGGACATGGGTATTGGAAACACAAGCTCCATCCCCTGTTCCCTGAACCTGTTTAATTGAAAGCACGCACCATGCTGCCAATGCCAAGTTCATTCCAGATAAGTGATTTATGCTTCAAACCACACGGCTTTCCAATTCACCAGGCACAGTTTAGTCTGCATAAGAACTTTAAATGAGGTCTGGCTGATGAGAGCCGAAGTACATAGCTGTCATGTGGAGCCCCAGATTTGAGCTAGAATGTTAGTAGTGAGGCAGCCAGGGGCTCATGCTGTGGAAATGCTCCAGTTATGAATCCTCTCCTTACCATCTGCAGGTGCCACTGCAAGAGAGAACAGGAGGGCTCTTAATCACTCCCACAACTCCCATGAAACCAGGCAGATTAAGCACTGTGTGTGAACTCCAGGGAAAGTGCAGTGAGCAACAGAAATCGTCAGAGCATATTAACAGAGATTGGGCTGCAGACTGGAATGCTTTGAGGATGATCTATTAATCTGATTGACACCTCCCTGCTACCTTTTGGAAAGGTTCCATGAGTGATTCAAAAAGGGCTCTTTAGCTATTGCCCACCCATTACTGCTCATTTCTGAATGGATGAGCTGAGGCTGAAAGCCCCAGGACACAGAATGGGGGAATGAAGTCCTTCATATGTCTCCACCCCTGGAAGAATGTTGCAGACTTTCCCACATAGTTTTATAATGTGCTTTATCTCTGATCAGTTCCCTACTGGGATCAGAAGATCTTCACCTATCCATCTGGGAATAGAGGCTAGCCTTGTGGAAAGAGCTTGGGCCAGGGACCTGAATTCTAATCCCCACTCCACCTGCTGTGTGACCTAGGGCAAGTCACATCACTTCTCTGTGACTCGTTTCCTAATTTGTAAAATGGGGATTCAGACTGCAAACGCAATGTGGGACAGGACCCGTATCCAACCTGGTTAGCTTGTAACCAACCCAGTACTCAGTACAATGTCTGGCACATAGTAACAGCTTAACAAATACCATTAAAAAGAAAAAAAAAAGTAATATGGCCTAGTGGAAAGAACGCAAAACTGGGAGTCAGGAAACCTGGGTTTCTAATCCCAGCTCTGCCACTTGCTTGCTCTGTGGCAAGTCCCTTAAATGCCAATTTTCAGCTGTGTGACTTTGGACAAGTCACTTCACTTCTCTGGGCCTCAGTTCCCTCATCTGTAAAATGGGGAATAAGATCGTGAGCCCCCTATGGGACAACCTGATCACTGTGTAACCTCCCCAATGCTTAGAACTGTGCTCTGTACATAGTAAGCACTTAATAAATGCCATTATTATTATTATTATTATTATTTTATTATCTCCTGGGAGAGGCAAGCAAAGTAGGGGCATTTTAAAAATAAAATGGGAAGCAGCATGGCTTAGTGGAAAGACCGTGGGCTGGGAAGTCAGAGGGCCTGGGTTCGAATCCTTTCTCCACCATTTGCCTTCCGTGTGACCTTGGGCAAATCACTTAATTTCTCTGTGCCTCAGTTTTCTCAATAGTAAAATGGGAATACAATACCCGTTCTCCTCTTACCTATCCCAACTTTCAGTATGAGCTTCCTTGCTGACCTCTCTGCCTCCTGTCTCTCCCCAATCCTGTCTATACTTCACTTAGCTGCCCAGATAATTTTTCTACTAAACTGCTAAGTCCACTTTTTCCACTCCTCAAGAACCTCCAGTGGGTTGCCCATCCACGTCTGCATCAAACAGAAATTCCCTACCATCCTCCAGTGGGTTGCCCATCCACGTCTGCATCAAACAGAAATTCCTTACCATCGGCTTTAAAGCATTCTATCACCTTGCCCCCTCTTACTTCACCTCGTTGCTCTCCTACTAAAACCCAACCGGCACACTTCGCTCCTCTAATGCCAACTGCTCACTGTAACTCAGTCTCATCTGTCTCCCCACCAACCTCTTTGCCCATGTTCTCCTTCTGGCCTGGAACTCCCTTCCCTTTCTTAACTGACAGACAATCCTTCTCCCCAGCTTCAAAGCCTCAGTAAAAACATATCTCCTCCAAGAGGCCTTCCCTGACTAAGCCTTCATTTACAATTGAATTTGTATCCTTTATTCACCCCCACAGCACTCATGTGCATATCTGTTATTTAGTTATTCATGTTGCGCTTAGAACAGTGCTTTGCACATAGTAAGTGCTTAATAAATGCCATTATTATTATTATTATTATTATTATTATTAATGCCTGTCTTCCCCACTAGACTGTAAACTCCTTGTGGACAGGGAATATGTCTACTAACTCCATATGTTGTACTCAGAAGCAGCACGGTGGAGTGGTAGAGCATAGGCTTGGGAGTCAGAAGGTCTGCCGTGTGGCCATGGGCAAGCCACTTAACTTCTCCGTGCCTCAGTTACCTCATCTGTAAAATGGGCATCGAGACTGTAAGCCCTACATGGGACAGGGACTGTGCCCAACCTGATTTGCTTGTATCCAGCCCAGAGCTTACTACCGTGCCTGGCACATAGTAAGTGCTTAACAAATACCATAAAAAAGCTCTTAGTACAGTGCTCTGCACACAGTAAGTGCTCAATAAATGCCACTGATTGAATGATTGTTTGATACTTAGACTGTGAGCCCCATGTGGGAAAGGGACTGTGACCGATCTGATAGATTTGTACCCATCCCAGCTCTTAGAACAGTGCTTGAAACATAGAAAGCACCTAAATGCCATAAAAAACTAATAGTTAATATAATTACAGAGAAGGCAGACACCCCTCCCAATTTTTTTCCGGAATTGTGAAGGTGTAAGTAATTACTAGTAATAGGATAGTAACTTTAGTTTAGAAAAAAGTATTCCACTTTCGATTGACCCTGTGCTTGTCATCAACATTGTCAAGTGTTTACTGAGTGTTTTCAGGGCACATAATCCCTTCTTTGGTTACCCAATCATAGCAGCAAAAGCAGAGCTTTCACAATTTCTGACAGGATAAATACCGGAAATTTGCCTTAGAACTAAAATTTGACGGGGTTGTTTTTCTACTTTCCTAGGGTATACTTACTTAGTCAATGGTATTTATTGAACATAGAGTACTGTACCAAGTGCTTGGGAGAGTTGTACTCACAAGTCAAATTAAAATATATCATGGTTCTATAGCAGAACACAGCAAATTCCCCCTTCCCCCACCCACAAAGGCTGTCCTTCGAGAGAATACAACCAGGTTCACTTGAAGCAGTGAAATGTGACCGAGAAAAGAAAAGTCACAATCCTGGGTCTCTTTCTCACCTTTTTCTGACTTACTGAGCTTGATTTTCCCTTTTTGCTGCAGATGATCAGGCTTGGTTATAAAGGAAGGTGAGAAACTTCTCACCTTCCTCCTGTTGGACAAGTCCAACAGGGACACGATCAGAGAATAATAATTATTATTATTATTACAATTGTGGTATTTGTTACGCACTTACTGTGCGTTAAGCACTGTACTAAGTGCTGAGGTGGATACAAGCAGATTGTGTTGGACACAGTCCCTGTCCCACATGGGACTCCCAGTTTCAATCCTTATTTCACAGATGAGGCCCAGAAAAGGGACGTGACTTGCCCAAGATCACACAGCAGATGAGTGGTGGAGCCCGATCAGTTGCTAGAATCTTCTGATGCCCAGGCACATGCTCTATCCACTGTGCCATGCTGCTTCTCTATATAGTTCAGATTGTGTTTGGGGGATCCAAGGAATAACTTTCATTTGTCCTCTCCTTCTGCGGCTTTGTTGGCGGGCAATTGCTGAGGAGAGGAGTGCCCTCCTACCCAGAAAGAGCCCAGGACAGTGCTCTGCAGACAGATGCCTAGCTCAATAACACCAATGATGACAATGAAAACAGGAATTGATGGTCGAACATATACCGCTGTGCACATCACCTCTCTTGGGCTTCCTAGTCCACCTGGATTCAGTCTCTCAACAGAAATCAGTCAATCAATCGTATTAATTGAGCACTTACTGTAGGCAGAGCACTTAGAGTTTGGGAGAGTACAATTCAACAGAGTTGGTAGACACATTCCCTGCCCACAAGGAGCTTACAGTCTAGAGGATGGGAAACGATAAATGAGCCTCCATCCTGACGCTTCCTGGCGTGTGAGACCTCATGCAGGGGAATTGATTCTAATGCTCTAATTGCCAAGATCTGCCCTTTCCTCTCCATCCATACCGCTACCCTGCTCGTTCAAGCTCTCATCCTATCCCATCTGGACTACTGCATCAGCCTTCTCTCTGATCTCCCATCCTCTTGTCTCTCCCGACTTCAATCCACACTTCATGCTGCTGCCCGGATTGTCTTTGTCCAGAAACGCTCTGGGCATGTTACTCCCCTCCTCAAAAATCTCCAATGGCTACCAATCAATCTGTGCACCAGGCAGAAACTCCTAACCGTGGACTTCAAGGCTGTCCATCACCTCGCCCCCTCCTACCTCACCTCCCTTCTCTCCTTCTCCAGCCCACCCCACACCCTCTGCTCCTCTGCCACTAATCTCCTCACTGTACCTTGTTCTTGCCTGTCCCACCGTCGACCCCCGGCCCACATCATCCCCTGGGCCTGGAATGCCCTCCCTCTGCCCATCCACCAAGCTAGCTCTCTTCCTCCCTTCAAGGCCCTACTGAGAGTTCACCTACTCCAGGAGGACTTCCCATACTGAGCCCCTTCCTTCCTCTCCCCCTCGTCCCCCTCTCCATCCCCCCATCATACCTCCTTCCCTTTCCCACAGCACCTGTATATATGTATATATGTTTGTACATATTTATTACTCTATTTATTTATTTATTTATTTTACTTGTACATATCTATTCTATTTATTTTATTTTGTTAGCATGTTTGGTTTTGTTCTCTGTCTCCCCCTTTTAGACTGTGAGCCCACTGTTGGGTAGGGACTGTCTCTATATGTTGCCAACTTGTACTTCCCAAGCACTTAGTACAGTACTCTGCACACAGTAAGCGCTCAATAAATATGATTGATTGATTGATTGATTGGTTAATGCTATGATGTGCAGAGCCACTCGCACTCTCTCTTTCCTGTGTTCATGTTCCACTGGGACACGGAGAGCTACAAGCAAGTCACTCAGTTGTATTCATTGAGTGCTTACTGTATGCAGAGCTTAGAACAGTGCTTTGCACATAGTAAGCACTTAACAAATGCCACCATTATTATTACTAAGTGCTTGGGAGAGTACAATATAACAATAAACAGACGCATTCCCTCCCCACAATGAGTTTACAGTCTAGAGGATGAGTTTACAGACTAGAGTATGAGCCTACAATGTAGAGCAAGTAAGTGAGTGGGGGCAGTGTGGCGTAAAGTGATAGTGCATTCCATTCCTTCATTCATTTAATCACATTTATTAAGCACTTACTAAACGCAGAGCACGGTACTAAGTGCTTGGGAAAGTACAATACAACAATATAGCATGATAATCCCTGCCCACTACAGACAGAACTGGAACTACATCACAGGTCTTGTGATTGCCATAGCAGTAGTAGTAGCAATAGTATTAGTATTGAGTATTAGTATTAATAGAGAAGCAGCATGGCTCAGTAGGAAAGAGCACTGGCTTGGGAGTCAGAGGTCACGGGTTCTAATCCCAGCTCCGCCACTTGTCAGCAGTGTGACTTTGGGCAAGTCACTTAACTTCTCTGTGCCTCAGTTACTTCATGTGTAAAATGGGGATTAAGATTGTGAGCCCCACATGGGACAACCTGATCACCTTGTATCCCCCCAGTGCTTAGAACAGTGCTTTGCACATAGTAAGTGCTTAACAAATACCATCATTATTATTAGCATGAGCAGCACCATTTCTTGAGCACCCATTTGGTTCAAAGCACTGTTGTAGGTGCTTTGAAAGCACAGACCAACACCAAAATAGTTATACTACTGCTTTCCGCTTGTAAAGCAGCATGGCCTAGTAGATAGAGCATAATCCTGGGAGTTAGAAGGACCTGAGCTCTAATCCCAGCCCCTCCACTTGTCTGCTGTGTGACCTTGGGCAAGTCACTTCACTTCTCTGTGCCTCCGTTACTTCATCTGTAAAACGGAGATTAGGACTGTGAGCCCAGTGTGGGACAGGAACTGTGTCCAACCCAATTACCGTGCATCTACCCTGGTGCTTAGTACAGTGCCTGGAACATAGTAAGCGCTTAACATATACCACAATTATTATTATTTCCCTTATGCCATTGGAATGTTGTAAAAATTAAAAGCTGTGGAAGGTATCCACCAGTGCTTAGAACAGTGCTTTGCACATAGTAAGTACTTAACAAATGCCATTATTATTATTATTATTATTAAAGGGACTTTCACTGCTGTAAAATTCATGTTCCACATGGAGGAATAAGGTCCGTAAAATTTCTGCAAAATTAGTCTAAGTAAACCTAATAAACACACTGAAAAAGATACATTTTAAATCAGATCCTTGCTAAGATATGAGTTCAAGGGTTTCATTGGTAATGTATGCAAAACACCCTGAATTTCATGCCACTTACTTCAAAGATATCCCTAGCACATAAACATTTTCTGCTTCCAATAAAACTACAGCATCTGAAAAAATTCACAAGGATAGAGTTTTATGATGCTGAAACGGGCAGCATATGTTAACTAAAAACAAGAGTGTATTTTTAGTTCTCAGCATTTTATTGCTTCATCCAGCATGTTGACTAACTATATAAATTCAAACATTAAGCGGTACAAATCAACTCACTAAAGCATCTGTCAAAGACTTCAGCATTAATCATGTCTGACTTTTTGCATCACTTTAAGAAAAAATATTTGTCTCAAAAAATGACAAGATGTAGAGTGTGTGAAGTAATGTGATTGGGATTCTCAAGGTGTGTCTCTTCTCTCTTTATTTTACCCCTTTCCCTCACCCCCACTCCTCAATCAATCAATCAATCAATCGTATTTATTGAGCACTTACTGTGTGCAGAGCACTGTACTAAGCGCTTGGGAAGTACAAGTTGGCAACATATAGAGACAGTTCCTACCCAACAGTGGGCTCACAGTCTAAAAGGGGGAGACAGAGAACAAAACCAAACATACTAACAAAATAAAATAAATAGAATAGATATGTACAGGCAAAATAAATAAATAAATAAATAGAGTAATAATAAATATGTCCTCAGAAGGTCCGTAATAATCAGATGATGCAGCCAGATGCATCCTCTTCTACCTGTTGTCATCTTGTGAAGGATCATAGGATACCAGAATCCTGAAGTGAGACAGAACCTTCCCAGATCATCTAATACAATAATAATGATAATGATAATAATAATAAATTGTGGTTTTTATTAAGCGCTCACTATGTGTCAGGCACTGTAATAAGTGCTGGGGTGGATACAAGCAAATAGGTGTGGACACAGTCCCTGTCCCACATGGAGCTCATCATCTCTATTACCATTTTACAGATGAGGTAAATGAAGTCCAGAGAAGTGAAGAGACTTGTGCAAGGTCACACAGCAGACAAGTGGCAGACCTGGGATGAGAACTAAGGTTTCTGACTTCCAAACGCCTGTTTAACCCAGTAGGCCACCCTGCTTCTCAGTCCCCTGCTATCAAATGGGTGAAGCATTAATCTATTCAATCAGTCAATGAATGGCATTTATTTGGTGCTTTTTATGGTATTTGTTAAGCACTTATTATGTGCCAGGAACCGTCTAAGCACTGGGGTAGATACATGGTAATCCAGTTGGACACAGATCATGACCCAAATGGAGCTGACAGTCTTAATCCTCATTTTACAGACGAGGCACCTAAAAGTGAAGTGGCTTGTCCAAGGTCACACAGTGGATGTGGCAAAGCCGGTATTAGAACCCAAGTCCTTCTTACTCCCAAGCCCATGGTCTATCCACTAGGCCATGCTGCTTCTCTGCTGTATTAAGTTTTTGGGAGAGTACAGTATGATCATTGGTTGGCACAATCGTCACCCTCCAGGAGCTTAAAACTAGTCAGTCAACAGTATTTATTGAACGCTTACTGTTTGCAGAGAACTGTACTAAGCACTTGGGAGAGTACGATACCACATAACATTACAATAAGACCTTGAAGGGGGGGAGAGTTATTGTCTTTCTGATATGAAGAGGGAGGGCATTCCAGACCAGAGGAAGGTTGCGGGTGAGAGGTAGGAGGTGAGATAGATGTGATACACTAGCGGATCCAGGAAGAATGGAATTCTTGTCTTTGCTTTAAGAGCAAGGTTGAAGGTATCACAGCCTCCCCTAGAAGTGCATTTCAGGATCTTTTTCTCCAATCAATCAATCAATTGTATTTACTGAGCACTTACTGTGTGCAGAGCACTGTACTAAGCACTTGGGAGAATACAATATAGCAGGGTTGGTAGACACATTCCTTGACCACAATAAATTTACAGTCTAGAGGGGGACGCAGACATTAATATAAATAAATAAAATGGCAGATGTGTACGTAAGTGCTGTGGGGCTGGGAGGGGGGTTGAATAAAGGGAGCAAATCAAGGCAGCGAAAAGAGTGGGAGAAGGAGAAAGGAGTTCTTAGTCAGGGAAGGCCTCTTGGAGGAGATGTGCCTTCAATAAGGCTTAGAAAGGGGAAGAATGATTGTCTTTGGGGTTTGAGGAAGGAGGGCATTTCAGGCCAGAGGCAGGACATTAGTGAGAAGTCGGTGGTGAGATGATAGATGAGATCAAGGTACCGTTAGTAGGTTGGCCTTAGAGTGCAAAGTGTGCGAGCTGGGTTGTAGTAGGAGAGTAGTAAGGTGAGGTAGGAGGGGACAAAGTGATTGAGTGCTTTAAAGCCAATGGTAAGGAGTTCCCATCTGACGCGGAGGCAGATGGACAGCCACTGGAGTTTCTTGAGGAGTTGGAAAACATGGCCTGAACTTTTTGGTAGAAAAACAATCTGGGCAACAGTTTGAAGGGTGGACTGGAGTGGGGAGAGACAGGAGGCAGGGAGGTCAGGAAGAAGGCTGATGCAGTAATTCAGGAGGGATAGGGTAAATTATTGTACTAAGATGATAGCAGTTTGGATGGAGAGGAAAGGATGAATTTTAGATGTGCTCTTCAGAACTTAACTACAAACACTGTTAACTAGTGCAGAGTAGAGCCGAAGGTGGCTTCCTGCTTCCCAAAGGAAAGATTCTTTTTCAAATGTTACAAGTACTGCGTTGATTGCTTCTTCAATGACCATGTGAGGTTGACTCAGATTCACCACCATCTGACCTGGAGATCTGGGATCTGGGATCTCTGCAGCTCCCGAGCCTTCCCTATTCTCTATTTCTGACCGTAGAAATAATGGCATTACCTGAGCACCCATCGGGTACAGTGCACTGTACTGAGCACTTGGGGAGTTACAGCAGAAGCTCAGGGATGCTTCCGGGCCCACAAGGAGCTTACACTCTCACAGGGAAGACAGACATAAAAATATTTACATATTGAGTTATCAAAATAAATATTTGAATGTACCTTCAATTCTATATATATTCATTCAATCATATTCATTGAGGGCTTACTGTGTTCAGAGCACCAGACTGAGTGCTTGGAAAATACAATTCAGCAACAGATAGAGACAATCCCTGTCCACAATGGGCTCACAGTCTAGAAATATATGACACCTGTATATATATATATTTTTATATATATTTATATACTTTTTTTATCTTTGCCCCTACATGTGCTACTTCACACTTTTTCCTATTGAACAAAATTCTAATTGGCATGAATATTTTTCCATTTTGTTCAAGTTATTTCACCGAATCTTATTCCCATCTTCCAAAGGGTTGGTAGCCCAAGCCAATAAAGTATAACCTACACATTTGGTAAGTATGTTTTCCATTCCTTCATCCTGGGCAAAATGATAATAATAACGTTGGTATTTGTTAAGCACTTACTATGTAACAAGCACTAGTCTAAGCACTAGGGTAGATACATATGAAATCTCACAGGAGAAGGCTCAGTATTTATTTATTTTTATGTCCTCACCAGGTCGAAGCCATATAGGCACAACTCACATCACTATCCTGTGAATTAGACCCTCAAGCCAGCCAAACACCCATCTAACTAGTCAAAGCCAGCTTGTCATAAGGGAGAGTACAAAGAGCCTAACTAAAGCCTAGATTTAAAACTTCAAATTGAAACGTAACTATAACCATTGGCAAACCAATAAAATTTTATCCGCTGCAGTCTTGATCTAACATCATGTTTTACCTCTTCAGGTATCCATGATTGATTTCTGCTCTGCCCAACACGTGATCAAGGAAGACCCCACTGTGTTCCTTTGTTAAGTCTCAAACAAAAGAGAGTTTTCAGTTTATTGTGCCCGAAGCATAAGGAGGTTTGCATACATTTCACTCACTTGATTTTTTCAGAGTTCCTGGTTAAATTTGCAAGAGCGAAGAGAATTCTACTGTCCTTGGACTGTTTTTTGCACCACTCCTTTAAAGCTGCATACACATCAGCAAGGAGAAGAGGTAAGAAGCCTGAGCCCCTCCCTCAGTAAAGCAGGCCAGGGACCAAAGCACAAATTGGCTGGTGAAATTGCATCAATCAATCATTTGTATTTATTGACTACTTATTGTGGGCAGAGCACTGTACTAAGCACTTAGGAGAGTACAGTATAATGAGTTGATAGACACCTTCCGAGTTTACAGCCTAGAGGGGGATACAGACATTGATATAAAATAAATAAATTATGGATGTGTCAATAATAATAATAATGATGGTATTTGTTAAGCACTTACTATGTATCAAGCACTGTTCTAAGCGCTGAGGGGATACAAGGTAATCAGATTGTCCCACGTGGGGCTCACTGTCTTAATCCCCATTTTACAGATGAGGGAACTGAGGCACAGAGAAGTTAAGTGACTTGCCCAGAGTCACACAGCTGACAAGTGGGGGAGTCGAAATTAGAATCCACGACCTCTGACTCCCAAGCCCGTGCTCTTTCCACAGAAGGGATGGGGATGAGGAAGGGATGAATAAAGGGTGAAAATACTTGTGCAAGGGTGACAGGAGGGAGTGGGAGAAGAGGAATTGAGGACTTAGTCATGGAAGGCCTCTTGGAGGAGATGAGCCTTCATTAAGGTTTGAGATTTACATGAGATTTTTCGTCCAGTGCCAAGATTGCTGAACAGAGTCAGGTGTATCAATCAATCAATCAATCAATCGTATTTATTGAGCACTTACTGTGTGCAGAGCACTGTACTAAGTGCTTGGGAAGTACAAGTTGGCAACATATAGAGATAGTCCCTACCCAACAGTGGGCTCACAGTCTAAAAGGGGGAGACAGAGAACAAAACCAAACTTACTAACAAAATAAAATAAATAAAATAGATATGTACAAGTAAAATACATAAATAAATAAATAGAGTAATAAATATGTACAAACATATATACATATATACAGGTGCTGTGGGGAAGGGAAGGAGGTAAGATGGGGGGATGGAGAGGGGGGCGAAGGGGAGAGAAAGGAAGGGGAGGGGGAGAGGAAGGAAGGGGACATGAAGGTGTACATGAACCTGGCCATTTCCTGGAGTTTCAATAAAAAATTTGAGAAATTGGGAAACAATGAAACAGCATGACCCAAGAGAATGAGCACAGGGCTGGAAGCGAGGAGATTTGGTTTTTGATTCTGACTCAACCAGTCCCCTGCTGTGTGATCTTGGGCAAGTAACTTAACTTCTCTGTGCCTCAGTTTCCTCATCTGTAAAAAAGAGATTAAACACCAGTTCTCCCTCCCATCATCATCAGTGATATTTATTGAGTGCTTACTCCCCCCTGCTAGGACTGTGAGCCCCACGTGAGACAGGGCCCTTGTCTGATCTGATTGTGCTCAGTAGATATCATCGACCGATCGCAAAGTGCTGTACTATGTGCTGGGAGAGACGAGGAGGGTGAGAGTTAGCTGGGATCCCTCACTCCGGGGGAACTTCTGGTCTAAGTCGGGCCTCTGATGAGGCATTCTGGCTGATGTTCAAAATCCGGTGGCTCAAACCCGTCCCCTGTCCGGGCTGTTTAGATCGACAAAAAAGCCATGCACAAAGCGAAAATGGTACAGCGGGTGCAGAACGAGGTGAGGATCCGCTGTCAGCTGAAGTACCCCTCGATCTTGGAGGTGAGTCGGAATTTCGGGGTCCATCCATCCATCCATCTGTGGTATTTATTGAGCACCGACGGTGTTCAGAGCACTGTACTAAGTACTCGGGAGAGGGTGACACAACCTAAGTAGGAGGCGGGCGCCCTGCTCATTAGCAAGTCCCTCTTGCGCGGCTGTTCTAGCTCTACAACTACTTCGAAGACAGCAACAATGTGTACCTGATCCTGGAACTGTGCCACAGTGGAGAGACAAACAGGTACCTGAAGAACAGAATGAAGCCTTTCACCAAGAAAGAAGGTACACCCACACTTCAGTTTATTTTTTCATTTTTGTATTTATGAAACGCTTACTGCAGGTTAGACACTTTTCTAAGACCCTGGAATTGGTACAAGTGAATTGGATTGGACACAATCCCTGTCCCTAATGGAGCGCACAGTCTATGTAGGAGGGAGAACTGGAGAACTGAGGCCCAGAGAAGTCAAGTGGCTTGCCCGAGGTCACACAGCACTTAGAACAGTGCTTTGCACATAGTAAGCACTTAACGAATACCATCATTATTGTTATTATTATTATTATTTCTAACCTAGTGCTTAGTCCAGTGCTTGACACATAGAAAGTCTCTGGAAATTTTTATATTTTATTGTTATCACTCTTTAGGGAGTCCATCCATTCCGACTCATCCATTCAGTCGTATTTATTGAGTGCATATTGTGTGCACAGCACAGCACTAAGCGCTTAGGAGAGTACAATTTAACAATAAACAGACACATTCCCTGCCCACAACAAGCTTATAGTCTAGAGGGGGATACGGACATTAATATTAATCAATAAAATATGGATATGTACATAAGTGCTTTGAGGCTGGGGGCGGGAGTGGTGAATAAAGGGACCAATTCAGGATGACACAAAAGGGAGTGGGAAAAGAGGAAATGAGGGCTTAATCAGGGAAGGCCTCCTGGAGAACATGGGCCTTTAATGAGGCTTTGAAGGGTGGGAGAGTAAGGGAGGGTGTTCCAGACCAGAGGCAGAATGTGGTCCAGAAGTTGCTGGAGAAATAGACGAGATTGAGTTACAGTGAGTAGGTTGGCATATAGAAAAGCAGCATGGCTCAGTGGAAAGAACACAGGTTTTGGAGTCAGAGGTCATGGGTTCAAATCCCGGCTCTGCCAACTGTCAACTGTGTGACCTTTGGCAAGTCACTTAACTTCTCTTGGCCTCAGTTACCTCATCTGTAAAATGCGGATGAAGACTGTGAGCCCCCCATGGGACAACCTCATCACCTTTTAACCTCCCCAGCACTTAGAACAGTGCTTTGCATGTAGTAAGCGCTTCACAAATGCCATCATTATTATTATTATTGGACAGAAGTGTGCAGGCTGGGTTGTAGTAGGAGAGTAGTGAGGTGAGGTAGGAGGGGGCAAGGTGATTGCTTTAAAACCAATAGTGAGAGGTTTTTGTTTTATGCAGAGGTGGATGGGTAATAACTGGAGTTTCTTGAGGAGTGAGGAATCATGCCCTGAACTTTTTCGCAGACAGGAGGCTGGAAGGTCAGCAAGGGGGCTGATATAACAATCAAGGCAGGATAGGCTAAGCGATCATATTAATGTAGTAGCAGTTTGGATGGAGAGGAAAGGGTGGATTTTAGCAATGTTGTGAAGGTGGGACCAACAGGATTTAGTGATGGATTGAATATGTGGGTTGAAAGAGAGAGAGGAGTCAGGGATAATACCAAGGTTACGGGCTTGAGAGAAAGGAAAGATGGTAGTGCCGTCTGAAGTGATGGGAAATTCAGAGGGCAGGTAGGGTTTTGGAGGGAAGAAAAGGAGTTCTTCCCAGTTCCAATTCCCCTCTCCTTGGAAGTAAACTGCTCAGACCAGAAAATTTCTCACAGCTGCTATATAACATCTCAGACCTGCTGTCCAGCCTTCTGAGAGGCTTAGAGCCCATTATTTTTCCACCAAATTGTCAGAGGTTGACTGTGGATTTGGGCCTTCTGACCTGATCAGAGAAACTGGCACATTCCACATGACCTCTCTTTCTATTTATCAAAGGCAGTGCATTTTGAACAGCAGTCTACCTCTGCAAGTGGTTGATGGCAGCTCTAATTATCTTCACAAAGGTGCCATTCGTATTGACACTCTTCCCAGCTTCACCTCCAACAAACCTTGTATTCTCTGTCATGTGTACTTGGAGCTTACAACAGTCCAGGGAGAAATCAGGCACTGATAATAATAATTATTATTATGGCATTTGTTAAGCACTTACTATGTGCCAAGCACTGTTCTAAGCAGTGGGGTTGATGCAAGGCAATCAGATTGGACACAGTCCCTGTCCCACATGGGGCTTACAGTCTTAATCCCCATTTTACAGATGAAGTAACTGAGGCCCAGAGAAGTAAAGTGACTTGCCCAAGGTCACACAGCAGACAGGTGGCAGAGCTGGGATTAGACCAATGTTGTCTGACTCCCAAGCCCATTTTCTTGCCACTGAGGATATTTTAGGGGGGTATGTTTGTCTGTGTGCATATGTGGGAGCATATATGCCCAGCCTGAACCCTCCGCTCCTCTGCCGCTAACCTCCTCACTGTACCTCTTTCTCACCTGTCCCACCGTCGACCCCCGGCCCCCGTCCTCCCCCTGGCCTGGAATGCCCTCCCTCCACACATCCACCAAGCTAGCTCTCTTCCTTCCTCCAAAGCCCTACTGAGAGCTCACCTCCTCCAGGAGGCCTTCCCAGACTGAGCCCCCTTCTTTCTCTCCTCCTCCCCATCCCCCCCGCCCAACTCCTTCCCCTCCCCACAGCACCTCTATACATGTTTGTACAGATTTATTACTCTATTTGTTTTACTTGTACATATTTACTATTCTATTTATTTTGTTAATGATGCGTATCTAGCTTTATTTCTATTTGTTCTGATGACCTGACAACTGTCCACATGTTTTGTTTGTTGTCTGTCTCCCCCTTCTAGACTGTGAGCCCATTGTTGGGTAGGGACCGTCTCTATATGTTGCCAACTTGTATTTCCCAAGCGCTTAGTACAGTGCTCTGCACACAGTAAGCGCTCAATAAATATGATTGAGTGAATGAATGAATTTTCTGTACAGTTTCCCCTAACCCTAATCTGTTTTAATGTCTGTCTCCCCCTGTAGACTGCAAGTTCCTTGTGGGCAGGGATCAATTCTACCAACTTTGTTGTAATGGACTTTCCCAAGCGCTTCGTGCAGTGCTCCGCATGTAGTAAGCACTCAAAAAATACCAATGTTTGATTGATGATTGATTATTAAGTGACAGCCAAAGGCTGAAAAGGAAACTGAGATACCCAGCTTCCTTTAAACAGAATGGCGAGATTCCACAATTAAAAATTGTGGTATTTGTAAGTGTTTACTATGTGCCAATCACTGGAGTAAATATAATCAGATCAGTAGTAGTCCCTGTCCCCAAGGGGCTCACAATCTAAGGAGAAGGGTGAATAGGTATCATATCTTACCTCCTTTTTAATCCATGTGGACTTTCATTCATTCATTCAGTTGTATTTACTGAGCACTTACTGTGTGCAGAGCACTGTACTAAGCGCTTGGGAAGTACAAGTTGGCAACATCAGTCAATTGTATTTATTAGATGCTTACTGTATGCAGAGTATTAAGCACTTGGGAGGGCAATGCAACAATGAACAGACACATTCTAACTTTTGAGAACTCAGTTACCACTTGAATAGTATTCAAATTTCTCACTGTACTCTTTGCAAATACAAAGTGATTTTTTTTCTCAAAAATGAGTCTCATATCCCACGGGAAGGTGTGCAATTTAGATTTGATGCGGCAAATCTTTATTGCATTCAGATCATAAATTCTGAGGCATCTACAATTGTAAGTCCACGTTCAGGCTTGTGGTCTACATGGAGCATTGTTCATATATTTGTCGTGTCTGCACAGCTTGTAAGAAATGAATATATAGGCATGTCAGGTGAGAAAATAGACTACTGAACTGCATGTTCACAGGGAAACCAATATATCTTTCTTTGTTGATAAAATACTCCATTGTCAAAAACAAGGTTGAGTGGTGAACTATGTGCCCATTTTATTTTCTGGTTGGTGTAATAAAAAGTTTTGCTTCAAAAATCTGTCAGAATAGCAGATTAATAGCCTTTAAAAAAAATACTCCAGCAAAGCAAACTTCTATCTTTTGTTTTAACAAAATAAATGAAAGGGTTAAAGTGAAGTGCTGTTCTTTGAAAGGGCTGGAAGGAACAAAAAGCGAAAGTAACACCAATGTAGGCCTTGGTTGGGCAATGTTGAGCGATAAAGTGTTTAAACCAGGAAGGCTACTAAGACAATTCAGTAAAAGTAATCAGTGATTATCACCTGCTTCTTAAGGACATAAGTATAAATAGCCACATATGAAATCTCACAGGAGGAGGCTCAGTATTAGGTTTTTCAGGGGGTTTTTGTCATAATTTAACCTAGTTGACCTAGGTTGGATACTAGGATGGACCTGGGGAATATAATAATGATAATGATGGCACTTGTTAAGCACTTACTAGAGAAGCAGCATGGCTCAGTAGATAGAGCAAGGGCTTTGGAGTCAGAGGTCATGGGTTCAAATCCCAGCTTCGCCAATTGTCAGCTGTGTGACTTTGGGGAAGTCACTTAACTTCTCTGTACCTCAGTTCCCTCATCTGTAAAATGGAGCTTAAGACTGTAAGCCCCCCGTGGGACAACCCTGTAACCTCCCCAATGCTTAGAACAGTGCTTTGCACACAGTAAGCGCTTAATAAATGCCATCATTATTATTATTATTACTATGTGCGAAGCACTGTTCTAAGTGCTGGGGGGATACAAGGTGATCAGGTTGTCCCACGTGGGGCTCACAGTCTTCATCCCCATTTTACAGATGAGGTAACCACAGCCTCAGCTCAGAGAAGTTAAGTGACTTGCCCAAAGTCACACAGCTAAGTGGCAGAGCCAAGATTAGAACCCATGACCTGTGACTCCCAAGCTCGTGCTCTTTCCACGGACCCATGCTGCTTCTCTGTGACTTTCTTGTTTCAGTGAGAAGCAGCGTGGCTCAGTGGCAAGAGCACGGGATTTAGAGACTGATGTCATAGGTTCGAATCCCGGCTCCACCACCTGTCTGCTGTGTGACTTTGGGCAAGTCACTTAACTTCTCTGAGCCTCAGTTACCTCATCTGTAAAATGGGGATGAAGACTGTGAGCTGGCTTATTCTAGCACTTAGTACAGTGCCTGGCACATAGTAAGTGCCTAACAAATGCCATTAAAAAAAACAGCCAAAAAAACAAAAAAACTGACAAAAAAGCAGACTTTTGTGAATTTCTTTGTATGGACCTAGCCCTATACCTGTCCCTCAAGTACTTTTCACTTTTACCATTTATAGGTATGTACTTTGCATGCATACATTGAAGCAGCGTGGCTCAGTGGAAAGAGCACGGGCTATGGGGTCAGAGGTCATGGGTTCAAATCCCAGCTCTGTCAACTGTCAGCTGTGTGACTTTGGGCAAGTCACCTAACTTCTCTGGGCCTCAGTTACCTCATCTGTAAAATGGGGATTAAGACTGTGAGCCCCCCGTGGGACAACCTGATCACCTTGTAACCTCCCCAGCACTTAGAACGGTGCTTTGCACATGGTAAGTGCTTAATAAATGCCATTGTTATTATAATTATTACATTATCTAGACAAATCAGTTTGAAAATTACAATTACCCTGATATATTTCAAGTCAAACCCACCAACTGGAAATATTTAACAATACCCTGCCACTTGCCTGCTAAGTAGTAATAGCAATAGTAGTAATTGTGGTATTAAGCACTTACTATGTGCCAGGTACCACACTAAGCGCTGGGGTGGATACTGTAAGCTCATCCCTCCAGACTGTAAGCTCAATGTTTTCAGGAAATGTGCCTGTTTATTATTATATTGTATTCTCCCAAGAGCTTAGTACAGTGCTCTGCACACAATAAGCGCTCAACAAATATGACTGACTGAATTGGGTTAGACACAGTCCCTCTCCCACGTGGGGCTTACAGTATCAATCCCCCTTTTACATATGAGGTTACTGAGGCAGAGAGAAGTGAAGTGACTTTCCCAAGGTCACACAACAGACAAGTGGCAGAGCCCGGGCTAGAACCCAAGACCTTCTGATTCCCAGGCCCATGCTCAATCCACTACACCATGTTGTGTAGTAGTAGTAGTAGTAGTAGTAATAATAATATTTATTAAGTGCTTAGTATGTGTGGAATACTGTACTAAGCACTGTGAAAGAATGTACAGGTTGGAATTCTAAATGGTCCCCATCCCTTGGGAGACCTTGGGTAAGTCACAACTGCTCTGTGCCTCAGTTTCCTCATATATAAAATGAGGATTAAACACAAGTATTCTCCTATTTAGACTGGGAATCCCAGTTAGAATGGGGCTGTGTCCAATATGATGATCCTGTATCTACATCAGGACACAGTACACAGTAAGCACTTAACAAATACCACAGTTGTTATTATCAACATTAATAATTCTTGTTAATAATAATTATTAGCTGCCCCACTGAAAGGACTGAAGCATCCACTCAGACATCCTCAGAAGAGGAAGCTTCTTGGGCTTAGAGAGACCCTCACCAAGTGGGTCTCGTGAAAACTCATTTAGTGAGCAGTTGGATGGAGTAGTTAGAAATAGCTAGTGTAGGGAATTAGAAGTGAACACATCTTACTCTATGCCAGCACATACAGGTGGGGCGAGAGACTCTAGCATGCCCTGGGTCAGATAGGCCCTGATGGTCATTGGAACACTTGTTTCAAAATCATTCCAGAAAACCCAGACAAGAGCACGTATGATTGAACAGCAGAGGAAATGGGGCTTGAGGAACAGAAATTACTCACTTCCAACCACTTTTCCCCTACCGGGCTCCAAGTAACTCCTTGTTTGCTCTGATCAAGGAGGGACTGGAATCCAGTATTCACTCATTCATTCAATTGTATTTATTGAGTGCTTACTGTGCTAAGCTCTTGGAAAGTACAATTTAGCAATAAAGAGAGACAATCCCTGCCTGCACCAGGCAGTGACCCAGAGTAGCCTGATCCACCAGATCTTCATTTAGTCATATTTACTGAGCACTTACTGTGTGCAGAGCATTTAACTAAGCACTTGGGAGAGTACATTATAACAATAAACAGACACATTTCCTGCACCTTTCTTGGTAGCCTGGTGTGCCTAATGGAAGAGAGTTCGCTTCTTGAGGGCTGGGATTATGGCTACCAACTCTAATGGATTTTACTCTCCTAAACACTTTAGTACAGTGCTCTGCACACAGTAAGTGCTCAATAAATATGATTAAATGAATGAACGAATTGATTGATTGAGATGAAGTGCCAATCAGGCAACTTCCTGGACCCATGAAGACCCATGATCAGGAAGCAGTTTAACCGCTGTCTCAGCATACTTTAAGATCTATTCAAACTACAAGAAAAGGCATCTGATTCGTTCCATTGAAAAATGAGTTTGTGACCGTTTCTACCATGGTAAAGCATTTAGCTTTGCGATGTTTTTCTTCAAATGGGAAGCAGCATGGTGTAGTGGACAGAGCACCGGCCTGGGAATCAGAAGGTCGTGGGTTCTAATCCTGGCTCTGCCACTTGTCTGCTGTGTGACCTTGGGGACATCACTTCACTTCTCTGGCCTCAGTTATCTCATCTGAAAAATGGGGATTGAGACTGTGAGCCCCACGTGGTGTAGGGACTGTGTCCAACCCACTCTGCTTGTATCCACCAGCGCTTAATAGAGTGCCTGGCACATAGTAAGCACTTAACAAATAACATTATTATTATTATTATTATTCAAATGGACATTCATTTTGCCTCATGGAAACTCATTTAGTGAGAAATTGGATGGAGTAGTTAGAAATTGCTAGTCTAGGGAGTTAGAAGTGAAATTAAATTGGGAAGATAGTACCTTGGCAATTGAAATGAAAGGATTTCCATAATCCCATTGTCAGCATGCTCACCTTTTAATTATATCAAACCAGTCTATACATTTTGCCTCTGGCACCAACACTAGTTTGTTATCTGGGGGACACCAAACAGGTAAGTGTTACTGTAGATTTTGAGGGAAGGCACTCCCTACAGCAATTCATAACAGATGTGGGGCCGTCTCATTCTGATAGGTTAATAAGGGCCACCTTGGCTTCTTACGGCTTAGTCAACCATTGCAAACTGATTCATAAAGAAACCAAAAGTATTACCAGGACCAGCAAGTTCAAAGGTAAATAACAACTCCTGTTTTTTAAAGTGAAATATTTGTTTTTCAGCCAACTCTACTGAAAGTCTATAAATGATGAAATGACTTTTCTTTCAAGGAGATGCTATTTCTTTTCAGTACTACTCCTTTGAGGAAGAAGCTTCAATATAAAAATGTCACTTTATGTGACAGAGTGATTTTACTGTCACCATTGCAACTTGAAAATTGGATGGGACATGAGTAGATGCAAAATCTTCCTTTTCAATCACTCTTCTGCCATTTACCACTTTTGCATCATTTAACCACTTGGGTAGTTATCTAACTCCCTCCACCCCACTCTAAAAGCATTTATATACATAGATGAAGAGCAGTGTTGCCTAGTAGAAAGAGTCCATGCTACTCAGAGGACCTGGGTTCTAATCCCAGCTCTGCCCGTTGCCTGCTATAAGATCTTGGGCAAGTTATTTCACTTCTCTGTGCCTCAGCTTCCGCAACTGTAAAGTGGGGATTTCAATACCTGTTCTCCCTCTTGCTTAGACTGTGAGCCCCATGCGGGAGCTGATTTACTTGTATCTACCCCACTGCTTAGTTCAGAACATATAGTTAGCACCTAACAAATACAAAGTAATAATATTACTATTATTATTATTATTCTGTGAGACCCATGTGCCCAACCTAATTATCTTTTACCTATTTAGCACTTAAAGTCCATGATTTTTCCTAACTGCACTATTTTAGTGTCTGTCTTCCCTGCAAGATTGCAAGCTCCTGGAGGGCTGGAATCAAGTCTACTAACCCTATCAAAGTCTCCCAAGCCCTTAGTACAGTGCTCTACAAAGAGTAAATACTCAATAAATACTATTTATTGCAGAGAAGTGTGGCTTAGTGGATAGAACACGGGCCTGGCAGTCAGAAGGACTGAGTTCTAATCTCGCTCCTCCACTTGACTGCTGTGTGACCTTCGGAAAGTCACTTAACTTCTCTTTGCTTCAGTTTCCTCATCTGTAAAATGGGGATTAAGATTGTGTGCCCTATGTGAGACAGAGACTGTGTCCTACCTGATTAGCTTGTATCTACTCAGTGCTTAGTATAGTGTCGGGCACATAGTAAGAGCTTAACAAGACTGTGAGCCCATTGTTGGGTAGGGACCGTCTCTGTATGTTGCCGACTTGTACTTCCCAAGCACTTAGTACAGTGCTCTGCACACAGCCAGCGCTCAATAAATGCAATTGAATGAATATCATCATAAATATATAAATGCTAATGATTGAGTGAGTCCTCTATGCACTTGGATCTGTATTCTTAAGCATTTAATATTCACCCCACCCCCACAATATTTATGTACAATTCCTTATATTCTCCTATTTCCCCCATCTATAATTTATTTTAATGTCTACCTCCCACTCTGATCTATAAACTCTTTGTAGGCAGGGATCCTGTCTACCTATTTTATTGTATTCTCCCAAGGGCTTAGTATATTTCTCTGCATACAATAAGTACTCAATAAATACTATTGATTGACTGATTGATTGATTAAGGGACTAAGTATGGTCTGATTAACTTGTATCTACCCGGCACTTAGTACAGTGTTAGGCATGTAGGAAGCACTTAGAAAATACGATTGTAATCATCATCATCATTATTATCTCTGCTTTGATCAGATACAGTGAGGTCTGCCTCCATTAATGAGTTGACTCCTAAATTTTTTTTAAAGAAGTCTGCAAAAATCAATGAAACAGGGTGAAACTCGCAGAATAATTTGGACATTATAGAACTTCCAAAGAATAACTACAGATATGTACAGATTTTTCTCTACAATCATGGTGGAGGCATGGAAAGGGCATGAACCTGAGAATCAGAGCACCTGGGTTCTTATCCCAGGTTCTTATCATTCATTCATTCATTCAATTGTATTTATTGAGCACTTACTGTGTACAGAGCACTGTACTAAGCGCTTGGGAAGTACAGGGTTCTTCTCTGTTTCATGACCTTGGACAAATCACTTTGCTTCTCTGTGCCTCAGTTATCCCATCGGTAAAATGGGGATTAAAGCTATGAGCCCCATATGACACACGGCCTGTGTCCAACCTGATTTTCTTGTATCTACCCCAGCACTTAGTACAGTGCCTAGCACATAGTAAGCACTTGGCAAGTATTATTAAAAAGACAAAAGAGAGACAGTGGAGAGATCACCAATCAATCATGTTTACTGAGCAATTACCGTGTGCAGAGCACTGTAATAATCACTTGGGTGAGTTCAATGTAATAGTTTTGGTAAACATGTCTCCTGCTCACAAGGAGCTTGCAGTTTAGAGGGATCATGGCATAGAAGTAAAAGATGAGTCAATGATTTGTGGATTATGGCAAGAAATATTAATTTACTTGATAATAATAGTGGTATTTGTTAAGTACTTACTATGTGCCAAGCACTATTCTAAGCACTAGGGTAGATACAAGGTAATCAGGTGGGGCTCACAGTCTTAATCCCTATTTTACAGAAGAGGTAACTGAGGCACAGAGATGTTAAGTGACTTGCCCAAAGTCACACAGCTGACAAGTGGCAGAGCAGAGATTAGAACCCACAACCTCTGACTTCCAAGCCCCAGCTTTTTCCACTAAGCCACACTGTTTCTCCACAGAGAAGTAATTTCCATGGTTAATGTAATTTTTCTAAAACCATTTGCACTTCTGTTGTAACAAGCAAACAGCATTAACGGGGCATTCCTTTATTATTCATTTTAATGAATAATAATCATAAGAAGAAGAATGATGATATTTCTTCAGCACTTACTATGTGCCAAGCATTGGGGCAGATGTAAGATAATCAGGTCCCTCATGGGGTTCACAGTCTACAAAGGAGGGAGAACACATATTGAACCCCCATTTTGCAGATGAAGGAACTGAGACACAGAGAAATGAAGTGACTTGCCCCAAATCCCACAGCAGATAGGGAGTGGATCCGTGATAGAATTCACGTCTTCTGGCTCCCAGGCCTGTGCTCTTTCCACTAGGCCATGCTGCTTCCCTTTTATCATGAATAAAATGGTCTATCTTGAACAGAAGGATAGAGTTCAGTAGGTTGGACAGAGCTTCCCAGGTCAAGATGAGAAAATCATTTTTTATTGTCAATTTTGGAATCTCCTGGTAGAGAGAGTCACCAAATAGTTTTAGTTGTTTTATAGCCCTTGAATCCTAAAAATAATAACAGATTAAAATATCATTCTTTCCCCTAGCAGTCCTTTGATTTAGGACCTTATCGTGGAGCCCTAGCCCACTCCTAAATCCAGTGATATATGTCGAGTACAAGGCGAGGCAGTCTGTGAAAACAGGGAGAGCAGAAGGAGATAATTGGATCCATTGGGCCTTAAAGCAGAGTTCTCCAGAGGGTGTCCAGCAGAATATCTTCATAGCCCTCACCCCCACCTATCACTCACAGCTCTTGGTCTCTCCCCATTATTCACTCTGCATTTCTGGTTAATCAACACATTAGTGGCATTTAATAAGCCTTAATTTACAAAGTACTTGGTAAAGTGCAATACAATAGAGCTGCTAGAGCAATCCCTGTCCACCAGGAGTTTACAGTCTCATGAAGATAGATGATAACAGGAAAGTGAGAAAAAAATAGAGAAGATCAAAGGATGATGGCGGTAATGAACTTTTAATGTGAAAATTGCCTGAGAATCAACTTCACAAGTAAATGAAAAATCTGAAAACTTACATGCAGAATCACTTTTGGGCCTGGATTTCACATACCCAGCTCTGCCACTTGTCTGCTGTGTGACTTTGGGCAAGTCACTTAACTTCTCTGTGCCTCAGTTACCCCATCTGGAAAATGGGGATTAAGACTGAGACCAACATGGGACAACCTAATCACCTTGTATCCCCCCCAGCACTTAGAACAGTGCTCTGCACATAGTAAGCACTTAACAAATACCATTATTATTATTATTATTATACCTGGATAGGTAAGGACAATTTACGGTAGACTGCCACCTTAGGACACTGATAAAATGGTTCAGCAATCTAATTTTATGTATTCACTTCTGCTCTTCCTAAGGTCTTTTTGATATGATTATCTTTTCACCCGTAGAGGAGTCATGCTTTAAGCCACAGCAAAACTCCTGTCTGCAAGACATCCTTTCTGCTTCTCAGAGTCTCATGACCCTATTAGTTTATTGCTCTTGACAGGAGATTCCATTATCATCATCCTTATTCTTACCAGTAACCCTGGCCAAAGATAGGAAAAGAAAGCCAACTGTGTGACAGGCTGATAAATCGTTTAAGCTTTGTGTCTATTCAAACTTTAAGTTCACTTATCTATTTTGCTATAAATACTCATTTAACCAATTAATCAATCAGTGGTATATATTGAGCACTGTACTTAGCACTTGGGAAAGTACAATTCATCAGAGTTGGTAGGTAAGATCACTGCCTACATGGAGCTAATAAAAACTGTGGTATTTGTTAAGCACTTTCTATTACCGCTGACCTGCTTGCCTTAACGGGATTGCCCCACTAGGCATCCGTTCAAAAAGGGATCACACATCAGGATCGCCGCTTACAAAAGATCCTCTTTATTAAAGCGGCACCCTGGCCTCACATGCCAAGATCTGTTGCTGAATTGTACTTTGAAAGTGTTTAGTACAGTGCTCTGCACACAGTAAGCACTCAATAAATATGATTGAATGAATGAAAGATGCACTGTCCCAGCATCACCTGATAGACATACACTGGCCCCACATGCCAGAGTGTACCAAGCCGGCATCATCTGGTAGGCTGTCGTACGGTGGGGCGTAAGACAGATTTCAAAGTTCTGAGGGACCATATTCTGGGAGGTCATTCTTGGCATGATGCCAATATATCCCAGATAGATCAATCAATCAATCAATCGTATTTATTGAGCGCTTACTGTGGGCAGAGCACTGTACTAAGTGCTTGGGAAGTACAAGCTGGCAACATATAGAGACAGTCCCTACCCAACAGTGGGCTCACAGTCTAGAAGAACTAGATAGATGTGTGTTCCTATTACCCACACTTACCAGCTTGGGTGTCATGGGTTCAAATTCCAGCTCAGCCACTTGTCAGCTGTGTGACTTCGGGCAAGTCACTTAACTTCTCTGGGCCTCAGTTACCTCATCTATAAAATGGGCATAAAGACTGTGAGCCCCCCATGGGACAACCTGATCACCTTGTAACCTCCCCAGCGCTTAGAACAGTGCTTTGCACATAGTAAGCACTTAATAAATGCCATCATTATTATTGTTATTACCATGGCCTAATGGATGAGGCACAGGCCTGAGAGTCAAAAGTATCTAGGCTCTAATCCCAGCTCAGCCATTTGTCTGCTGTATGACCTTGGGCAAGTCACTTATCCTCTCAGTGTCTCAGTTATCTCATCTGTAAATTGGGGATTAAGAAGGTGAGCCTGATATGGGACAGGTACTCTATCCCACCTGATTTGCTTGCATCTACCCCAGCACTTAGCAGAGTGCCTGGCACATAGTAAGCACTTAGCAAATGCCACAGTTACTATCATTATCATTACCCACACACATTCACCAATCTCAAATTTATCTTATTCAATCAATCAATCACATGTACTGACCACTTACTATGTGCAGAGCACTGTACTAAGCACTTGTAAGCACTTTAATAATAACAATAATGATGATGATAATGATGGTATTAAGTGCTTCCTATTTGTCAAGCATTGTTCTAAGCGCTGGGGTAGATACAAGGTAATCAGGTTGTTCCACGAGGGGATCACAGTCAATCCCCATTTTACAGGTGAGGTAACTGAGGCCCAAAGAAGTTAAGTGGCTTGCCCAACATCACACAGCAGAAAAGTGGCATAGGCGGCATTAGAACTCACAGCTTCCGTCTCCCAAGCCCATGTTCTTTCGATAAGTACAGTGCTCTGCACATAGTAAGCGCTCAATAAATACGATTGATAAGCCACTCTGCTTCCCCTTAAGCGCTGTACTAAGTACTAAGAGTATAATATAACAAGAGTTGGTAGGTATGTTCCCACCCCAGAAGGAGCTTACAGTTTAGAAGTGGAGACAGACTAAAATAAATTACTGACATGTGCTCTGGGGCTGAGGGAGGGGTGAATATCAATTGCTTAGAGAGTACAAATCCAAGTACAAGGCTTACACAGAAGGGAGATGGAGTAGGGAAAATGAGGGCCTAGTTGGGGAAGACCTCGTGGAGATGCAATTTTAATAAGATTTTAAAGGTGAGAAGAGCCATGGCCTGTTGGATGTTTAGGGGTAAGAAGTCCCAGGCCAGAGGCTGGATGTCGATCAGTGACAAGAAAGACAAGATCAAGATACAGTGAGTAGGTGGGTGATAGAGTGAAGTGTGCGGAGTGGGTTGTGGTAAGAAATTGGTTGTAGTAGGAAATAAGCAAGGTAAGATGGGTGGAGGGGAGGGAGGGAACACAAGGTGACTGAATGCTTTACAGCCAGTGGCAAGGAGTTTCTGTTTGAAGGATAACAATAATAATAATAATAATAATGGCATTTATTAAGCGCTTACTCTGTGCAAAGCCCTATTCTAAGGGCTGGGGAGGTTACAAGGTGATCAGATTGTCCCACGGGGGACTCACAGTCTTAATCCCCATTTTACAGATGAGGTTACTGAGGCCCAGAGAAGTGAAGTGACTTCCCCAAAGTCACATAGCTGACAATTGGCGGAGCTGGGATTTGAACCCATGACCTCTGCCTCCAAAACCCGGGCTCTTTCCACTGAGCCACGCTGCTTCTCAAACTCTGAGCCCCATATGGGACAGAAACTGTGCCCATCCTAATTAACTTGTATCCACCTTAGTGCTTAGTGCAGTACTTGGCACATAGTAACCGCCTAATAAATATCAAGTCAGGATTGTAGTAGTAGTAGTAGCAGCAGCAGTAGCAGTAGGAGGAGAAGAAGAGGAAGTGGCATCATGGTCTAATGGATAGATCAGAGGACTGGGAGTCAGAAGACCTGGGTTCTAATCCCAACTCTACCAGCTGCCTGCTGTGTAACCTTGGATAAGTCAATTAAACTTTCTGTGTCTCAGTTTCCTCATATGTAAAAGGAAGATTAAATACTCGTTCTCTGTTCCCCTCAGACTATGAACCTCATGTCAGACCAGGACTGTGTCTGATCTTATTGCAATATATGTACCCTAGTGCTTAGTACAGTGCTTGGCATATATTAAGTACTTAACATGCACCAAACTATTATTAGTAGTAGCATTTATTAAGCATCTACTCTATACAAACCATGCACATACATACACATTTTCACATCACTCCAGCTCAGATGCAAGGTAATCAGGTCGGACACCATCCCTGTCGCATATGGGACTCACAGGGAGAACAGGAATGGAATTTCCATTGTGTAGATGAGGAAACTGAGGCCCAGAGAAGTTAGGTGATGTGTCCAAGGTCACCAGTGAGCAGGTGGGAGAGCCAGGATTAGAACCCAGGCCCTCTATCTCACAGACCCGTACCCTTTCCACTAGGCCAAGCCACTAGGATGGGGTGGCAGAGAAAGCCTGTCCACTTGGCTTCAGTTTGGGAATCAATTCACCAAATCAGAGACTGTAAACACAAACCAGTTCCAGCACCGGTATGTCCACCTGATATTGTGTAGTCACACCATGCACATTCAAAAGTGCTACCATTTGCCAACCAGTGACACTGGGAACTGCTCTGTGGCCAGATTTTGTGGCAAAGCTGTCCCCACTGCCACTAGTTGACAAACATTAGCACTTTTTTAATGTCGCATTATTTAGAAGTAGAGTTGTCCTTCAGCTCGAAGGTGACCCTGCTGATGCTTCATGAATGTGCGTCTTTGAGATCCTCTTGCCCACTTTGTCCAAGAAAATGCAATACTTCACCTTACATGGTGATTTGGGTGAGCATTGCTGAGAAGCCAGTGGTTAACAGCGGAAAAAAATGTCCTCACACCTGGCAGACATCAGGCTGTGGGTTTGAGTTGTTTTTGCGGTGGCGGGGACAATTTGTGCTGAGTCAATCCTACTCTCTAGCTCCGTCCCACTGTGCCCAGCGCCATACATTGTGAGACGGCTGGCATCTGTCAGAGAACGGGTGGCGTCTGTGGTCTCAGAGCAGAGCGGATCTGAGACCTCAACAGAAGCATTCACCACATCCCCGCCCATCTTTTGGTAAAGTATTGCTGAGGATGATACTCAGTTTGGTTTAATAAGGTGGGCTTAGTAAAGTGGGTTAGGGGATTTTTTTTCTACTTCACTGGGAAAAGCACAAAGAACAGCCACAATAACAGAATTGCAAAGACCAGCTGCACAACTAGACACACCAGAGATGGCAAGCAGCTGGAGTCTCAAAAGAGGATTATTCAGGTAAAAGCGGCTGTTACAGGGGTCAGGACAGCCTCACAGACTTCTGCCTCCATGCATTTTGTAAAGCCTTATTAAAATCATATGTCCTTCAAAAGGCCTTCTCTGACCAAGCCTTCACTTCCCCTACTCCCTCTCCCTCCACCTTGCCCTTACACTTAATAAACATGATAATAATAATAATAATAGTAATAATTCATTCATTCATTCATTCAATGGTATTTGTTGAGTGCTTACTGTGTGCAGAGCACTGTACTAAGGGCTTGGGAAGTACAAGTCGGCAACTTATAGAGATGGTCCCTAACCAACAGTGGGCTCACAGTCTAGAAGGGGGAGACAGAGAACGAAACCAAACATATTGACAAAATAAAATAAATAGAATAAATATGTACAAATAAAATAAATAAATAAATAGAGTAAAAATACATACAAACATATATACATATATACAGGTGCTGTGGGGAGGGGAAGGAGGTAAGACGGGGGATGGGGAGGGGGAGGAGGGGGAGAGAAAGGAGGGGGCTCAGTTTCGGAAGGCCTCCTGGAGGAGGTGAGCTCTCAGTAGGGCCTTGAAGGGAGGAAGAGAGCTAGCTTGGCTGATGGGCAGAGGGAGGGCTTTCCAGGCCAGGGGGATGACGTGGGCCGGGGGTAATGATAATAATGATAACTGTGGTATTTGTTAAGCACTTACTATGTACCAGGCATTGAACTAAGCGCTGAGGTGGATACAAACTAATCAGGTTGAACACAGTCCCTGTCCCACACGGGGCTCACAGTCTTAATCCCCTTTTTACAGATGAGGGAACTGAGGCATAGAGATGTTCAGTGACTTGCCAAAGTCACACAGGAGACAAGTGGCAGAGCTAGGGTTAGAACCCAAGTCCTCTAACTCCCAGACCTGTGCTCTTTTCACTATACCACACTGTACTTGGATTTGTACCCTTTATTCACAACCACCCTCAGCCCCACAACACTTATGTCCATATCCTTAATTTATTTTAATATATGTTTCCCCCTCTAGACTGTAAACCCCTGGTGGGCAGGGAATGTATCTGCCAACTATGTTGTATTGTACTCTCCTAAGTCCTTAGTACAGTTCTCTGTACACAGTGAAAGCTCAATCAATACAACTGATTGATTCCAGCCATTATCCTCCTTTCTATTACTCCTTTGATGAGAAAAGACCTCTCGTAAATAAGATTCATCCATATCCCATCTCCATAAGCCATCTTTTATTGGGCCTTAGAGGCTCACTCACCCAGAGCTGTGAAATGGACTTCAAACTTCATTCATTCCTTTATTCATTCATACAGTCATATTTATTGGGCACTTACTATGTGCAGAACACTGTACTAAGTGCATGGGAGAGTACAATATTACAATAAACCAACACATTTCCTGCCCACAATGAGCTTACAATCTGCAGGGGTGGTCAGACATAATAAAATATAAATATGTATGTAAGTACTGTGGGGCTGGGAGGGGGGGTGAATAAAGGGAGCAAGTCAGGGTGACACTGAAGGAAGTGGGGGAAGAGGAAAGGAGGGCTTTGTCTGGGAAGGCCTCTTGGAGGAGATGTGACTTCTATAAGTCTTTGAATGTGGGGAGAGTAATTGTCCGTTGGATATGAGGAGGGAGGGCATTCCAGAACAGAGATAAGATGTGGGCAAGGGGTTCATTCATTCAGTCATACTTACTGAGCACTTACTGTGTGCAGAGCACTGTACTAAGTGCTTGGGAAGTACAAGTTGGCAACACATAGAGACGGTCCCTACCCAACAATGGGCTCACAGTCTAGAAAGGGGAGACAGACAACAAAACAAAACATGTAGACAGGTGTCAAAACCATCAGAATAAATAGAATTCTAGCTATATGCACATCATTAATAAAATAGAGCAGTAAATATGTACAAGTAAAATAAATAGAGTAATAAATATGTACAAATATATACAAGTGCTGTAGGGCAGGGGGGTGATAGGTTAATGATATGTATCTAGCTTTATTTTTATTTATTCTGGTGACTTGACATCTGTCCACATGTTTTGTTTTGTTGTCTGTCTCCCCCTTCTAGACTGTGAGCCCATTGTTGTGTAGGGACCAACTCTATATGTTGCCAACTTGTACTTCCCAAGCGCTTAATACAGTTCTCTGCACACAGTAAGCACTCAATAAATATGATTGAATGAATTGAATGAATGAAAGGGGAGGAGGAGAGGAAAAAGGGGGATCAGTCCAAGAAGGCCTCCTGGAGGAGGTGAGCTCTCAGTAGGGCTCTGAAGGCAGGAAGAGAGCTAGTTTGGCAAATGTGGGGGGGAGGGCATTCCAGGCCAGGGGAAGGACATGGGCTGGGGGTCGACAGCAGGACAGGCGGGAAGGAGGCACAGTGATGAGGTTAGCGGTGGCAGAGGAGTGGAGGGTGTGGGCTGGGCTGTAGAAAGAGAGAAGGGAGGTGAGGTAGGAGGGGGTGAGGTGATGGACAGCCTTGAAGCCAAGAGTGAGGAGTTTTTGCTTGATTCATAGGTTGTCAGGCAGCCACTGGAGATTTTTGAGGAGGGGAGTGACATGCCCAGAGTGTTTCTGTACAGAGATAATCCAGGCAGCAGAGTGAAATATAGACTGAAGCAGGGAGTGACAGGAGGATGGGAGGTCAGAGAGGAGGCTGATGCAAAGGGTTGGTGGCAAGATAGACGAGAACAAGGAACAGCGAGGTTAACTTTGCAGGAGTGAAGTGTACTCTCCCAAGCTCTTAATACAGTGCTCTGTACATAGTAAGTACTCAATAAATATGATTGATTAGTTGGAGATCCAAAGAAAAAGAACAGATAAGAGGTTTACCCTGCTGGCAACCCTTTGTTGCCTAATCCTAGAACTGAATGCCTGGAATCTCAGCCTTTATGGAACCAATACTGGCCAGGCAATGACTTGGGTAGGTTCAGGGACCACCGTTTCCACAGATGCATGGAAAAATGTTCACATTCATAGACGGGGCCACTGGTCCCACCCAGACTCCTTCCCAAAATCTGCCTTAAAGTCTCGGTAATACTAATCATTTTGGCATTTGCTAAACAGTTGCTATGTGGCAATCACTGTACTAAGCACAGAGGTAGAGACAATATAAGGAGATAGGACGAAATCCTTGTCCCACTTGGACCTTACAGTATATACGGAGGCAGAACGGGAAATTTAATCCCCATTTTATAGATGAGGGAACTGGGGCCCAGAGAAGTTAAGTGGTTTGCCCAAGGTTAAACAACAGGCAAAGAACAGAGCTAGGATTAGAACCTAGATATTCTGACTCCCAAGCCTGTGCTCTTTCCCTTAGACCACACTGCTTCTCTGAAACTTTGATTGGGACGCTTAATTTTCTTATTTTTTTAATCCAAATCTGCTGTGCCAACTTTCATTTGAGAGCTTAATTAATCAGTCAATCAATGGTATATATTGAACATTTACTGAACTAAGCACTTGGGAGAGTACGATTCAGTAGTGCAGGTAGACATGATCCCTGACTACAAGGAGTTTTCCAGTTATCATAAGTGCTCAAAATATACCACTGATTGATTAAAGGGGGTGTTGCAACCAGAAAACCCATTCCAATTTCATCAAGTTCTGCTGTAATACATGTTCTCACTACTTGCTTCCGCTAAAGCAAGCTCGTTGTGGGCAGGGAATGGGTCTGTTTATTTTTGTGTTGTATTCTCCCATATGCTTAGTAGGGTGCTCTGTATATAGTAAGCACTCAATAAATATAACTGAATGAATAATGGGGTGGTCATCTGTCAACATGAGAATGTTGGGATACAGTGTGCTGCAGTGTTGAAAAAAGTGGTTTTGTGAGCATGCTTGAGTGTTCATGAAGATGGCATCAGAGCCAGTGAATACTTCAATGTGAAAGTTGCTTAGAGTGAGATTTAGCAATAATAACCGTGGTGTTTGTCAAGCACTAGAGTAGACACAATGTAATCAGATCAAACACAGTCCTTGTCCCACATGGGACTCACAGTCTATAGAGGAGATCTACTAGATATTTAATCCCCATTTTACAGCTGAAGAAACAGACACAGAGTAGTCAAATGACTTGTCCAGGGTCACACAGCAGGAAGATGGCAATGATTAGAGAACTGGTATTTTTGAGTGTTTGCTGTCCAGGAGGCCTTCCCAGACTGAGCCCCCTCCTTCCTCTCCCCCTCCTCCCCCTCTCCATCCCCCCCCCCGCCTTACCTCCTTCCCCTCCCCACAGCACCTGTATATATGTATATATGTTTGTTCGTATTTATTACTGTATTTATTTATTTATTTTATTTGTACATATTTATTCTATTTATTTTATTTTATTAATGTGTTTTGTTTTGTTCTCTGTCTCCCGCTTCTAGACTGTGAGCCCACTGTTGGGTAGGGACCGTCTCCATATGTTGCCAACTTGTACTTCCCAAGTGCTTAGTACAGTGCTCTGCACACAGTAAGCGCTCAATCAATACGATTGAATGAATGAATATAGAGCTCTTGGGAAAGTGCAGTACAATTAATGAACACTGTCTCTACCCTAATTTGGAGAACATTGCTTCCATCTACCCAGTGTGGCAGAGACTTTTTATGACGTCATAAATCCAAGGAAGGTGAGGCATACGCAAAAGTCAAATGAATAAAAAAATTATAGGAAATCCAGAAAATTCAAGTCCCTTCTTATATTTGAAGTTTTTAAATAACATCCCAACAATAGCTGAACTCTTAAAAATTCATTCATTCAATCGTATTCATTGAGCGCTTACTGTGTGCAGAACACTGTACTTAGCGCTTGGGAAGTACAAGTTGGCAACATATAGAGACGGTCCCTACCCAACAGCGGGCTCACAGTCTAGAAGATTGAGGCCACGGTTCGGTTATAGGTCCTTGGTGGGGGTGAAATGGGTGATGGGGATTTGTATTGAGGAAATTGAAGTTTGGGTGATTGAACCTGGATTCTAGGTTCAAAAAAGAAAGAAAGCCAACAACACCAAATGCTGCTACAATACGACAGATGTGAACAAGTTCCAAAACAATACCTGAAATTTCAGATTCTGTTTTCAACTCAAAAACCCTTTGAGATTGTCAGCAAGGAAATGCTATGCAGCTTGAGCAAATCAAACACTTTTTATTCAGGACTGCCTCAGAGGAATGGAACTAACTAAAAGATTAGACAGAATCTAATTTTTTGACCAGAAATTTATCCTTAGCAGGATTCCTTTAAATAGCAGATGCTATTTAATATTATTGATGTGGGCGTCAAAAGTACCCCAAAGCGTGTCACTTCTTGGAAGAGCTCTGTAATTCCTTTAGTATGATGACTGTAAAAGAAGTCGTCTTCCTCTTTCATAGCTGACCCAGAGGGCATTTACTGAGTTCAAAGAGATGCGAAAGATATAAATTTTCCCTTGAAGTCAGAGAGGCTGCAGAGAACAGAAGCAGCACAAATGATCTTGCTTTTGCTTTCCTTTTAACCCGATGATTGATTTAAATTGTTTAATTTGTATATGTAAGCAGAGTCTTTCTTTTTCAAAGATATCTGTGCACTTTATTTAATTGTCTTTTGATAGAGTAATTGTGAGCCACTGAAACTGAATCTGAAAATGCCCAATTACAGGGACAAGAAGGAAAAGATTAGAAAGTCGGCTTTTGGGAGATTCATTTGGTTATGAATTAAGGCCAAAGAGAATGCACTTTGCCAAAGGCAGAACGTGTTAAACCCGAAGGTTTGGACTCTGGAATCCAATTAGAGTGTGTAGGAATACAAGGTCATTTACAAATCACAAAAATTCAAACTGTGGGAAAAGGGGCTTTACAAAAATATATTAAAATGGTTTCTTGAACATGAGAGAAAACTAGTTTAATGCAAGTATAAAATATTCAGAAACTGGCAGGTGTTGGGTCTTTAATAGTAGGAGTAGAAGTTGTGATAGTAGTTATCCAGTGCTTACTGTGTGCCAAACGCCGCTCTAAGCACTGGGAAAGAATACCCAGGTGAGAGATAGACATGGTCCCTGACCTTCCAGGTCTTCTAATCTAAAAATTGGGTAGGGAAGGGTTTGGCGACAGATATAATAGGAAAGATGAAATGCTGCAAATATAAAAACAATATAAAAGATAAAGGTCAGGGCCCAACGAGTCCGGTGGCCTCCGGACACTGGCAGCCAGGTCAGCCAGAGTCCAGTCACACTAAAATTTGTAGAGGCCGCAAGTTGCTGCTGCCTAAATCCCTTGTAGCCCTGTATGAACAGATCATGACCAGAGCCGGGTCCCTAATAATAATAATAATAATAATAATAATAATAATAATAATAATGACATTTATTAAGCACTTACTATGTGCAAAGCACTGTTCTAAGCACTGGGAAGGTTGCAAGGTGAGCAGGTTGTCCCACGGGGGGCTCACAGTCTTCATCCCCAATTTACAGATGAAGTAACTGAGGCACAGAGAAGTGAAGTGACTTGCCCAAAGTCACACAGCTGACAAGTGGCAGGGCCGGGATTTGAACCCATGACCTCTGACTCCAAAGCCCGTGCTCTTTCCACTGAGCCACACTGCTCCTCACTGCAGCATGGCTGCACTTCACTCCTTAGAATCCAGCTTTCTCTTTGGGTCAATCAATCAATCAATCAATCAATCAATCGTATTTATTGAGCGCTTACTGTGTGCAGAGCACTGTACTAAGCGCTTGGGAAGTACAAGTTGGTAACATATAGAGACAGTCCCTACCCAACAGTGGGCTGACAGTCTAAAAGGGGAAGACAGAGAACAAAACCAAACATACTAACAAAATAAAATAAATAGAATAGATATGTACAAGTAAAATAAATAAATAAGAGTAATAAATATGTACAAACATATATACATATATACAGGTGCTGTGGGGAAGGGAAGGAGGTAAGATGGTTGGATGGAGAGGGGGGGCGAGGGGGAGAGGAAGGAAGGGGCTCAGTCTGGGAAGGCCTCCTGGAGGAGGTGAGCTCTCAGTTGGGCCTTGAATGGAGGAAGAGAGCTAGGTTTGTGGATGGGCAGAGGAAGGGAGGGTATTCCAGGCCCGGGGGATGACGTGGGCCGGGGGTCGATGGCGGGACAGGTGAGAACAAGGCACGGTGAGGAGATTAGCGGCAGAGGAGTGGAGGGTGCGGGCTGGGCTGGAGAAAGAGAGAAGGGAGGTGAGGTAGGAGGGGGTGAGGTGATGGACAGCCTTGAAGCCCAGGGTGAGGAGTTTCTGCCTGATGCGCAGATTGATTGGTAGCCACTGGAGATTTTTGAGGAGGGGAGTAACATGCCCAGAGCATTTCTGGACAAAGACAATCCGGGCAGCAGCATGAAGTATGGATTGAAGTGGGGAGAGACACGAGGATGGGAGATCAGAGAGAAGGCTGGTGCAGTAGTCCAGACGGGATAGGATGAGAGCTTGAACGAGCAGGGTAGTGGTTTGGATGGAGAGGAAAGGGCGGATCTTGGCAATGTTGTGGAGCTGAGGCCGGCGGGTTTTGGTGACGGCTTGGATGTGAGGGGTGAATGAGAGAGCGGAGTTGAGGATGACGCCAAGGTTGTGGGCTTGTGAGACGGGAAGGATGGTAGTGCCATCAATAGAGATGGGAAAGTCAGGGAGAGGGCAGGGTTTGGGAGGGAAGACAAGGAATTCAGTCTTGGACATGTTGAGTTTTAGGTGGCGGGCAGACATCCAGATGGAGATGTCCTGAAGGCAGGAGGAGATGAGAGCCTGGAGAGAGGGGGAGAGAGCAGGGGCAGAGATGTAGATCTGGGTGTCATCAGCGTAGAGACGATAGTTGAAGCCGTGGGAGCGAATGAGGTCACCAAGGGAGTGCGTGTAGATCAAGAACAGAAGGGGACCAAGAACTGAACCTTGGGGAACCCCCACAGTAAGGGGATGGGAGGGGGAGGAGGAGCCTGCAAAAGAGACTGAGAGTGAACGACCGTAAGAGGAGAACCAGGAGAGGACGGAGTCTGTGAAGCCAAGGTCGGGTAGCGTGTTGAGGAGAAGGGGGTGGTCCACAGTGTCGAAGGCAGCTGAGAGGTCGAGGAGGATTAGGACAGAGTATGAGCCGTTGGATTTGGCAAGCAGGTGGTCATTGGTGACCTTAGAGAGGGCAGTTTCCATGGAATGTAGGGGACGGAAGCCAGACTGCAGGGGGTCGAGGAGAGAGTTGGTGTTGAGGAATTCGAGGCAGTGCGTGTAGACAACTCGTTCAAGTAGTTTGGAAAGGAATGGTAGGAGGGAGATGAGGCGATAACTAGAAGGTGAGGTGGGGTCAAGAGAGGGTTTTTTTAAGATGGGAGAGACATGGGCATGTTTGAAGGCAGAGGGGAAGGAACCAGTGGAGAGTGAGTGGTTGAAGATGGAAGTTAAGGAGGGGAGAAGGGACAGAGCAAGAGATTTCATGAGATGAGAGGGATATAGTATATCCCATATATATCCCATAGTATATCCCATATAGTACTCTGTACGTGATAAGCACTCAATAAGTACTTTTCATTGATTGACTGATCTGCATTCATTCAATTATATTTCTTGAGCATTTACTGCATGCAGAGCACTGTACTAAGCACTTGGAAAGTACAATTCTGCAATAAAGTGAGACAATTCCTGCCCACACAGCTCTCCTATTACTTAAAAACCCATTTGAATAGACATGATCCCTCCCCTAACAGAGCTTACCATCAAGCAGGGGAGTCAGGTATTAAAATAAGTTACAGATAGGGGAAAGAAACTGAGTATAAAGATGCATGCATGGCTGCTATGGAGACAGAGCTCAGGGTGATCATTATCATCAGGGGTATTCACTGAGTGATTGCTATGTGCAGAGCACTGTACTAAGCACTTGGTAAAGTACAAGAGTTTTCTTATTTTGTTTTGTTTTTATGGTATTTGTATAGTTCTCCTACTACAACCCAGCCCCCACACTTCACTTCTCTAATGCTATCTCACTGTACCTCAATCTCATCTATCTCACCACCAACCACTCACCCATGCTCCCTCCTCATATCTGCAGCATGGCTCAGTGGAAAGAACACAGGTTAGGGAGTCAGAGGTCATGGGTTCGAATCCTGCCCCACCACGTCTGCTGTGTGACTTGGGCAAGTCACTTAACTTCTCTGTGCCTCAGTTCCCTCATCTGTAAAATGGGGATTAAGACTGTGAGCCCCATGTGGGACAACCTGATCATCTTGCATCCCCCCAGCACTTAGAACAGTGCATTGCACATAGTAAGCACTTAACAAATGTCATTTTTATTATTATTATTATTATCATTATTATATCTGATAATGACTCTCCCCTGACTTCAAAGCCTTAGTGAAGGCACTTCTCCTCCAAGAGGCCTTACCTGACTAAGCCCTCCTTTCCTCTTCTCCCACTCCCTTCTGCATTGCCCTGACTTGCTCCCTTTATTCATCCATCCTCCCAGCCCCACAGCCCTTATGTACATACCTGTAATTTATTTATTTATATAAATTAAGGCTGTAAACTTATTGTGGCAAGGAATGTGTCTGTTTATTGCTGTATTGTACTCTAGCACTTAGAACAGTGCTCTGCAATCAATCAATCAATCAATCGTATTTATTGAGCGCTTATTGTGCGCAGAGCACTGTACTAAGTGCTTGGGGAAGTACAGTAAGAGCTCAATAAATATGATTGATTCATACTTACTATGTGCTGGGCACTGTATTAAGCCCTGGGGGAGCTACAAGCTAATCAGGTTGGACACAGTCCCTGTACTACAAAGGGTGCACAGTCTTAATCCCCATTTTCAGATGAGGTAAACTGACATATGAAGGATCAAAGAGACTTGCCCGTGGCCACACATTCAAAAAGTGGAGAAGCCAGGATTAAAACTCAGATCCTTCTGACTTCTAGGCCTGCGTTCTATCTACTATACCACACAGCTTTTACTGCGCTTTTGGTAGACATATTCTCTGTCCACTGTGAGTTTACAGACTGTAATAATAATAATAATAATAGCATTTGTTAAGCTTTTACTATGTGCCAAGCACTGTTCTAAGCACTGGGGGAGATACAAGGTCATCAGGTTATCCCACATAGGGCTCATAGTCTTAATCCTCATTTTCCAGATGAGGTAACTGTGGCACAGAGAGGACTTGTCCAAAATCACACAGCTGACAAGTGGCAGAGTCAGGATTAGAACTCATGACCTCTGACTTCCAAGCCTGTGCTCTTTCCACTAAGCCATGCTTCTTCTCTACAGCATCGTCTCTACATAGCTTCTCTATAGAGAAGCAGCGTGGCTCAGTGGAAAGAGCACAGACTTTGGAGTCAGAGGTCATGGATTCAAATCCCAGCTCCTCCAATTGTCAGCTGTGTGACTTTGGGCAAGTCACTTAACTTCTCTGTGCCTCAGTTACCTCATCTATAAAATGGGGATTAAAATGGTGAGCCCCCCATAGGACAACCTGATCACCTTGTAAGCTCCCCAGCGCTTAGAACAGTGCTTGACCCATAGTAAGTGATTAATAAATGCTATTATTATTATTATTATAGCATATGTACATCTTTAAGTCTTGCTCTGCTGAGACAATATCCAGTTGCTGAAGGGTAGAAATGAGCATGGGTGGCTTTACACCCCAAATTATATAAAAAGCTGAGTGGTCTATCATGCTTCCAAACAATCTCCAACATTTTCAGATACATTTCTAGACACCCTTGCCTATTGCATTGTAGTGCTGGCAGCCCATAGATTCACAAGGGCTCAGCTCTGCCCTCTGAAAATGCACTTTTATGTTCCAGATATCAGAGGGAAAGATCAAGCCCTTAGTATTACTGTGAAATGTAATTTGCTCACCACTTTATATGTTAGTAGAATGCATCAATGTGAAGTTCAGCAGAGTCCTCGACAAACAATTCTGTCAATGAGATTTCAGGATGCTTTTAGTTGCTCGCTATTTCTTTTGCTGACCCTTTTGATACGTCAACCAACTGAGCCTAGGCTGTGAATCTTCAGCATTGGAACACTCAACCTAAAACCTCTACCCAGACCCTTTGGGTTCCTTTGACTTGGAGAAAAATAGAAGAACCCATAGAGTATTAGAAAAAAACAGACTATCCTTTTGGTGGCTAATCAGGTTTCACTATATCAGAACCCAGAATAAGCAGTCTGATTATTTATTCATTCCTCATCTAGCTCCGGCCCTTCAGCAGGATGGCACACCGCACTGCATTTGACTGAAGTCGGCAGCAAAAGGGTCAGGCTAATTTGTTGAATTTAAAATCGATGACACGCAGTCAGACATTTGGAGTCCTCAGTGTGCAAGCCAGAGGGTGGTCTGCAGTTCTAGCCAGGGCTCAGCTGCTGCCACCTTCCTCCCCACCAAACCCGTCTTCTAGCCCCCCACCAAACCTTCTCCCATGGCTGCTTTTCTGCACCTTGTGCTATCACTCCAGGATCACCTGCTCCCTGATCAGCCTACAATGGGCTCTAAAGTCCTGCAGTTCTCCCATTCTTCTAACAGGTTTTGGGGTGTCCTACTCGGGACTCCCCAAGTCGCCGCACCCTCTCGCTGCCACCATTCTGTGGCTGAAGTCCTGGTATCTCCCTGAAGGTGTAAAAGTCATTGGGAATTTAGCCTACCACTAAGGTCCCTACCCCACCCACGATAGTGGGTAGAGGAAGCTAACGGAAGCTTCCTAGACTGTGAGCCCTTTGAGGGACAGGGACTTTGCATAATAATAATAAGAAGAAGAAGAATGATGGTATTTGTTAAGCACTTACTATGTGCCAAGCACTGTTCTAAGTGCTATGTGGGATATGGACTGTGTCCAACCTGATCACCTTGTATCTACCTCAGCATTTAGAACAGTGCTTGATACATAGTAAGGACTTAACAAGTACCATGATTATCGTTATTATTATTATTATTATTTCTTTCCCAGAGAACATTGCATCATCAGGCAGTACAGTTTAGTTTCAAGATTGATGATTTTTACCCTTACGCAAACTGCAAAATGAATTCTATCTATGCACCAGTGAAAGTGTGTACCATCAGGACCAAAGTCTAAGGCCTCAGTGACAGACACTGAATTTCTAATATTTCATTGTGCTTAATTATAGACCCACCAGACTCCTGAAGCCTTAACTGGACAATGTATTCTCTTTTTCTTTCTTCTTTTGTCTTAGCATATCTTCAGTAGGTACGTTTGGGACGGTAAGGCCTGAATCAACATAATTGCATGTTGAAGATTTAAGATATTTGTTGAAATTACAAAAAACAATATTTTAGTTTATTATTCTCCTATTTCACATTCTTGACTTGCATTTGTATGGATTGCATTTCTGATTTATAGTGGAGATTACCTTCTAAAAGTTAGCATGAGTAATTTTCATTTACAAATGACTGCATTTTCTTGTCAGTATCTTCTAAAATATTATTCTCAGCATATGTGATTCATGAAGACAGGCAGATGGTAAATTTCCTTTTGGCAAAATACATTTTTTTAAAAACCCTCTTTTCCACTACAGCCTTTTTGCAGGATCTCACAATCCTGAATGCTTATTGGTAATAAATTGGGTGATATAAAGCTTGTAGGAATATAGCACCCGGAGGGGAAAAAAGACCAATTCTTTTATCTTGTTTATAGGTTGATGGTGTTGTGTATCACTGAAATGTTAAAGGTCACATGAGCACCAGATAGACGTGATTGCTCAATTCATCTATTTTAAGCCGCTAAAGTTGTGCATTTTGCTAGCAAGCAAAATCACACCCTTTTCTGTTAGGTCACTAATAGCACTCCAAGGCAGAGAGGCTGTGTAAGTATCACCATCATACCCCACTTCCCATAGCTAGAGATTCATCATGATGAAGGAGATAAAGCTAAAGGATGTCGTGTGGCAATCGTCACATAAAAAGTTACAGGCATTATTGCCAAAAAACAAAAGAACTGGACAGTATGTTCCTCTGCATAGGTGTGAAGAAGTTAGTTTTGTCTGTTGGTTTACTGACTTTATTCTGTAAATGAGGTACAGTACCCATTCTAAGAATGGGTGCAGCAACCATCTCTAGAATCCCAGAAACCAGCAGAAAGAGGGTCTCAAACTCATGGAGGATTGTTATGAGTCTGACAATCAAACAACAGGTCAAACAACAGGTCACTACCATCTCTCCCCTGCAAGCTTGCATTTCCTCCTGCCTCCAGGTCACTTCTACATAGAAGTCCCACTGGCTCCCCAAACTCAACAAATACCAAATTGAACTCCTCATCTTCCCTCCCAAATCCCTTGCTCTATTTAAACTTTTACATTTGCCAGTGCCATCATATAACCTCAAACATATAACCTTGCAAACTCCTTCTGTGAACAGAACATTTCTGCTCTGTTTTATAGTAATAATAATAATAATGGCATTTATTAAGCGTTTACTATGTGAAAAGCACTGTTCTAAGCACTGAGGAGGTTACAAGGTGATCAGGTTGTCCCACGGGGGGCTCACGGTCTTAATCCCCATTTTACAGATGAGGTAACTGAGGCCCAGAGAAGTGAAGTGACTTGCCCAAAGTCAGCTGACAGTTGGCAGAGCTGGGATTTGAACCCATGACCTCTGACTCCAAAGCCTGTGCTCTTTAGACTGAGCCACGCTGCTTCTCCCAAGTGCTTAGTCCAGTGTTCTGCATATAGTAAGTGCTCAATAAATGCCACTGATTAATTATCTCCATCTCTCTCAACCATCATGGTCAGTCTGTCGCTAAACAATAATAATAATAATTCTGGTATTTGTTAAATGCTTACTATGTGCAAGGCACTGTACTAAGGGCTGAAGTAGTTATAAGCAAATCCTGTCTACTCTTCATATTTCCCGAATCATTACTCTCCATCCAAACTGTTAATGTGCTCTGCACACAGTAAGCGCTCAATAAATACAATTAAATGAATGAATGGTGCAGGCATTTTGACTTTTGCACCAACCTCCTCACCAATCTCCTGCCTTCAATCTAATAATAATAATTGTGGTATTTGTTAAGAGCTTGTTATGTACCAAGTACCATACTAAGCCCTTGGGTAGATGCTTGATGTCCCATATGAAGCTCACAATCTAAGTAGCTAAGTCGGAGGGCAAACAAATATTTCAGCCCCATCTTACTCTCCCCTTTCCATTTCTCACTCCACTCTACTGCCCAGGTCATTTTTCTAAAAAATCATTCTCCACACACCTCCCCATTCCTCAGAAACTTCCAGCCCATTCTTCTCTGCAACTAGCCCTCTTCCTCCCTTCAAAGCCCTACTGAGAGCTCACCTCCTCGAGGAGGCCTTCCCAGACTGAGCCCCCTTTTTCCTCTCCTCCTCCCCTCCACATCCCCCACCCCACTGCCCTACCTCCTTCCCCTCCCCACAGCACTTGTATATATTTGTACATATTTATTACTCTATTTATTTTACTTGTACATATTTACTACTCTATATCATTAATGATGTGCATATAGCTAGACTTCTATTTATTCTGACAGTTTTGACACCTGACCACATGTTTTGTTTTGGTTTCCGTCACCCCCTTCTAGACTGTGAGCCCACTGTTGGGTAGGGACCATCTCTATATGTTGCCGACTCGTACTTCCCAAGCGCTTAATACAGTGCTCTGCATACAGTAAACACTCAGTAAATACGATTGAATGAATGAATGAATGAATGCATCAAGAAAAAACTCCTGACGGCCAGTTCTGAGGCAGTCAGTCAGCTCTGTTCCCTGTATGTATCCTCACTCTTCTCCTGCTACACCCCAATTCTCATGCTTTGTTCTTCTCAAGCCAACCAATATTTTTGTTTCTCTTATTGCCAACCTCTTGTTGATACCCTCCATGTTGCTTGGATCTCCACCCCTCTTCATATATAGCAGGTGTGCTCTAGCCAAGAGCACAGTCCTGGGACCTGATTCTAATCCCAGATCTGCCACGTGCCTTCTGGGTGACCCTGAGCAAGTCACTTAACTTCTCAGGGCCTTAGTTACCTCATCTGTAAAATGGGGATTGAATCGCTGTTCTCCATCCTTCTTAGATTATGAACCCTCAGTGGGACCAGGGACTATGTTTGGACCTAAATATCTTATATCTTCCCCATTACCTACAGCAGTGCTTGACAGAAGTAGGTGCTTAGCAAATACTATTATTACTAGTGTAGTAATAGAAGTAGTAGTGGTATGAATCATCTTTAAAGCCCTGCAGAAATCAAATCTTGTCCCGGAAGCCTTCCCTGATTAATGTCTCATCTCCTCACCCTCTATCTCCCACAACTATCGCTTTTGCATCACATTAGCTACTCACAGTTCCTCTGCCCTTCTCGCAGCACTAATATAAATAGGTTTTACTTTATTCATTCAATTAAATTTATTAAGCGCTTACTGTCTGCAGAGCACTGTACTAAGTGCTTGGGAGAGTATATTACAATAACAGACACATTCCCTGCCCACAACTAGTTTACCTCCCATCTGAAATTTATTGTAGTGGCTTACCTCCCATTTGAGAAGCAGAGAAGCCGCGTGGCTTAGTGGAAATAGCACGGGCTTGGGAATCAGAGGTCATGGGTTCTAATCCCAGCTCTGCCACTTATCAGCTGTTTGACTTTGAGCAAGTGACTTAACTTCTCTGTGCCTCAGTTACCCCATCTGTAAAATGGGGATTAAGATCGTGAGCCCCACGTGGGACAACCTGATTGCCTTGTGTATACCCCAGAGCTTAGAACAGTGCTTGGCACATAGTAAGTGCTTAACAAATACCATCATCATTATTATTATCTGAAATTTATTGTAATGGCTGTTTCTCTGGCAGGATTGTAAACTCCTTGTGGGCAGGGATCTTATCTACTAAATATATTCTACTTTCCTAAGTGCTTAGTAAAATGCTAAACCCATAGAGGGTTTTTTTTTAATACTTACCACTGACTGATTGATTGGCAAGATGAGGTTAGTACATTAAAGAGAATCTTTCAGTCTTCAGTGGTTCACCCTCTTCCTTATCTCAGCTTCTTAAGTGATTTATCTGTATTGGATTTGTTAACTATACTATTCATTCACTCATTCATTCAATCGTATTTATTGAGCACTTACTGTGTTCAGAGCACTGTACTAAGTGCTTGGGAAGTACTCTCTTCTCTCCCCTCCCTTAACTATAGTTATATTTTGTTTTGTTTGTTTTATATAGAGGGAGAGAGATCAAGATAGAGTTCTTAGATGTGAGACTGCTGAGGGACAGGACTTTATTTAATTCCCACCTGAATATTCTCTCGCAGAGCTTAGTACAGTGCTCTGAGCATGGTACGCCCTTAATAAATACTATGACTACTACAACTATTAGAGCTATCCTTCATACTTGTAGATGATGCTATAACTGTAATTTTATTTAGTTGGTGTCTGTCTCCCCCGATTCTAGACTGTAAGCCCATTGTGGGCAGGGAATGTGACTGTTTATTGTTCTATGGTACTCTTCCATGTATTTAGTACAGTGCTCTGCACAAGGTAAGTGCTCAATAAATACAACTGAATGAATGAATGAACTGACTAGTCCAAGGTCACACAGTAAGAAGTATCAGAATCTGGGACTCCTGACTTCCATCTAGTCTTACCACTAAACCACACTGTCTCACAGTCTTTCAGTTTTGAGAATGAAATCTAATGGATTTCTATTTCTTTAAGGTTTATCATGAATGATCAGAATGACAGTGATTTAATGAATCAATGATTATGAATGACAGAATACAGGGAGAGGAAACATATATCCTAGTTGGTAATGTAATGTGTCTGGGCTTGGAATCTGAAACTATGGAAGGCTGTCCCTGTGGGCCCTCAGCCAAAGACAAAGGATAAAGAAAAAGTACACTGAAGTTTCTTATCTCTGACAACCATTTTAACAGCTAGAGACATATAGCAGATAAAGCTTGGTGGCTTTCCTAGCAATAGTTGAGAAAACAGGGAGGGAATTATATTAGAGCATTTCAGTAAAAGCAGTTATTTTCTACTGGGAAACAAAAGAACTTCAAAAAAATACTTTCAGAGGAAAGGAAATGATGATAGCTTCAATGTGCCATGAAGCTTTCAAGGGTTTCCTGAAGTGGGGCCGTGGGCCCTGAAGACATCAGGGAGCTTGCCCAGTTAGCATGACAATAAAATGTAGAGAAAAAATGTGTGTTTGATGGATGCCCCGGACAGTGAAAAGTCCCCAGAAAATTCTGAAGTAATTTCTAATTTTCATCCAATTCAAGGAAAAAAATGGTGCAATAGAAAATCCCCAGCCCCGAATTGGGTTAAAACATCTATAAGAAAGAGAAAGCCAGCAGACTGTAAGCCTCTTGAGTGCACGTCTATGGTACTATACTCTCCCAACTACTTAGTAGGGTGGTGAAGTCGGGATTGGACTCCAGGTCTTCTGACTCTCAATCCCGTGCTTTTTCCATTAGGCTACTGAGGAACACACAGTGATGGGGGTGAAGGGGCAAGAAAGAACAGTGAACGAGACTGAGAAAGATCTGTCTGAGGGATAGAAGGGAGAACAGGAGAGCACCGTGTTGGTGTAAAGATTAGAAAGTCTTTCCAAGAGGAGGGGTGATGTCCACATCCTTGAAGGTGTCTGAGAAGTCAAAGAGGACTAGGCTAGATTATAAATCATTAGATTTGGCAAGGGGTAGGTCACTGGTGACTTTGGAGATGGGAGAGATGGGAATAGAAACAAGGTGGTACTGGGTTAAGAAGGGAATTGGGAAAAAAGAAGTGAAGATAGCAGGCACTTGTAAAAGAATGAGAGCAAGGAAAAGGAGAAATAGCTGGTAATACAGGGGTATCTAGAGCAGGTATTTTTACTATGGAGAAGTCCTGAACAAGTACAAAAGCAGAGAGAAGGCAGCACTTGGGAAGTGAATGATTGATGGTATATGCTATTCGTTCAGTTCTTTAGATTGTAAGATTGTTGTGGGCAGGAAATGTGTCTACCAACCCTGTTTTATTCTGCTCTCCCAAGTGCTTAGTATAATGCCCCACCCACAGAAAGCACTCAATAAATACCATTGATTGATCTATTGATTGATCGATCGAAGATAGGTGTAAGGGAGGGAAGAAGCTTGGGAACAAATATTTTTAGAAAGTAAGAAGGGATGGGGTCAGAGACACAGGAAAAGAGGGTCGATTTTGAAAAAAGGTAGTAGATTGGTTCCTGAGAGATTATAATTATGGTATCTGTTAAGCCCTTACTGTGTGCCAGGCACTGTACTGAGTCTGGGGTCGATACAAGATAATCAGGTTGGACACAGTCCCTGTCCCACATAGGGCTCACAGTATTAATCCCCATTTTACAGATGAGGTAACTGAGGCCCAGAGAAGTAAAGTGACTTGGCCATGGTCACACAGCAAAGTGGTGAAGCAGGGTTTAAAACCCCAGTCTACTTGTTCTGTTTTACTGTCTGTCTCCCTCTTCTAGACTGTAAGCCCGTTGTTGGGTAGGGACTGTCCCTATATAATAATAATAGTAATGACATTTATTAAGCACTTACTATGTGCAAAGCACTGTTCTAAGCACTGGGGAGGTTACAAGGTGATCAGGTTGTCCCATGGGGGGCTCAGAGTCTTAATCCCCAATTTACAGATGAGGTAACTGAGGCACAGAGAAGTTAAGTTACTTGCCCAAAGTCACACAGCTGACAATTGGCGGAGCTGGGATTTGAACCCATGAACTCTGACTCCAAAGCCTATGCTCTTTCCACTGAGCCACGCTGCTTCTCCTTAGAACAGTGCTTTGCACATAGTAAGCGCTCAACAAATACCATCATTATTATTATTATTATATGTTGCCGAATTGTACTTTCCAAATGCTTAGTACAGTGCTCTGCACCCAGTAAGTGCTCAATAAATGCAATTGAAAGAATGAATGAATAAACCCAGGTTCTTACAACTCCTGGGCCCGCACTCTATCTACTAGGATGACAGGGAAGGGTGAGACAGTGATTGTAGGGATGGGAGGAAGTTGAGGTGGGAGTTGGGTGGTGGACTGGGACAGTTGTATGTAATGCTTTTGGTTTGTTAAAAAGTAGTTGGTGAGGTCATCAGGAGTAAGAGATGATAGAGAAGGAGATATGGGGCCTTCCTGAAGGAGTGAGGGTCTGGAATGGTTAGTGAGGGCAATGACCATGGGACTCAATCAATCAATCAATCAATAGTATTTATTGAGCGCTTACTGTGTGCAGAGCACTGTACTAAGCGCTTGGGAAGTACAAGTTGGCAACATATAGAGACAGTCCCTACCCAACAGTGGGCTCACGGGAGGGGAAGTAGAGGAGTTGGGCTGTAGAAAGTTACTACGTTCTCAGATTTGGCCTCTTCGTTGTCACAGTGATAATCTTTGGAACATTCTTCCCCTCCCATTCTATCATAGTCAGTGCTCTGCATATGGTAAACTCTCAATAAATGCCCTTGATTGATTGATTTACATCCCCAGAATATTTTAGTTTCTACACTGTAATTGTAGTATTTGTTCAAGTGCTCAATATGTGTCAGGTACCGTACTAAGCCCTAGGGTGGATATAAGCAAATCTCACTGGATACAGTCCCTGTCCCATATGGGGCTCATGGTCTTAATCCCCATATTATAGATGAGGTAACTGAGGCACAGAGAAGTGAATTGACTTCCTCAAGATCACACAGCAGACAAATGGCAGAGCTGGGATTAGAACCTAGGTCCCTATGACTCCAAGGCCTGTGCTGTATCCACTAGGCCATGCTGCTTCTCACACTGTACTGCCTTAAACATTTTTATTGTTTTCAGTTATTATATTTCTGCTTAGCCCAAGGGCTACAAATCTTCCCAGTCAGATACTTGAGTACAGCTTTTAGGGGAATTGTTTGATAAAGTAGAGTGCAGAATTTGCTCCCTATTGTGCATGGAAGTGGGTACTTTCGATCAGTGGTAAAGGTACTGTGCCTCGAAATAGATGCTTTTCAAATGCTGAGCGCAGTAAGTTGAAAATGATATCATTTTCCACAATGCTCCCTTTAAAATCTGCAAATTGAAAATCCTAATGCAGTGGTAATGTTGGATTCTTCCATTAAGTCTGCAAGTAGATTGGCATGTTTAAAAGTGACATGCTCAGGTAATGCAGAAGAATTCCTCTAACAGAAAACATTTATGCTGTCATCTTATAACCCTGTTTCTTGACCAGTTCATGCAGTGCTTCCAGTCCCGAATGTCTGCTCCTATTAATCGATCCAACCTATTCCTAGACAAATACCTTACGCAGTCACAAGAAATCAGGAAATTCCAGAAGGGATTAATGGACCCTGTATTCTTGCTTTTAATAGTCAAGTCAAAGAGAAAAGTTCCACAGGAGGAAATCTTCATTTTATGCTTACAGTCTCTTAAAAATTAAAGGAATTAAATGGAATTGGTGCACAAAATAACCGATCCATAAGATCCTGGTAAACCTTTAAAAAGCGGCCACTTGGTCGAGTTGACATTCTCTACAGAGATTCAGAAGCTTCTGAGTTGCAATAAGGATGAGACTGGTTATAACTTTGCACTCGATGGGGTAGTTAAAATCAACCATAAAATGCTTCTTAACTGTTCATACATTAAGGCCTATCAGGTGAATAATAACACTTGTGCTATTCATTAAGTACTTGTTATGTGCCAAGCACTGGGGTAAATGCCTCAAATTAAGAGTGTGCACTCCATGCATCCAACCTGATTAACTTGTATCTATCCCAGCATTTACAATCAATCAATCAATCAATCAATCGTATTTATTGAATGCTTACTGTGTGCAGAGCACTGTACTAAGCGCTTGGGAAGTACAAGCTGGCAACATATTACATATTACATTACAAGAGTGCTTGGCACATAGTAAGTGCTTAAAAAATCATAATTGTTATTATTATTACTCAGATCAAACACAATCCCTATCCCTTATGGGACTCACAGTCTAAAAAGAGAGAAAACAGGAATCAAATCCCCATTTCACAGATGAGGAACTGAAATACAGAGAATTTAAGTGACTTGCTCAGTGTCCCACAACAGGTAAGTGTCAGAGCGAGCCGGGATTAGAACCCCAAACTTCTAATTCCCAGGTCTGTACTCTTTCTACTAGGCCATACTGCTTCTGGGTTCATAGTTTTTGATTGTTTGGAAGTTTCTTGTATAATATTCAGCAGTACCATGCCTGCATTTAAATTTATAATTTGAAATCAGAACCAACTTGCTCCAAGGTTAAACAAAAATTCAGCTAGCAAAAAGTGTGCACAAAGCCAAAAACATTCATTTTACCAGTGTCATTACATTACAGTATCACCAATAATTATAATAATGGTGGTAATTGTTAAGCACTTATTATGGGCCATGTACTATACTTAGCACTGATGCAGATACAAGATAATTAGGTTGGACACAGTCTTTGTCCCACACAGGGCTCAGAGACTAAGGAGGAGAGAGAACAAAAATGAGGTAGAGAAGCAGCATTGCCTAGTAGATAGAGCACAGACCTGGGATTCAAAAGGACCTGGTTTATAATCCTGGTTCCGCCACTTGTCTGCTGTGTGGCCCTGGGCAAGTCACTTCACTTCTCTGTGCTTCAGACCCCTAATCCGTAAAATGGGGATTAAGACTGTGAGCCCCATGTGGGATGAGGACTAGGTCCTACCTGATTTGTTTGTATCGACCCCAGCACTTAGTACAGTGCCTGGCACATAGTAAGCACTTAACAAATACCACAATTATTTGTTATTTAGGTAAGTCAGTCACTCCATGGTGGACCAGCAACATGAAGCACAAAACAAATGCTGTGGATCTCTTTCCATGTTTGCTAGAATATTCATATACAGCTTGATTTACTTTAGGCCTTACCATACTAAGCCCCACACTTTTTCCTCTCCTCCTCCACCTCCCCTCCCCATCGACCCCCACCTCTGCCCTACCCCCTTCCCCTCCCCACAGCATTTGTGTATATTTGTACATATATATTACTCTATTAATTTTATTAATAATGTGTATATAGCTATAATTCCATTTATTTTGATGGTATTAACACCTGTCTACTTGCTTTGTTTTGTTGTCTGTCTCCCCCTTCTAGACTGTGAGCCCGTTGTTGGGTAAGGACCGTCACTATATGTTGCTGATTTGTACTTCCCAAGCACTTAGTACAGTGCTCTGCACACAGTAAGCACTCAATAAATATGCTTGATAGATTGATTGATTGAGGTTGATCCTAATTTATTTCTGAATTAGGACCTAAATTTTGTTCCAATTTGTGTGGTTGGATTAGAATTTTATAATTCAAATCTCAGTCCTACATTTTTATAATTCTGGACTGGAAATCTAGGCCTTAGATTAGAAGCCACTTTGTAATTGATCTAAATCTGGTTTAAAATTATAATTATTAGCTATATAGTTATAATTAGTTATTACTAGTTATTAGTTATAATTATTAGTGCTACCACTTATAATAATAGTGGTATTTGTTAAGTCTTTACTGTGGCCAAACACTGTGCTAAATAATGGGGTAGAACAAAAAGAAGCAGCATGGCCTAGTGGCAAGAGCACGTGCTTGGAAGTCAGAGGACACGGGTTCTAATCCCGGCTCTGCTCTGTGACCTTGGGCAAGTCACTTAACTTCTCTTTGCCTCAGTTACCTCATCTGTAAAATGGGGAATAAGACTGTGAGCTTCATGTGGGACAGGCACTGTGTCCAACCTCCTTACCTTGTATGTACTCCAACACTTAGAACAGTGCTTGGAACATAGTAAGTGCTTAACAAGTACCATTATTATTACTAGTAATAATAATAAGATATTCAGATCAGACATAATCTCTGTCCCTCATGAAGCTACCCCTCTGATCAAAGAGGTGTCTCCTTAAAAGACATCTGTCTGTGGTTTCCATTAAGAAAAAAAGCCTCTTCCACCCCTTACCCATGAAAATATAGTGTGGCATATTTTCTACTCCTTTTCCCATTTGGGGTTAGCAGTTTATTGCAAATAATAACAATAATAATAATGATGGCATTTATTAAGCGCTTACTATGCGCACAGCACTGTTCTAAGCACTGGGGAGGTTACAAGGTGATCAGGTTGTCCCTCGTGGGGCTCACAGTCTTCATCCCCATTTTACAGATGAGGTAACTGAGGCCCAGAGAAGTTAAGTGACTTGCCCAAAGTCACACAGCTGACAATTGGTGGAGCCGGGATTTGAACCCGTGACTTGTGACTCCAAAGCCGGGGCTCTTTCCACTGAGCCACACTGCTTCTCCATGATGCTCACAGTTTCAATCCCCATTTTACAGGTGAGGTAACTGAGGCACAGAGAAGTGAAATGACTTGCCCAAGGTCACACAGCAGACAGGTGGTGGAGCTGGGATTGGAAGCCAGGTCCTTCTGACCCTCAGGCCATGCTCTGTTTACTATGCCATGCTGCATCTCTCACCAGCAAGAGAAGGATAGCTAATCCATCATTTCAAAACAGTTAAGGCCAGTGAATAAATGTCTCCTTAAAAGCCATAAACGGGACACTCGGGTGCAAAGAAGGTTATCCTCCTGCTTATTGGAATATGAATCAAATCAAAGAGCAACAAAACAGTATGATATTGTGTTGTATAAATTCTAGGTGGCAGTGAGACTCAGCATAGAATTCATTAAAAATAGCAGGGTGGGTGGGTGGGCAAGTCCCCCAGGGTAGTGCTGCTCTATTGGAAATGTCTCCAACATTTTAAAATGTCAGTTGTATGTCTTACAAAGTACTGTAACTTTCATTCATTCATTCATTTATTCAATTGTATTTCTTGAGTGCTTACTGTGTGCAGAGCACTTTACTAAGCACTTGGGAAGTACAAGTTGGCAACATATAAAGACGGTCCCTACCCAAAAATGGGAAGTGTTTCTTGCCTCCTAAATCAAATCCACAGTAGCATTCCCCAGTTCCAGTTTGGGAGCTTTCTGAAAATTGACAAGAGTTATTTTATGGTTCACAAGGAAAGATTGGGTCCCAGGCCCATATGAATCTGATCCACGAGGTTAAAATTAGGCAGTTACATGCCCCGTTGGGTCAGGCCTTTATTTAAGTTTTCCAAATTTTGTGAGATGATATCGAAAGTATTAACGTTTGGGGTGTGTGGTACCCCTGGATCTGAAGGCATATCAGAAAATCTTCAAAATAATCACAAATGGATGAAAGACCCTCCAGTTTATATTGACTTTCCTGAATAATGCTTGTACGTGGGTTTAATCGTGGGTGGGATTCCAGTCTAGGGTTTTCAACTGATTTGCCTAATGTGGATATGTGAAACTCTCCCCCTGGATCCCCATCTAGACTGTAAGCCCTGATGTGGGCAGGGAATGTGTCCACCAACCCTGTTTTATTGAACTCTCCTTAGTGCTTAGTACTGTGCTCTGCACACAGCAAACGTTCAATAAATACTATTGATTGATTGATTGAAAGGAAGACAACATTGGAATCAAATCCAACCATGGAAATGATCTGGATAATTCAGGCCCTCCAAAATATATCACAAGAATCCAGGGTTTTTTTCTTTCCTGAAAAACATAGAAAATTTAGGCACGCATGCATGCATTTTATTAGGTGTCAATTTTAGGTTTCTAGATTATTTGAATTGTTGCACCTGTGCTCCCTAGAACATTTGCCTTCTGCTACTCCTTTTCTTAGATTAAAAAAAGTGTGAATATCTTGCCTACTTTCTTATGTGCATTTTACATGCACATGCTAAATGCTAAAATATTTGACCCATCTCTCCACCAACTTTGAATATAAAAAATCAGCACATCCTTCCTAGTTAAAAACAAAGGAAAGAAATATATAAACACTCATACCCTTATTATTTCCAGTCCATGGGTACAATAAGCCATATTTAACTAATTTGTCTTCGCTAACGTGATTCTTTCTTCTCTTGAAACTGCCAGTTACAAACACCTGCATTGTACAGTCGTGTCTGAGAAGGCAACCTCTTTGAAAGAGGACACTTTCCATTTTTATGACAGTCCTTCACCAGAAGGAACGTATGTTTTTCAGAATCGAAATTGTACTGAAACAGAAACTTTCATAAATACTTAACAAGTGTACTTTCTACCACTATCCTGTTTTCCCACAACTGCCACTACAGCACTTCCTCTCATCTGAGCAATTAAGTGTTTACTTCTCCTACTTCTCCTAATTGCCTTTATGTACGTATATCAATAGTCTATTGTTTCCACCTAACTGTAATTTCTTTTAAAATCTGTCTCCCCGCTATATTGAAAACTGTCTGAAGGCAGAAATCATGTCTACCAACTCTGTTCTACTCTTCTAAATGCTTATTACAGTGCTCTGGACAGAGTTTACAGTCAGTGAGTACTGTTGATTGATTGACCAAACAACTGTCCAGAGACCCCCTGGTTTTGGTTTCTAGGAAAATTATTTAAGAATCTTATTCCCTGCTCTGGCCTCAAACCCTTGCTCAGACCTGCAAGTTGATTATGTTTGGCCCTGCTGTTAAGAATGTTTTCAATCTGAATATCTTAAAATGAGAAGCAGCTTGGTATAGTGGACAGAGCATGGTACTGGGAGTGAGCAGGTCATAGGTTCTAATCCTGCCTCCTCCACCACTTGTCTTCTGTGTGACCTTGGGCAAGTCTCTTCACTTCTCTGTGTCTCCGTTACCTCATCTGTAAAATGGGAATTGAGATTGTGAGCCCCACGTGGGACAGGGACTGTGTCCAACTCGATTTGCTTGTTGTATCCACCCTAATGCTTAGTACAGTGCCTGGCACAGAGTAAGCACTTAACAAATACCACAATTATTATTATTATTATTTTAAAATTATTCTCAGTACCATCATTGCAAGTTACTGATTAAGAAACAGCATGGTAGTAGAAGGGAGAAGGGAGGAAGGAATGAAGAGGGACTTGTCTTCCTTGTAGCTAGGCTTATGTAACCTGGGCCACATCAGGCACTAATTGTACTTCCCAAGCGCTTAGTACAGTGCTCTGCACACAGTAAGCGCTCAATAAATACGATTGAATGAATGAATGAAATACTAATCAGAACTAATCAGCAATTAGTGCATGATATATCAATCAATCAGTGGAATTTATTCAGTGTTTATTGTATGCCCAGAACTTTTATATGCACTAGGGATAGTACAATCCCAGAGAAGTTACATGGCTTAATGGATATTGCACTGGCCTGGGAGCCAGAAGGTCATAGCTTCTAATCCCAGATCTGTCATAAATCCTCTGGGTGACCTGGGGCAAGTCAGTTCACTTCTCTGTGCCTCGGTTACCTCATCTGTAAAATGGGGATTGAGACTGTGAGCCCATGTGGGACAGGGAATATGCCCAATCTGATATGATTGTCTCCACTCCGGCATTTAATAAAGTACTTGGAACGTGGAAAGCGCTTAACAAACACCATTATTATTATTATTATTATTATTATTATTATTACAATTGGGTTGATCAACATATCTCCAGAGTTTGTGTATTGTGATTTATCAGAATCAGGGATCTGCCTTTATCTTAAATGTTTTGAAAAGAAAATTTTGCTCTGTATTTTGAGATCAAGGTAATTAGTTTTAAACTGAATAGAGCTACACTGAGTATCAATTAAGCATTGGGACTGTTACAATTCCAGCCCTTGGTGGATTATTTTTAAACATTTTCTTCCTTCCTGAAACTCCACACTTACTTCTTTCAATCTACTGATTATAAAAACAAAGTCCTGGTAAATTGTAAAAATAATGAATAAAGAAGAGTGAGAGCAAACAGTGTATTTTGTCAAATAATGATAAACTATTGAATTCCAAGTGCTTGTCGGCAAGAGCACATAGCAATTTTCATTAAGAGCTTTTATAAAGCACAAAACACTGCCCCAAAATTTAGGGGAAAAAATGAAAGGAAAGGAATTTCCAGTTTCTACCCTCTCTTGAGTTGTATTTTCAATTTTCAGGGTTTCTGGTGCATATAAAAGTGTCTCGAAAGTGATGGAGTCAGTCACATAAATGCAAATGCTCCTCCTGGGGATCAATCAATCAGTCACATTTATTGAGCATTTCTGGATGCACAGCACTGTACTAAGCACTTGGGAGAGTACTCTCTAACAACATAACAGACATATTCCCTGCCCTCAAGAATCTTAAAGACTAGAGGGATGGATTAGGGACCGTCTCTATATGTTGCCAACATGTACTTCCCAAGCGCTTAGTACAGTGCTCTGCACACAGTAAGCACTCAATAAATATGATTGAATGAATGAATCACTCAATCAAGTCCATTAGATTCCAGCAATTGCACTAATTGAGCTCGAAGGACTGATGTGGGCTGAACCCATAAGAGTTCATTTCAAAGTGCAATAAAAATCTGAAGGTTGGAGGTATTTGTTGAAAAGGAAAGTAAGAAAGAGGTATGACTGATCATAAAGAAACATCCCAAATCCAACTCTAGGAAAATTTCAATCATGGACATTTCCAAAAATCAAAAAGAAATCCCCATGGACAACCTCAATCTTGGAGGAGCCTCCCCATGGGGAATCTATAATGCTTGCTCAGCCCTCCCCAAACTGGTGGGTTTGGGGAGGAATTCCCTAGTGCTTATTAGCACAGTTGATCTATCTGATCTTTTCCCACAAGATGCCCTTTTCTGCTCAGGCCTGTGGGCCCTCACTGCTTATGTTCCCTTATGCCTATCAGTAATCACACTCCCCTTATCTGATCATGTTTCTTTCCCCTGCCCCTGGAGGAATCCTACCTCTCTTGGGGAATTCCACACTGACACTCTCCACTCCTCTCCCTCTCTCTCTCTCTGTCTCTCTGTCTCTGTCTCTCTGTCTCCCCTTTGGATTCCCTGCGTCCACCATTCCCTTTCCCAACCAGAATTCATAGAGTTAACAACAAAGCTCAAATTTGGGCTCCAAAGAGATTTTTCTGCTGAGAAATGATCTTGAGTAACCATGCATGTCCTATGCAGAAGATCCAGCTTGTTCAGTGTGACTCTCACACCCATGGTTACCAGCTCACCATCAGCAGTGTCATCTTTGAACTGAAGGACAGTTATGATACAGGAAACACGTTGGCAGCTCCATTTCCCCTCTGACTTCTCCACTTCACCTTGTAGGAATAGAAACTCTGCATTTCATAAGGTACAAAGAATAGAACTGCGATGTCTGTCTTTGTCTGGCTTTTGGCTTCATACCAGTTTCCTCTTTTCCTTGGCAGTCACAAAATCCTCTGATTTCAGAGTGAAATAGGATCATATTACGGACTTGGGAAAACTTCATTTGAACCTACACGCAAGCTTTAAGGCTTTTTTGAATTTTCCTCAAGTCAAACACCAAATGGATCATGCAGGTGGTCATATTGACTCTTTTCAGGAAGAAAAATCAGAATGATCTCTGCCAACTAACTTAATCATCCAGTCACAGAGGAATCCTCAAACTTAAGATCTTAAGTTCCTCAAAGACTTTCACTAACATGATATTCTGTAATCAAAGATTGTTTTTGAGATCATAGATAAAATTTTTCAAAACCTTAAAATCTTTACTTTGGTCTCCATCAAAATACTACCACGGTCATCACGTGAGTTTTCTAAGCCTTTAAATGTTCCCCCTCTTGTGACCTTGATTATATTGAATTTCATTTTTCTACTCAGAGAATGCGTGTCTTCACAGAATTCTTCATACTATTTATTGTGAATTTTTATTTCTAAAGTGAAAAGGAAGAGATGTTCCATCAAAAAGTGGCACTCTTGAAAATATGAGTATACTAATATAATAATATTATTTAATTATATAATATATAATCATTTGATGATGAAGGCCAAATACTATTGTTATTAGCCCATTTCAAAATTAGAGGATAATGAAATTGTTGCCTAAAAAATTATACAATAATTAAATAGTTCTCTCTGAATACACTGGCAGTGTTCTATTAGAGAAATACAGTGAGGGGAAAAATACTGAGATAAAGCCTGGCAAACAGCTGAGGGTTCTCTCAAGGTTTACAGTGAGATAGGACTTTAATCTCCACACAGCTTTCAGACATCTAGACTCAGATTTTGGAGGCAAAAGTTTTGGGATCAATGTGTTCTGTTTCCTTGAATGATTTCCCCTTAGTTTGCCTTTCCTCCCAATCTGACAGATACTTAAGAATGACCATGAGGCCAGTAGGATGGCATTAATGTGGGTACCCAGTGGGCCATCCTGGAAGGAAAAGAGGAGAGAGGAGGCTCTTTAAGACAGGTTTTGCTGCCACCTGATAAGTTTTATTTTAATGGTGCTTGTTAAGTGATGACTCTGTGACAGACACTGTACTAAGTGCTGAGGTAAATACAAGATCATCAGGTCGGACAATCCCTGTCCCACATGGGACTCACAGTCCTAATCCCTATTTTACAGACAAAGTAACCAAAGCACAGAGAAGTTAAGTGGCTTGCCCAAGTTCATGCAGCAGACAAGTGGTAGAGTAAGGATTAGAACCCAGGGCCTTCTGCTCCCAGGCCTGTGCTCTATCCGCTGTTGGACCTAGCTTTCAAATATGCCCACTGATTTGCATACCATTCTCTGGCCAAGACTTCTGGATGATAGAGTTGCCATCAGTGAACTTCTCTAGGACAGTTTCCCAAGTTTTTAGTACAGTGCTCGGCACATAATAAGCACTCAATTGATACCATGGATTGCTTGATTGATGGACTGACTGGGCTCACATTCTTGGCCCCATTAGGAGCTAAGTCAGTGCAGGGAGAGAGGGCTGCCAGGAGCAGTTGGAGAGGATGGAGAACAGTGGAGACCATGTTTCATTCCCAAGCGCTTAGTACAGTGCTCTGCACACAGTAAGCGCTCAATAAATATGATTGAATGAATAAGGTACAAAGAATAGAAGGGAGACCAGGGAGTTCTAGGGAGAACATGGGAACCCTGGTGGGCCTCTTTCAGCCTTCAGGCCCATAGTTGGCCTACTCAGGGCTCTGTAAGCATCACGTTCCAGGTCGGAGCAACAGCTCTGTCATGGGTGCCAAAAGGCGGCACTTTCATCTCTGGCACAGATGAGCCTCCCCACTCATTCATTCATTCATTCAATCGGATTTATTGAGCACTTACTGTATGCAAAGCACTGTACTAAGCACTTGGGAAGTGCAAGTTGACATCGTATAGAGACGGTCCCTACCCAACAATGGTCTCACAGTCCAGAAGGGGGAGACAGACAACAAAACAAAACATGTGGACAGGTGTCAAGTCGTCAGAACAAAAAAGAATTAAAGCAAAATGCACATGATTAACAAAATAAATAGAATAGTAAAAATGTACAAGTAAAATAGAGTAATAAATCTGTAAAAACATATATACAGGTGCTGTGGGGAGGGGAAGGAGGTAGGGCGGGGGGGATGGGGAGGAAGAGAGGAAGAAGGGGGCTCAGTCTGGGAAGGCCTCTTGGAGGAGGTGAGCTCTCAGTAGGGCTTTGAAGGGAGGAAGAGAGCTACCTTGATGGGTGTGTGGAGAGGGGGCATTCCAGGCCAGGGGGAGGACGTGGGCTGGGGGTCGACAACAGAACAGGTGAGAATGAGGCACAGTGAGGAGGTGAGCGGCAGAGGAGTGAAGTGTATGGGCTGGGCTGGAGAAGGAGAGAGGCGGGGTGAAGTAGGAGGGGGAAAGGTGATGGAGAGCCTTGAAGCCGAGAGTGAGGAGTTTTTGCTTGATTCGAAGATTGGCAGGCAGCCAGCCACTCCAAAGCCAGCACGTGGTTCCCTGCCATTCAGTCCGGCTGCTGGGGCAACGAGGTGATGCCAGCAGCCTCGAGAAGCAGCGTGGCTTTCCCTGATGCCTCCCAGGCCCTGAGGCTGGTGGGGAGGGACAGTGGCATTGTCCTCTTCCCAGCAAGGGGAGAGGGCTGGGGAAGGAATGGGGGCTGGATGCTGTTGGCTCCAGTCTGTTCATACTGGGAAGCAGCATGGCCTAGTGGCTAGTGCATGGATCTGGGAGTTAGCAGGATCTGGATTCCAATTCCGGCTCACCAACTTTTCTGCTGTGTGACCCTGGGCAAATCACTTCATTTTTCAGGGCCTCAGTTACCTTATCTGGAAAATGGGGATTAAGACTGTAAACCCCATGTGAGACAGGGACTGTGTCCAACGCGATTTCCTTGTACTCACCCCAGCTCCTAATACAGTGCCTGGCACATAGTAAGTGCTTAACAAATACCACAATTATTATTATCATTATTATTATGAGTCACTTATTCCCACCCACCAATACATCCCCTGAAAAAGTAGGAGCAGAAAGAGGAACTGAAAATGCCAACACAATGAGCGGAGTCATAATATATGCCCTCTTCCATTATCCATCTCCTCACCTTGGCAGAAAAGAATAATGTGAAACCACCCATCTTCACCACCTAGTAGAGTTAGCACATTAACGAGCTTCTCAATGACATTGGCTCTGGGGAGAATCAAAGCCCTGTGAACCACAGGAGATACCCTGACTTTGGCTCCTCTAATATTCTCCATTGCCATATTAGAAGCAAAATGTTTTATGACCTTTTATAACTTATGCACTATTAGCTTTACGGAACAGAAGAGGAAGTGTAAGTCCTTCTAGACTGTGAGCCCATTGTTGAGTAGGGACCGTCTCTATATGTTGCCAACTTGTACTTCCCAGGCACTTAGTACAGTGCTCTGCACGCAGTAAGTGATACGACTGATTGATTGATTGCTCTGCACACAGTAAGTGCTCAATAATATGATTGAATGAATGAATGAATGACTGGTGAAGGAACAACAGCAAGTAAGTTCCAACACCAGGACTGTAACTCAGTGGTCTCTCATCTCCCTCCCCCTTCTCTCCCCCTGAGCCCCTGCGATGCTGGAGACACTTCCTGAACAAACCTTGTTGACTGACCAATGGAAAAATCCAGCTCTGGAGACCAGGAAACCTGGGCTCTGGTACCAACCCTGAAAGGAAGGAAGTGCTTTCTGGGGCTATGTTATGTGGCAGTGCAGGGAGGGTGGGAGTGAGGTTTTCCAACAGAAGGACCACCTAGGACATTCTGTAAAGTGGAAGAGGGGGTTGGGAATCCTGAAAAATATCTGGTTGATGAGGGTGATGAAGAGCATTCATTCATTCATTTATTCAGTCATATTTATTGAGCACTTACTGTATGCAGAGCACTGTACTAAGCACATGGGAGAATAGAATATAACAGTAAACAGACCCATTATCTGCCCACAATGAGCTTACAGTCTAGAGGGAGCTCACAGTCTAGACGGAGCCAACCACAGTAGCTGTGTGACCTTGGGCAGGTCACTTAACATCTCTACCTACCCCAGTGCTAAATACAGTGCCTGCCCTATAGTAAGTGCTTAACAAATACCATAAGAAGAAACAAACATCCATTTGGAAATATAATTCAGACCCACACTGAGGTTTGCCTGCTTGTTTTCAACATAGTGAATGCTTTTGGCAGTGGCTTCTGCAGCTGAAATCCACCTGGCTGGGGTTTGGTCCCATGACTTTTCTCTCTGCATGGCCGCCTCCACTTAACTTACCTCATTCCATTCCTTCCATTCCCTTCTGTATCACCCTGACTTGCTCCCTTTATTCATCCCCGCTCTCAGCCCCATAGTACTTATAATAATAATAATATTTGTGGTACTTGTTAAACACTTACTATGTGCCAGACACAGTACTAAGTGCTGGGGTAGACATAAGGTGATTGGGTTGGATAGAATCCCTGTCCCACATGGGGCTCCCCATTTTACAGATGAGGTAACTGAGGCCCAGAGAAGTGAAGTGACTTGTCCAGGGTCAAACAAGTGGCAGAAGTAGGATTAGAACCCAAGTCCTTCAGACTGCCAGGCCTGCGCGCTATCCTCTGGGCCACACAGCTTCCCTACTTATATATTTATATGTACATATACATAACTTATTTATTGATATTAATGTGTGTCTCCCCTCTAGATTGTAAATTCATTGAGGTCAGGGAATGTGTTTGTTATATTGTACTCTCCCAAGTGCTTAGTACAGTGCTCTGCACACGGTAAGTGCTCAGTAAATATGATTGATTGATCTGTAGAATGGGCATTAATGCTGTGAGCCCCTTGTGGGACATAGACTGTGTCCAACCTGATTATCTAGTACCTACCCCAGTGCTAAATGCAGTGCCTGGCCTATAGTAAGTGCTTAACAAATACCATAAGAAGAAACAAACAAACATCCATTTGGAAATACAATTCAGACCCACACTGAGGTTTGCCTGCTTGTTTTCAATGTAGTGAATGCTTGTGGCAGTGGCTTCTGCAGCTGAAATCCACCTGGCTGAGGTTTGGTCCCATGACTTTTCTCTCTGCATGGCAGCCTCCACAGCCCAGCTCCTTATGGCCCCAAAACCTGATTGTCTGATTGTCAGCTGCTAGCTGGGACCGTTAGCCATCTCAAAGTCTCCTCATAATAATGATGGTGGTATGTGTTATGCTCTAATTAAGGTGCCAAACCATTCACTAAACACTGGGGTAGATATGATACATTCAGGTAGGACATTGGCCCTGCCCTGTAGTCTGAGGAGGCGAGAGAATTTGTATAATAATAATAACAACGATGGTATTTGCTAAGCACTTACTATGTGCCAAGCACTAATCCTCATTTTACAGATGAGGAAATTGAAGCACAGAGAAGTTAAGTGACTTGTCCAAGGTCACACTGCAGGCCAGTGGCAGGGCCAGTATGAAAATCCAGGTCTCCTGACTGGCAGCAGGTAGGCATAGGCCTGGCCAGTTTAACTGACAAGAAAGCTGGGAGTCAGAAAGACCTAGATTTTAATCCCTGCTCCATCATCTGTCTGCTATGTGACCTTGGGCAGGTCATTTCACTTCTTTATGCCCTAGTTACCCCATCTGTAAAATGGGGTTTAAGACTGTGAGCCCTGCGTGGACAGGGACTGTGTCCAATCTGATCAACTTGTATCTACCCCAGAGTTTAGTACAGTTCCTGGCATATAGTAAGCAGTTAACAAATGTCAAGCAGAATGGCTCAGTGAAAAGAGCACAGGCTTGGGAGTCAGAGGTCATGGGTTCTAATCCCAACTCTGCCACTTATCAGCTGTGTGACTTTGGACAAGTCACTTAACTTCTCTGGGTCTCAGGTACCTCATCTGTAAAATGGGGATTAAGACTGTGAGCCCCACGTGGGACAACCTGATTACCTTGTACCCCCACCCCACCCCAGTGCTTAGAACAGTGCTTGGCACAGAGTAAGTGTTTGACAAATGCCATTATTATTATTATTATTATTATTATTATATTTTAAAAAGCTGGGTCCTTTAGTCAGAGAGTGATCTGGTGAGCCTGTTATGCTCTTCTAATCATTAGGATATAATAATAGAGTCAATAATATAATAGAGTCAAGTGACAGAAGGAGCCCAGATTAGGGAGGGGAACCCTTGTGAGATTCAGCCGTGGAGTAAGGAGGTGGGGTGTACTGGTGGATAAGAGGGGGTGCAATTGAAAAAGCAATCTGTGAGTCAGATCTTCTGATAACAGGGAGGCTATGATGGGAGGGTGGGAGGAAGGGATGGCTAATTGTTTGTGGTGACAAAACCATTTCCTGTGACTGCTGAGAGCTATTCTTCCTGCCTCCCCTGAAGGGCAAGGAGTCCCGATTTACCCATGCATTTCCCACCCAAACCCTGTATTTTTTTAATGGTCTTTATTAAGCCTTACTATGTACCAGGCATTGTACTATGTGCTGGGGTAGATACAAGTTAATCAGGTAGGACACAGTCCCTCTCCCACTTAGCGTTCACAGTGAATCTCCATTTTACAGATGAGGTAACTGAAGTGCAGAGAAGTGAAATGACTTACCCGGGGTCCCACAGCAGACAGGTGGTAGAGCTGGGATAAGAACCCAGGTCCTTCTGACTCTCAGGCCCGTACTCTATTAACTAGGCCACTCCAGGTTTCAAAAATACTCTGAGCCACTGGGCAATCAATCAATCAGTCAGTCAGTGGTACTTATCGAGTGCTTACTGTGTGCAGAGCACTGAACAAAAGCTTGGAAGAGTTGCAATACAATTGGTAGACAGATTCCATGTGCATTTCTTGTCTTATTACAGCATCATTTTCAAGAGTAGCTCAGCTGGGTGGTCCCTGGAGCTGCTCTGCCTGGTGATTCAAGCAGAAGCTTGGCTCTTAGGACTCCTTCACTCTACAAATAGTGATGACTGTTTCCAGGTTGGGCTCTTCTGTCCACTCAGGTCTGAAGCTAAGTTTCTCACGAGGAAAAGAAATCTTTCAACTCTAATCCATGTTTTGTCATGCTTCATGTTTAGCAGCACAAGACAAAAATATGTCAATGGAAATGATCTTTCTCTGGTTTTGCATGGGGCTTGCCACTGTCGGGGCAAACAAGCACCTCGGCTAAAAGCCACATCAGATGCGTTATGGTTTCCTGTTCACTTTCAGAGCTGCAGAGACCGACTGCAGGCAGCTTCCACTTAAGGTGCTGAGTTGTTGCCTTCCGTTACAAGAGACGGTAACCTTGCTGAAAAAGCACTTGAGTTGTTTTTTGATGGAAGGCTAAAGTATCTGGCTTACATAGTGTCAAACGAGTTTTGTCCACCTCTGTGGATTGCTTAAGGCAAATTCCATTTTTTCAGCCTGCAGGGCACAAAAGATTGACTCTAAGGGTGTCAGGCAACTGAGTATCTGTTCCAAAATGGGAAGGAAAAAAAATGAATTAGCTGGTGTAAATCAAGGAGCTCTCTGAGCTAGAAGGGAAAAGAAGGTTCAACTTCAGTTTCTGTCAACAGCAGCAGGGCCCTATAGGACCCCACAATTTCAGCAAGTGTCAAAAATCAATTTTTCTCTTTTCCCTTTTTACTTCAGAGAAAAAAGAATAATTTTTTTTAGGATTAGAGCACACTAGGGCAGTTTGCATGGGGCACTTTTTAAACCCACCTTCCTGAAAACTCTTCCATAATTCAGTCAAGGAAGTAAAATAGGAACTATAACTAGTATGAAAGGTTGGTCATTTTCTTGAATGATTTCTTAGCAACTTTACATGTAACACAGAACAAAGAGTAAATTCTCCTAAATTTTGCGACAACACTGAACAGGGGGAGCTTAGCAAAAAAATGGCACAAAGCTAAATGGGAGCTTTTGATGGTTATTTTCACTAATAAAGAGCAACTAATTTTTAAAAGGTCTAGAGGCTTGAAATTTCTTAAATGGCAGGAATAATGGGGCATTTTATCTCTCATCCTTTTTAACTAAAGCTCACCTTCAGACCTTTGCCTGCAGCGATGAAGGAAAAACACCTCCCCTCCCATTGTCACTCTGACATTCTGGTGGCAAAGGCCCTCAGAGATGAAATTCGAGTCTAATTGTTTTTGAAATGTCAGCTTTTGTGCTACCAGCACCTAATAAGGAAAGTTGCAAATCACCTACAAGTGTTCCATTCTCAAGTAAACTAACGGCTGCACCAATTGTGACACTAAAAATAGCTCTGGTGGTTCATGATATTTTCCCCTTATCTCACCAAAACTTTCATAAAATAAAACAAATTTGTAACAGGTTCAATAATGAACAAAATGGAGTTCCACAGTAATGGATATCTAAACTTTGAGTGGTCTTGTGGGAATTCTGAAATGACCCGTGAGACGAAGGAGAAGAAATGCTGAAGTTTAAAAACAGGCCTAGAAGCTACATATTTTCCCTCCTCCCATGGAGATGTATGTACAACCCTTCCTCAAAATGATCCCTCTGAAAAGTAACTCTTCTCAATCTTTCAATAAACCCTTACAAGAAAATTGTATCTAGTGTTGCTTGTCTAGGCAGCTCCAATAAAATCAAGCAGTGTGGTGTTTTTAGCAGGAGGTGAAAATCTTGTTCTACCTGATGTAACTTTCAGTGAACCAAAATAAATATCACCAACAAACAAATGCCTCAAGAAGGGGTTAAACATTATCTTGACTAGTCCCTGATTTTGAGAACAGAATTAAAAGGTACCCATTTAAAACAGGCAGCATAAATCCAATGAGTCTTTAAATTTTGACTGATCTGGGTCACCCTGGAATGTGTCTACATTGGAAGCAGTGTGGCCTTGTGGAAAGAACACAGTCCCAGGAGTCAGAGGACCTGAGTTCTAGTCCCACCTCTGCCACTTACCTGCGTGCGACCTTGGTCAAGTCACCTGAGTTCTCTGTGCCTCAGTTTACTCATCTGCAAAATGGTTTTTTTTTATTTAAATGGTATTTGTTAATAACAATAATAATGGCATTTGTCAAGCACTTACTATGTGCAAAGCACTGTTCTAAGCACTGGGGAGGTTACAAGGCGATCAGGTTGTCCCACGGGGGGGCTCACAGTCAGTCCCCAGTTTATAGATGAAGTAACTGAAGCTCAGAGAAGTTAAGTGACTTGCCCAAGGTCACACAGCTGACAACTGGCAGAGCCGGGATTTGAACCCACGACCACTGACTCCAAGGCCCGTGCTCTTTCCACTGAGCCATGCTGCTTCTCTTAAGTGCTTACTGTATGCCAGACACTGTACTAAATCCTCGGGTAGAAATAAGATAATTGAGTTGGACTCAGTCTCTGTCCCACAAGAGCCTCACAGTTCCAATCCCTATTTTACAGATGAGGTAACTGAGGCATGGAGAAGTTAAGTGATTTGCCCAAGGTCACAGAGCTGTCAAGTGGCGGGTCGGGATTAGAACCCTAGTCCTTTGGACTCCCAGGCCTGTGCTCTCTCCGCTAGGCTATGCTCCTTCAATATCTGTTTTCTCTCCTACTTAGAACTGTGAGTCCTGGGATCTATCTATTATTATCATCCTTTCTATCCCTAAGCTACACTGTTTTTCTATTTTGTATCTACCCCAATCCTTAGAACAGTGCTTGACACACAGTAAGGGCTTGCCCCAGACTGAGCCCCCTCCTTCCTCTCCCCCTCCTCTCCCTCACCATCCCCCCCCACCTTACCTCCTTCCCCTCCCCACAGCACCTGTATATATGTATATATGTTTGTACATATTTACTACTCTATTTTACTTGTACATATTTATTCCATTTATTTTATTTTGTTAATATGTTTTGTTTTGTTGTCCGTCTCCCTCTTCTAGATGATGTTGGGTAGGGACCGTCTCTGTGTGTTGCCAACTTGTACTTCCCAAGTGCTTAGTACAGTGCTCCGCAAACAGTAAGTGCTCAATAAATACGATTGAATGAATAAATTAACCTGCTGCCTCATATTTGAAGAATTACTATTTGGGGGCAAAGGAGCCAGTTTAAATATGAGGGCTAACACGGGGACAGGGAACCCTTGGTGTTGAACTACTTGGGGATCTGGTCTTCTGGAGAATGGGGGAAAAGATTATCAGGAAAGAGAGAATAACCAGAGTCCTGGTGAGTCAGAGAAGCAGCCAGAGCAAGAGAAGAGATGGAAGCCAAGGAAGTTTACCTGGGCTCAGGAGAATCCAGTAGCCTGGGCAACTACTACAAGAGGTAACTGTAACTGGCTTTGAGACATCCTCCCAACAGCCACACTCAGTCTGAGGCACTCAGAATATAAGAAGAACCTACCAGAAGTCTCCTAAAAGAGACTCAGGGTATATCTTCATCAGGTCTTCTGTCTCCTCTCTTTATAAACTGGTCTGTTTCAGGTCTTTAGAGTGTTGGTTAGTGAATCACTGCTTATCTATAACAGGATATTTGGTGGCTTCTCTTCACCTTTTGGTGGGATATGAGGTATCTACCTGCTCTCGGATATCACTCGGACATCCTGGCTCAGGGCACTTGAGACCATCTCTGGTGGTCCTGTGAGAAATCAGGGAGCCTATCCACTCTGCTGCTACATAGAAGGAATAAAGGGCTGCAGGTTGCTCTGGGGTTACTTAGGAAATGGCCATTTGGGGTTTCAGAGAGCTTCTCAAGAGGATTGAGAAGTCTTTTATGCTGGGGATAGGAAGGGCAGGTTTAGAGGGCAGATGTCTTGTGGTCTTGAATAGTAGTGGCTATCCATCAAGTCAGAGATTAAAGCCAACCCTCCTAGCTCCCTATCTTGGTCGGAGACATCCCTGGCCTGAGATTTCCTCAGTGTCAGCTCAGGCCTTTTGGAGCCTGCAGAGGTCACTGATGGAGGAGCTCCTTGGGCTTCCAAAAGTGCTGAATGTTCTTCCGTTGAGCGATTCTTGCACTGGAGACCCTGGTTCTACCGGCTACACTCCCCACACAGTCAGTCAACGGCATTTATTGAGCGCTTACTGTGTGCAGAGCACTGTACTGATTTGCTTGGGAGTACAATATAACAATATAACAGACACATTCCTTGCCCACAGTGAGCTTGCAGTCTGATCACACTCTGATCAGGGAGAACTCAGGCTCTGGGTGGAGGAGAACAGGTTCCTCCTCTCCTCTTCCAGGTTTACACAGAATGTGGCTGGAGAATTAGATAGGTTTGGGTGAAACCATTCTGGCTCCAGACTCTGGACTCCAAAGACATCTCTGTAGCCCAGAGAGCTTGCTGGTTTCGTCTCTGCCCAAGTCTTGAATTTGTCCAGGACTCAGCAAATGGTATTGAACTCAGGCAGAGGACTACTGTATAGCAACTCTGTGCCAAAGAGAGTGACGAGAAACATTCTCTTGCTCTGTAAAAGACCTCTTCTACTCCCCAAGAGAGGAATTGAGCCATAGCGTAAAATCCACACTCAAAATGAAATCATTTTTCCACTTTATTCTCGTTACTTTCCAGTGGATCTCTTCCCTTTATTCCCCTATTATTTGCATTAAAGTTATCCAGTCCTTGGACTCCAGTAGATGGCATAATAGAAATTATTTGAAATCATTCAGCTACTGCTCAGGAGGGTCCAGAAATGCCTGGAAGTTTCAGAGTTCTTGATCTTTACTAATAATGGCATCTGAACAGGAGGTCAAATTCCATTCCATAGAGTTATGGTTTAAGAGTTGTTTTCTTGGCATCAGAGTCTGTGCCAGTGTCTCCACTGTCATGTTGAAAATGGCTTTAACATTTAAAAAAGGAATTTTTCCATTGTGGAGAAAAAATTGTTAGATGGAGGTGTGCTAATTCCTGTTTCTCTCCCAGCATTTGGCACACAGTAAATATTTAATAAGTGCTATAGTTGTTATTATTGAAGCCTTTATCAACACATTGTTAAAATTGCAAATAACAAAATGTTATATTTAATTCATTGAATGGGTGAAAATGTTCTATATAGATATGAGCAAGAACTCACTAGAAAGACAAGATATAGAGAGCCAAAGCAGCAGGGCCTAGTGGAAAGAACACAAGATTGTGAGCCCTTGGGGCAGCTGGGTTCTAATCTTGGATCCATCATTTGCCTGCTGTATGACCTTGAGCAAGTCACTTAACTTCTCTGTGCCTCAGTTTCCTCATCTGTAAAATGAGGATTCAGTACCTATTCTCTCTCCCACTTGGCCTGTGAGTCCCATAGGAAACAGGAATTGGGTCTGCTCTGATTATCCCACACGTACCCCACAGCTTAGTACAGTGCTTTTATTGTTGTTGTTTATGGTATTTGTTACATGCCTACTATGTGTCAAGCAGTTTTCCAAGTGCTGGGGTAAATGTGAGTTAATCATGTGAGGCATAGTCCCTGTCCCACATGGGGCTCACAGTCTTAGTAAGGAGTCTAAGTTCTAGACTGTGAGCCCGCTATTGGGTAGGGACCGTCTCTATATGTTACCAACTTGTACTTCCCAAGCGCTTAGTACAGTGCTCTGCACACAGTAAGTGTTCAATAAATACGATTGAATGACTGAATGAAGGAGAACAGTCATTGAATCCTCATTTCCCCACTTTAATAAAATGGGGATTTTTACCCACTTGTAAAATGGGGATTAAGACTGTGAGCCCCATGTGGGACAACCTGATCACCTTGTATCCTCCCCAGTGCTTAGAACAGTGCTTTGCACATGATAAGTCACTTAACTTCTCCATGCCTCAGTTACCTCAACTGTAAAATGGGGATTAAGACTGTGAGCCCCCCGTGGGACAACCTGATCACCTTGTATCCTCCCCAGCACTTAGAACAGAGGTTTGCACATAGTAAGCACTTAATAAATGCCATTATTATTATTATTATAAGTGCTTAACAAATGATATTATTATTAATAATAATAATTATCATACTTGCAGTATTAAGTGCCTACTATGTGCCAAGCACTGTAATAAGCACTAGAATAGACACAAGATCATCAGGTCCCACACGGGGCTCACAATCTAACAAAGAGGGAGAACAGGTATTGAATCTCCATTTTGCAGATGAAGGAACTGAGGCCCAGAGAAGTTAAGTGATTTGCCCAGGGTCACAGAGCAGAGCTGGAATTAGAACCCAGATCCTCTTACTCCCAGGCCTGCATTCTTTCCACTTAGCCATACTGCTTAACGAGTACCACAGGGGTTATTAACGGTGAGGTCCAGCCTGACCAGGCACAGGGTCCTTCAGACAATCAGCCTGAGATGCAGCTACCCCAGTGCACCCTCGGCAACAGATGACACTGCAGCGGACAGGCTGGCAAGGATCTTCTTCCGTTCAGAATTTTTAAAGCATAACAATGATGAGATCTGATCATTGTAAGATGAACACGATTAAAACATCATCATCATCATCAATCGTATTTATTGAGCGCTTACTGTGTGCAGAGCACTGTACTAAGCGCTTGGGAAGTACAAGTTGGCAACATATAGAGACAGTCCCTACCCAACAGTGGGCTCACAGTCTAAAAGGGGGAGACAGAGAACAAAACCAAACATACTAACAAAATAAAATAAATAGAATAGATATGTACAAATAAAATAAATAGAGTAAAAAATATGTACAAACATATATACATATATACAGGTGCAGTGGGGAAGGGAAGAAGGTAAGATAGGGGGATGGAGAGGGGGACGAGGGGGAGAGAAAGGAAGGGGCTCAGTCTGGGAAGGCCTCCTGGAGTAGGTGAGCTCTCAGTAGGACCTTGAAGGGAGGAAGAGAGCTAGCTTGTCTCTTGTTTTTACTTTGATTACGTTCTCGACGTCTGCTCAGGGGCCTTCCGCAAAATGCTCCGTGGGCCATGACATTGTTACACTAAGTGCCCCGCCTCCACATTCAGGGACCTGGGAATCAGGGCCTCAGGGTGGCAAAATGTCTGAAGTCAGCTCTGCCCACCCACAATAATCTGAAACACACTTTTGCCTCAGTTCTTTAGAAATTTGAAAAAGATGCAAGTTTTTTGGCCTGAATTAGCCACAAGAGCTTTTGTGGTCTCTGAATTTGGTGGTAACTGCCACTTGTCATATTTTGTGCTGTTCAAGTATGGTAATGGGGTGAGAGGTGGATGTAATAATAATAATAATAATGGTATTTGTTAAGTGCTTACTATGTGCTAAGCACTGTTCTAAGCACTGGGAGGTTACAAGGTGATCAGGTTGTCCCACATGGGGCTCACAGTCTTCATCCCCATTTTACAGATGAGGAAACTGAGGCCCAGAGAAGTTAAGTGACTTGCCCAAAGTCACACAGCTGACAATTGGCGGAGCCGGGATTTGAACCCCTGAACTCTGACTCCAAAGCCCGGGCTCTTTCCACTGAGCCATGCTGCTTCTCATAATAATGATGGCATTTATTAAGACACATATACACACACGTACACACACATACACACAGTGCAGGTAAATGGAATCTATAAATTATCCAAATTCTCACTGCAGCTGTTGGTTTCAGCCCCTGTCCCCAGTGACTTTGGCTTATTGGATAGAGCACAACCCTGGGAGTCAGAAGGTCATGGGTTTTAATTCTAACTCCACAACTTGTCTGCTGTGTGACCTTGGGCAAGTAACTTCACTTCTCTTCACTTCACTTCTCTGGCTGTTACCTCATCTGCAAAATGGGGATTGAGACTGTGAGCCCCATAAGAGACAGGGACTGTGTCCAACCCAATTTGCTTGTACCCACCCCAGTGCTTAGTACAGTGCCTGGCACATAGTAAGTGTTTAACAAATACCATTAAGATATGCTGGTGATTGATATGAATTTCTCTTCTTTTCACTTCAAACACCCTAACGGTTGAGAGGCAAAGAGAAATGAAATATCTAAAAGTCAAGAAACAGCAAAAGAGAAGTAGCAGGCCTCTACTTCCGCTGATTGATCATAGACATCTCTGGCTCATTCTTTCCTAAATGGGGGAGTTTTTACAAAGATCATCAGTGGATCATATTTATAGACACATGAAGTCAAACTGAATATAATGTGGCATTTTTTAGTTTGCAATTTGTGTAGAATGGACTTAAAAAACAAGAAAGCAAAGTACCTTAATACAGCCATGAAATGGGCCATAACACAATGTGGCTGTGATCTGGAATGCTTTCAAGCATCAGTAGAGAGTGTTTGTGTATTAGAACACTGTATCAATTCATTAGCATTGAACAAAACAATAACTGTAAATATGTGAAGTTAATTTTTAAATAAATGAACTGGAAACAGTAAGTTACCAACTAGTTCCCTGTTAAATGCTAGGGAACTGAATGATACTGCCAAATTAATGGATCAATCAGTAGTATTTATTGAATGCTTGTTGTGTGCAGAGTAATAATAATAAATAAATAATAATGATGGCCTTTATTAAGCACTTACTATGTGCAAAGCACTGTTCTAAACTCTGGGGAGGTTACAAGGTGATCAGGTTGCCCCACAGGGGTTCACAGTCTTAATCCCCATTTTACAGATGAGGTAACTGAGGCACAGAGAAGTTAAATGACTTGCCCAAAGTCTCACAGCTGACAATTGGTGGAGCCGGGATTTGAACCCCTGACCTCTGACTCCAAAGCCCGTGCTCTTTCCACTGAGGCACGCTGCTTCCCCGAGCAGCTTATGGTACTCCCCTGAGTACCATACTAACTGCTTAACCATATTCAGGAAGAGACCCCCTCATATTGTTAAATCCCCCAATGTATTACTTCAGTAGTTTTCAAGCCATCTTTCTCTTTCCCATTATCATTTTTTTTTAGGGTGACTGGGTTTTGCCACTATTAGGTTGTAACAGAAGCAGCCCCATTCTAATTGTTGGTAGGATGTGGTAAACTCATTTTGCTAAATTTAGAAGCCAGCCCAGTTGGTTGAAAATTCCAGCTGAAAAGGGAGTTGGGTGATCTAGTAGCATTTTATTAATGTTAGAAAATTGAAAATGCTTATTTTAAAGCTTGAAATGCTTTATTCTGCAGTCACCAAAGAGTTGCATGGATGACCTCCAAATAGCTATTCCAAAAAACATGTTCTCTTAATTGAAACTTTATCAGCAAGATCTGGATTTGGTAGTAATCTGGTTCCCAGAATAACTTAGCAGGCAGATGAACCCAATAAATCACATTTACATTTTTTACAAACTTTATAGATTGTTAGCTCAAGGGCTTATTTCCTGTGAAGAATGTGCCAGAAGGGAGTTCCACTCCTTGGCTAAGGAGCGGATTTCCTGGGGAGTAAGAATTGTACAGTACATTTTAGTCCACAGTTCCAAGTGAAGGAGAGTTCATTCTGAGCATGCCAGCCACCCCCATGCCTAGATGAGAAGTGAGCAGTGCTCCTATCCCGCTAGAAAATAACCCTTCTCCACCTTGGATGTTGTTACTAAGTTGCCTTCCGGTCTTCTCTCCAGGCTGAATAACCCATTCCTTTGGTGATCCCTCTTTTATAGCAGGTGGTAACTCTATATTAACTTGAGTGAGAACCAAACAAGTTGATGCCAAGTTATCTAGCAGAGTTTTCTGCTGGGCTGACCCTGCCCAAACTTTCAATAGCTTTTAAAACCTATTTTTAAATGAAAAGACATAAAAACTAAATATGAGATGAAGAAAGTAGTGTTTCAG